>NC_139514.1:119117445-119418240 GCF_947247035.1 Vipera ursinii
TTCTCTGTGGGTGCTCCGGCGTTATGGAATCAACTGCCGGTCGAGCTCCGGATGGCATCAGACCTCCGATCCTTCCGTCGCGGGTTGAAGACCCATTTATTTGAACTAGCGGGTCTGGCCTGATGGGGGTACTTGGGTTTTTTATTGGTTTGTTTTAGTATTCTGGTTTTAACTTGGGCATTAATTTAATTATTTTTTAATGTTTGTATTGGTGTTTATATTTATGCCCTGTGAACCGCCCTGAGTCCCTTTGGGAGAAGGGCGGTATAAAAATCTCAATAAATTAAATTAAATTAAATTAAATTACAGGTAGTCCTCAACGTACGGCCACAATTGAGCCCCAAATTTATCTTGCTACATGAGACATTTGTTAAGTGGGCTTTGCCCTGTTTTATGACCTTTCCCGCCACAGTTGTTAAGTGAAACATTGCGGTTGTTAAGTGAGTAACGTAGGCACAGAGAGGGGGACCCATGAAGAGGCCGATTAAACGATGCATGGCAGTGGGCTAATGGCTTGACACTGTGTGATTTGGGTGGGGGGGGCTATCAGCCCTGTACACACACACACACACACATACACACACACAAACACACACACACACACACACACACAAAGAAGGGACTCTGCATGAATCACCCTGTTATCTGGAAAGTTCACACGGATCTCTCTCGCAGGGTGTAAATTATACCTTCCTGTTAATCAAGGGCGCTTTCCTGCCGGCTATCCGGCGGCTTTGCGCTGCTGGCACGTTTTCCCAGACCTGCTCCGTGCGTGAGAAGCACAGGCTACGAAGTTGAATTAATTAATTAAATTAATCGCAGTTGCATGTGTTGCTATCCGGGTTTATGCCTTGTTATAAACACGGTTATACCAAGGTAGGACTGGATCAGAGGCCCGGCAGGTTTAGCTTCCGCTCTGAAAGGGCTGCGAGCACCCCAGTGGCTTCCAACTCCCAGTTAAGGGCGACTGGAAGTTTGCTTTGGTCCAAGCTAAGTTAGATTGCTTTAAACGGAACAAACTAGGATTGCTTTAAGATGGCTTTAATCCTAAAGTTTAAACCTTGCAAATAATTCCGAGAAGCGTCATTCAGAATCTCCCATCGGTGACTCCGGGCCACCAAAAATGCCAGGCTGGGGGAGGGTGTTGATTGAGAAGAAATAATAACAAGAGCAAGAATACAGGTAGTCCTCTACTTATGACTTTGCCCCATTAAACGACCTTTCTTGCCGTGGACGTTAAGTGAATCACAGCACTTCTTACATTAGTAACACGGTTGTTAAGCGAATCCGGCTTTCCCCCATTGACTTTGCTTGTAAGACGGTCACAAAAGGGCATCATGTGTCCCCGGGGCACCGCAACCGTCATAAACACGAGTCAGTTGCCAAGGGTCCAGATTTTAACCATGTGGCCCACGGGGGGAGGCTGCAACGGTCATAAGTGTGGAAAACAGTCATAAGTCACTTTTCCCAGTGCCGTTGCAACTTCGAGCCATTACTAAATGAACTGCTGTAAGTCGAGGACTAACCTGCATTGCATCTAAGCAACATTCCCATGACATACAAGCCACAAGCTAGCCAACCCACATTTTAATGGTGGTCTAGCTAAGGGGTTTAGTGTGAACCTGGAAAACTGGAATTACTGTAGTAAGGTTATCGTGATACGCATAACCATGAATTTGGATAAATCAATTCCTAACGTAAGATGTTGGTCTCCTGGTAACATGGTTATTCTCAATATGACTGGACTCATCTGTCAGAAATAATGTAGGGTGTCCTGCTTGGCTGTGGGGTTGGACTAGAAGACCTCCAAGGTCCATTCCAACTCTGCTATTCTATTCTGTTCTGTTCTATATTCTATTCTACTTTTTTCTATTCTGTTCTGTTCTATTCTACATTCTCCTTCTCTATTCTATTCTATTTTCTATTCTATTCTATTCTCTATTCTATTCTATTCTATTTTCTATTCTATTCTACTTTTTTCTATTCTATTCTGTTCTGTTCTATTCTACATTCTCTATTCTATTTTCTATTCTATTCTGTATTTTATTATTCTATTCTATTCTATTCTGTATTTTACTATTCTATTCTGTATTTCACTATTCTATTCTATATTATGTTCTCCTATTCTATTCTTCTATTCTATTCTATTCTATTCTATTCTATTCTATTCTATTCTATTCTATTCTATTCTATTCTATTCTGTTATTCTATTCTATTCTATTCTATTCTATTCTATTCTATTCTATTCTATTCTATTCTATTCTATTCTATTCTATTCTATTCTATTCTATTCTATTCTAATATTGAGGGTTTGCTATTTGGGGATATTTAATTCCGAACCCCTGGAGATGTTAAATGGCAGGGCGTTTCTGGAAGGGTCCTCTGAGCCGTCTTTCCTGGCCTCGCCTGGGTTGCAATTCCAGCATCTTCAGGCCACAAGCCCATAGATGCACTTCCAGGAGTTTACCTTCATGCATCTCATTGAGAAGGGCTGATATAAGCCATACTTGCTGCTTCTTCTAGAAATAGGAGGATATAAATAGAAACAATTAAAGCTAGCAACATCCTGGTGGCATCATTTGTCCTTATTCAGCCATTAGCTGGAGACTAGGAAGAAATTATAGCAAAATGCAGTATGAAACATAAAAGACCACAGAAGTAAACAGCTCAAGATCCCCCTCTACCCTCCCCCCCCTTTTTTTTGCGTTTTGGGCGAACTGGGTTGTGTTAAGAAATCACACCGCACACTTTTTCAGTTCAGATGTGGCAGTGTTAATGTAATTAGTGTTTGTTCTCTAGGGAGACTCTCCATCATCCAGGTCACGCTTGTCCCCAAAAGGTGCTTTTTCAAGAGGCAGCTGGACTTCCTTTGTTTGTTTGTTTTTCTTTGAAGACATTTTGCTTCTCATCCAAGAAGCTTCTTCAGTTCTGACTGAATAGTGAGGAATGGAAAGATTTATGGGGGGTTTTTTCCATAGTCATCTGGTCGTTAGCGCTCTCTCTGAGAGCCATTGAGAAGAAAGCCCAGTTGCCTCTTGAAAAAGCACCTGGTTAGCTGGTTGGTTAGTTGGCTGGCTGGCTGCCTATTGGGTTAGTTGGTTGATAAGCCATGTTCAACTCCTAGTGATCCAGTTGATCAATTTAATCCATAGTGATCTGCACTAACCTGGCCCCCTAACAGATCCAATGTAGGTAGCCCTCAGCGTGCCACCACAAGGGAGCCCAAAATTTACACACACACACACACACAGACACACACACATCTGTGTTTGTGGAAAGTTGCAACTGTTCTGGCATTTTGGTCATTTCACTGAATCGAATTGATTCCCTGCGGTCTTTTCCCCAGGGCAAAATATAATATATTTGGCAGAGCTACGGAATGTCAGTTGGTCTTTTTTCAGCGCTCGGCCACATTGGGGGGGGGGGAGAGGGGGGGGAAATAGCTTTGTATGTGAAAGCAATGTTATAAAGTTTTTATGAGTCTCCAGATATTTCAAGCAGTTGGTGAAAAAGCCGACACTGAAGTTGGTCGACTTTTTCCTACCCATTACGTATGGCCCAGGTCAGGTCAGCCCGCCATCAGCTGAGATACTTTGGTACAATACAAAGGTGTGACTGCCTCCCAGAAATAACTTTACAGGATAACAGAATTAGAAGGGACTTTCTGAAAAGGGATAAAATCTTAGCTCAATCTGCGACAGGTTTATCAAATCCCAATCAGCGATGTGATTTCACTTAGCAGTTTATATATCCTTCCTGGTCTTTAGTGTATACTTGTTTGTAGATCTGTTTTTCAACATATTCAGCCTGGCTAGAAAAAGCGCTGCAAAGTCTTCCAAAGCTTCTGTGGAGAAAGTTTTCCTTGCCAAAATAATCCCAGGCTGCTCCTCATACTCGGAATGAAATGTACTTAATGCACATATTGCAGACGAAACTCCGGCGTTGTGCATGTCTTCCTTGAAGTGGTTAGTAAAAACAGCAATATTGAGAAAACCTCTGCAAAAGAAGTTGGATTATTACGATCTAAGTAATAATTTGAATTTGTTTTTTCTCTCTTTCATCGTGCAAAAAAAAAAAAAGGAAGAATGCAGATCCGAGTGATGAGATGCCAGTTTTGGCTTTGCTTTATTAGCTTCTGCAGTATTGTGTGATTGTTGGTTTAAGTGCTGGACTAGGGGCCAGGAAACCTGAGATCTAACTCTGCCTTAGACAAGTAAGTAACAGAATAAGAGAGTTGGAAGGGACCTTGGAGGTCTTCTAGTCCAATCCCCTGCTCAAGGCAGGACACCCTATACCACCCTGGTCAAATGGCTGTCCGGTCTCTTCTTAAAAACCTCCAGGGATGGAGCACCCACAACTTCTGGAGGCAAAGGTGTTCCACTGGATAATTGCTCTCACCGTTAGGAATTTTCTCCTTATTTCTCAGTTGCTTCTCTCCTTGATTTGTTTCCATCCATCGCTTCTTGTCCTGCCTTCAGCTGCTTTGGAGAACAGCTTGACTGCCTTTTCTTTGGGACAGCCCCTGAGATATTGGAAGGCTGCTATTGTCCCCCCCCCGCCCCGTCCTTCTTTTCATTAAACTAGACCTGCCCAATTCCTGCAACCGTTCTTCGTATGTTTTAGCCTCCAGTCCCTTCATCACCTTTGTTGCTTTTTTCTGCACTCTTTCCAGAATCTCCACATCTTCTTTATAATATGGTGACCAAAGCTGGAAAAAAACGAGTCCTTCTCTCTCTCTCTCTCTCTCTCTCTCTCTCTCTCTCTCTCTCTCTCTTCTCTTCTCTCATTCTCTCTCTCTCTCTCTCTCTCTCTCTCTCTCTCTCTTCTCTTCTCTTCTCTCATTCTCTCTTTCTCTCTCTCTCTCTTCTCTCTTTCTCTCTTTTCTCTCTTCTCTCCTCTCATTCTCTCTTCTCTCTCTTCTCTTCCTCTCTTTCTTCTCTCTCTCTCTTCTCTCTCTTCTCTTCCTCTCTTTCTTCTCTCTCTCTGCCAAATCTAGTCCCACGTCTGGCACAATGCCAGTTGGGTGACTTTGGGGCAGTGCTTCATCTGCAGTCCTGGGAAAATGGCAAAGGCAAACCTCTTTTTAAAACCCCCCTGTGGTTGCCAGGATTAAAATCTGATCAAAGGAAAAAAGCATGGGTGCTCTTTCCCCAAACGATTTGCATATTATAGTGGTACATCCTGTAACTAATTAAAAATAAACACAAGAAATGTATTTATGAGCAAGGAAGCTAAGTAGGGTCGGTCCTGATCAGTTTTTGGATGGGAGTCCATCAGGAATCTCAGTTTCATAAATTAATCTGGGCGGCCAAAGGAAAATCGCTGAAGGAAACAAAATGGGAAGCCATTTCTGCATTTTCAGGAAGAAAATTACATGAACCTCTCCATGAAGTCACTAAAAGTTGAGTTTGACTCCAAGAAACCAAAGTCTTTGGTTGGACACAACTGGTTCTTAACATCATCCTTAACATCATCTCTCTCCTTTGATTACCACCATGAAGAATTTGGAAAATATACTGAAATCATGCCTGCTATGATTTTTCCATAACGAATGGAGAGATTGGACAATCGCCACGAATCCCTACTGTGTGAATTATTACCCATCCATTCCGAATTATTGATTGGGGATCAAGGCTACAATGAAAAGTTTGCATTTCAACGGTGTATTTTTTAAACTTTCATTGCAGGGCAGTTCCCAATGGATCCTTAAACCATTATAGCTCCGAGTGAAAAGGATAAAGCAGTCTCCATACAACCGTCAGGATGTGGGTTTGGTTAGTCTAGGGCAGGGGTAGGCAACCTCGGCACTTTTATGACTCATGGACTTCAACTCCCAGAATTCCTGAGCCAGCTGACTCAGGAATTCTGGGAGTTGAAGTCCATGAGTCATAAAAGAGCCGAGGTTGCCTACCCCTGCTCTAGACAAAAGAAGGACTAGGTGGGACATGATAGCAGTCTTCCAATATTTATAATAATAATAATAATAAGTTGGAAGGGACCTTGGAGGTCATCCAGTCCAACCCCCTGCTCAGGCAGGAAACCCCATACCATTTCAGACAAATGGCTGTCCAGTCTCTTCTTAAAAACTTCCAGTGTTGGAGCATTCACCACTTCTGGAGGCAAGTTGTTCCACTGGTTAATTGTTCTCACTGTCAGGAAGTTTCTCCTTAGTTCCAGGTTGCTTCTCTCCTTGACTAGTTTCCATCCGTTGCTTCTTGTCCTGCCTTCAGGGGCTTTGGGGAATAGCTTGACTGCCTCTTCTTTGGGGCAGCCCCTGAGATACTGGAACGCTGCTATCCTGTCACTCCTCGTCCTTTTCTTCATTTAACTAGACGCACCCAATTCCAGCAACCGTTCCTTATATGTTTTAGCCTCCAGTCCCCTGATCACCTTTGTTGCTCTTCTCTGTACTCTTTCTAGAGTCTCAACATCTTTTTTACATCGTGGTGATCAAAACTGGATGCCGTATTCCAGATGTGGCCTTACCAAGGCATTGTAAAGTGGTATTAGTACTTCACGTGATCTTGATTCTATTCCTCTGTTAATGCAGCCTAGCACTGTGTTGGCTTTTTTGGCAGCGGCAGCACACGGCTGGCTCATATTGAGGTGATTGTCTACTAGGACTCCAAGATCCCTCTCACAGTTACTACTATTGAGCAAGGTACCACCTATACTATACCTGTGCATTTGATTTTCCCTGCCTAAATGTAGAACCTTACTTTTTTCACCATTGAATTTCGTTTTGTTAGATAGCGCCCAGGGTTCGGATCTGTCCAGATCCTCCTGTATCTTGTATTTCAGGGGCTGCCACAAGGAAGAGGGGGGTCAATTTATTTTCCAAAGCACCAGAAGGCTAGATGAGAAACAGCAGGTGGAAACTAATCAAGGAGAGAAGCAACCTGGATTTAAGGAGCAACTTCCTGACAGGGAGGACAGTTAACTAGTGGAACAACCTGCCTCCAGAAGTGGTGGATGCTCCAACGCTGGAAGTTTTTAAGAAGAGACTGGACAGCCATTTGTCTGGAATGGTCTAGGGTTTCCTCTTGAGCAGGGGGTTGGACTAGAAGACCTCCAAGGTCCCTTCCAGCTCTATTCTGATGGATTGATTGAATGAATTGGCATGGTAGGAGTCCACCGGTGGCTTTCAGTTTGAGCGCCTGTTTTAATCTGTGCACTGGGAATCTCGCCTTTGCTTGGCTTAGTACTCCTCAACAAGCTGTGCGAAAGACAGCAGGTGGGCGCCCGACTAGTTCAAAGGATGGGGATCAAGTGATGCCCTTTGCTGAAACGCCGGGTGATCTGTGGCTTCAGCTTTCAGGGTTGTTGATCTTCCACTTTGGAGGAAAGGCTGAGCAGATGTGTGTCTGAAGTTCCACCTGTCTCTGTAGGAGCACTCTGATCTGCAGAGAACCCCTTTGGCAGATGTTCCCTAGTCAGAAGCTCATCCTCCTCAAACACAGAAGACGTCTTCTCCGCCCTGCGTTGCTCCTGGCAAGGAAATCTACTGTCTTGGAAGCTTCATTTCTCTGCCACCTCCTCCATGACTGAACTATCTGTAAAGGCGTCATCTCTTTTAACCAGCTTCGAATTACCAATGGTAGAAAATATTTGTTTCCCAGGGTTGAACTGCGGGGTCCTTGGTGCTCTCTGAGGCTGGTTGTTTTCTTGCAGACGTTTCGTGACCCACCTAGGTAACGTCTCCCATATTTGAGCACTGAAGATGTTACCTAGTTAGGTCATGAAACATCTGCAAGAAAACAACCAGCCTCAGAGCGCAGCCAGGAGCTCCACAAGCTTTGAATTGCTCGTCGGTTTTAGCCTTCTGGTGCTTTGGAGAATAGGGTGACCCCCCTCTTCTTTGGGGCAGCCCCTCAAATATCGGAAGACTGCTATCATGTGCAGAATTGCAGAATAACAGAGTTGGAAGGGGCCTTGGAGGTCATCTAGTCCAACCCCCTGCTCAGGCAGGAAACCCTATACCATTTCAGACAAATGAATGTCCAGTCTCTTCTTAAAAACTTCCAGTGTTGGAGCATTCACAGCTTCTGGAGGCAGGTTGTTCCACTGGTTAATTGTTCTAACTGTCTAACTGAAGTTTCTCCTTAGTTCTAGGTTGCCTCTCTCCTTGATTAGTTTCCATCTGTTGCTTTTTGTCCTGCCTTCAGGGGCTTTGGAGGATAGCTTGACTCCCTCTTCTTTGGGGCAGCCCCTGAGATATTGGAAGACTGCTATCATGTCACTGTCATGGTTCTGACAGATGAAACTGTTCAAAGAACATCGGATGTTCTTGCTTTGACAGTCACCCCTCGTCCTTCTCTTCATTAAACTAGACACACCCAGTTCCAGCAACCGTTCCTTATTTTAACCAATCTCAAAACTCGGGAAGATGGGGACTTTCAAACAGCTGAGTCCAACACATACAGCATCGTTGCCGGAAAAGTAGCCTTTCCAAGTTCAGCTTTGCTCCTGTACACCACTGTCCTCTTGTGAGATTTTTTTTTAACTTCCCAATCTAGTATATAGCTTTGAGGGTCCTTGATGGTCTTCCATCCATGTACAGTAGGCGAACAAGCCTGTTTACTTCTGAGTCCGGAAATATCTACCAGATACTATTTACCTTCTGAGGCCAAACCAGAACTGCAGACAGAACACCAGACAGAACACCAGAACACAAAACAGGTGCAGAGATCCTAGAAAGTGTGCAGAGAAGAGCAACACAGATATTCAAGGATCTGGAGCAGAGGTCCCCAACCTTTTGGGCACCAGGGACCGGTTTCAAGGAAAACAATTTTTCCATGGACCCAGGGGTGGGTAGGGGGTGTTTCAGGATGATTCAAGTGCATTATTACATTGATTGAAAATTTCTAAATAAATAAATAACCAAATAAATAAATAAATAATGCACAAATAAATAAGGCACTTAATTTCTATCATTGTTACGCTGTAATATAGAGTGAAATAATTATGCAGCTCACCATAACGCAGCATCCACGGGAGCCCTGAGCTTGCAACTGGAAGGTCCCATCTGGGGGTGATGGGAGACAGTGACACCCGAAGTGTGTAGTTTAACGTCCAATCTACTCCGTAACTCTGTTTTGGTTGCTGTCACTGCAGAAAACCCTGCTTCGCAAAGGTAGGAGGGTGGGTGTGGTGGCAGGCTTTTCAGTGCTTTTGTGGCCATCTCAGAATGTTCTGTCTTGACTTGAATCCAGAATGCGTGGAGATTTTAAGTTGTCTCAAATAATGCTTTTAAGGTCACCATCGTTGGCAATCTCAAGCAGTTGATCCTCTTCTAGGTGGAAGAATTGCCTTCATTGCACCTCCAACTGCGTGGCCCAGTTCCTAACTAGCCACGGACCGGTACCGGGCCATAGCCCAGGGGTTGGTGACCCCGGGTCTGGAGGAGGATGAATGGTTGAAGGAACCAGGTTATGTCTGATCTAATGAAGAGAAGGAATAGGCCAAGGCAACCTTGGCTCTTTTATGACAGGTGGACTTCATGGCTTGTGGACTTCAACTCCCAGAATTCCTGAGCCAACATGGGGGAACTATGGCCCCCTTTATGACTTGTGGACTTCAACTCCCAGAATTCCTGAGCCAGCATGGGGGAAGTATGGCCCCCTCATGACTTGTGGACTTCAACTCCCAGAATTCCTGAGCCAGCATGGAGGAAACTTTGGCCCCTTCGTGTCTTGTGGACATCAACTCCCAGAATTCCTGAGCCAACGTGGCTCAGCTTGGAAACCTCTCCCTTTCCCCTCAGAGTGGCTGGCTCAGGAATTCTGGGAGTTGAAGTCCACAAGTCATAAAGCAGACTAGGCCTAGACCAGGGGCAGGCAACCTTGGCTCTTTTATGACTCGTGGACTTCAACTCCCAGAATTCCCAAGCCAGCATGGCTCAGCTTGGAAACCTCTCCCTTTCCCCTCAGCACGGCTGGCTGAGGAATTCTGGGAGTTGAAGTCCACGAGTCCTAAAAGAGCCAAAGTTGCCTACCCCTGGACTAGGGGTAGTATGATAGCTGCTTTCCAGTACTTAAAATCATAATCACAGAGCTGGAAGGGACCTCAAGAGGTCCAACCCCCTGCTCAAAGAAGATGCCTTAAATAGAATGAAAGAGGTGGAAGGGACCTCAGAGGCCTTCTAGTCCAACCCCCTTGGGGGGCTGTCACAGCGAAGGGGAGGGTCAACTTATTCTCCTTCTAAGTTGCTTTTTCTAGCCCTCAGGAATGGGTTACTTCAAGGCTCTGGCCTTGACATGAACCCCTCTGAGCTCAAAAGTTGGAACCGTCCACTTTGAAGTTGGGCCATTTCCTGCACATTCAGAACCGCCCTTTGAAACGTTTGGCAAATCTCTTTTTAACGACCTGCATTCTGAATTCTGTCTGGAAGTGGATGAGCAGCCAGCAAGACCAGAAAAAAAGAGAGAGAGAGGGGGGGGGGGCTAAAGTCTGCAGGATGATGACCCCCCATTCAGGTCTGCCTCATTTTGACTTACTGGATGCTTGGCACAGAAAAGCGCGGCATACAAAGCCCGCTCGCAGTTCAGTAGGTTTACTCTTATCGAGATCCGTATCAGTGCAAAGGGGCGCAGATTAGCTTCCAAGTGGGGGATATTCTGGATATTCAGAACTGAGTTTAGGGAGAGGCTGAAATTGTAAACCTGAGTTTTCAGGGAATACGTAATTTTATCCGGTGCAAGTTGCATGCTTGTTTCCTGATTTTTTCCAAGTTCCTCCTTTGATCTAGTTCAGGGGTCTTCAAACCTGGCCCTTTTATGCCTTGTGGACTTCAACTCCCAGAATTCCTCAGCCAGGCACGCTGGCTAAGGAATTCTGGGAGTTGAAGTCCACAAGGCATAAAAGGGCCAAGTTTGAAGACCTCTGATCTAGTTATAGGGGTAGGCAACCTTGGCTCTTTTATGACGCGTGGACGTCAACTCCCAGAATTCCTGAGCTCAGGAATTCTGGGAGTTGAACTCCACGCGTCATAAAACAGCCGGGTTTGCCTAGTAACAGAAACCCACCTGACCAGGTTGGGCTGAAACAAGCTCAGGCCTGAATTTGTGAGTCCATCCAGGACTTCTAGTTGGCTATTCTTATATACAGGTAGTCCTCAACGTATAACAATCGAGACCAAAATTTAACTTGCGATGTGAGAAGTTCGTTAAGTGAGTTTGGGCCCCATTTTACGTCCTTCCTCACCACAGTTGTTAATCGCTGCGGTTGTTAAGTTAGTGACTCGGTTGTTAAGGGAAACTGGCTTGATTTTGCTTGTCAGGTGGTCGCAAAAGGGGGTCACGTGACCCCGGGACGCTGAAACTGCCATGAGTACATGCCAGTTGCCAAGCCTTTGGATTCTAATCACGTGACCCAAGGGGATGCTGCAACGGTCGTTAAGTGTGAAACATGATCCTGAGACACTTTTTTCAGTGCCATTGTAACTTGGAACGGCCGCTAAATGAACCGATGTCAGCTGAGGACTAGCTGCACTGCCATTTTAAATCTACCAGCTCTTTACTACAGGGCCTTTATTGTACACAATGCCTCTTCGTAACCTGGAGAACAATATGGGAAGGGATCTTGTGACAGGTGCAGGAATTGGGCATGTCTAGAGCTTAATGAGAAGGATGACTGGTGGTGGTGTGTGTGTGTGTGTGTGTGTGTGTGTGTGTGACATGATAGCAGTCTCGGGGGCTGCCCCAAAGAAGAGGGAGTCAAGCTCTTCTCCAAAGTGCCTGAAGGCAGGACAAGAAGCAATGGAGGGAAACTAGTCAAGGAGAGAAGCAACCTAGAACTAAGGAGAAACTTCCTGACTGTTAGAACAATTAACCAGTGGAACAACCTGCCTCCAGAGGTGGTGAATGCTCCAACACTGGAGGTTTTTAAGAAGAGACTGGATGGCCATTGGTCTGAAATGGTTATAGGGTCTCCTGCCTGAGCAGGGGGTTGGACTAGATGGCCTCCCAGGTCCCTGCCAGCTCTGTTCTCGGACATTTGGGCCCCTGGACCTGGGCGGCTTCAGCTGGCTGTTCGAGGGGGACTGGGAAGATCTGACCTCCTGTGTCCGGCTGTCCTTTGCAGGTTCCCTGTTATTCCTACGGACAGAAGCTCTCCAAGCTGTCCATCCTGAGGATAGCCTGCAACTATATCCTCTCCTTGGCCAGGCTGGCCGACCTGGATTACAGCGCGGACCACAGCAACCTGAGCTTCTCCGAGTGCGTGGAGCAATGCACCAGGACCCTGCAGGCCGAAGGCCGGTCCAAAAAAAGGAAGGTACGTTTGGGATGGGAGGAGGGGACGGTCTCCTTCCTTCCTTCCTTCCTTCCTTTCTTTTTTTCTTTCTTTCTTTTTCTATCTCTCCCTCCTTTCCTTCCTTCCTCTTCCTCTTTCTTTTCTTTCTCTCCCTCTCCCTCCCTCCCCTCCTTTCTCTTCCTTCCTTTCTTCCTCCCTTCTTCCCTTTCTCTTCCTCCTTCCTTTTCTTTCTCTCCCTTCCTTTCTTCCCCTCCCTCCTTTCTCTTCCTTGCTTCCTCCCTCCCTCTCCCTTTCTCTTCCTCCCTTCTTTCCTTCCTTCCTTCCTTCCTCCCTCTCTCCCTCCCTTCCTCTTTCTTTCTTTCTTTCTGTCTTTCTTTCTTTCTTTTTCTCTTTCTTTCTTTCTCTCCCTTCCTTCCCCTCCCTCCTTCCCCTTTCTCTTCCTTCCTTCCTTCCTTTTTTCTTTTCTTTTCTTTCTTTCTTTCTTTCTTTCTTTCTTTGTTTCTTTCTTTCTTTCTTTCTTTCTTTCTATCTTTCTTTCTTTCTTTCTTTTTCTTTCTCTTTCTTTCTTTCTTTCTTTCTTTCTTTCTTTCTTTCTTTCTTTCTTTCTTTCTTCATGGCACAACAGATATTGTGTGGAATACTGGTCTTCCCATGGTGACTTCCTAGGTCAGGGAAGATGGCCGCTCGGCAAATGCGGAGGGTCCTTCAAAGATCAGCAGGATGTTCCCTCGCTCCTCTAGACTTTCTCACCGGAAGCTGTGGACAGAGGACACATCGTCCTCGACTTATGACCACAGTTAAGCCAAAAAATTCTGTTGCTCAGCCGAACCATTGTTAAATGAGTTTTATCCCATTTTAGGACCGTTCTTGCCACCGCTGTTAAGTGAATGGCTGCAGCTGTTAAGTTCGCAACATAGTCGTACAACCATTTGTTACACATTTGTTATCCCCATTGGTTCAACACCTCCTCCTCCGCCACCAACACCTGAGGAACCCCGTGCTCCACATAACGACCGCAACGAGGAGAGCGCCAGGATTCTGTGGATGATCATATGACCATAATTTTGGGCTCAGTAGTGGTTGTAAACAGAGGAGGTCAATCAAAATAGGGCTGGAAGGGACCTTGGAGGTCTTCTAGTCCAGCCCCCTGCTCAAGCAGGAGTCCTTATACCATCTCAGACAAGTGGCTATGCAAATTCTTCTTAAAAACCTCCAGTGATGAAGCACCCACAACTTCTAGTGGCAAGCTGTTCCACTGGTTGATTGTTCTCAGTGTCAGGAAATTTATCCTTAGTTCTAGGTTGCTTCTCTCCTTGGATAGAACAGAACAGAACAGAATAGAATAGAAAATATGGAATGGAGTAGAGTAGAGTAGAGTAGAATAGAATAGAATAGAATAGAATAGAATAGAATAGAATAGAATAGAATAGAATAGAATAGAATAGAATAGAATAGAATAGAATAGAATAGAATAGAATAAATATATGGAATGAAATAGAATAGAATAGAATAGAATAGAATAGAATAGAATAGAATAGAATAGAATAGAATAGAATAGATAGAATAGAATAGAATAGAATAGAATAGAATAGAATAGAATAGAATAGAATAGAATAGAATAGAATAGAATAGAATAGAATAGAATAGAATAGATGGAGTGGAGTGGAGTGGAAGAATAGAATAGAATAGAATAGAATAGAATAGAATAGAATAGAATAGAATAGAAATAGAAATAGAAATAGAAATAGAAATAGAAATAGAAATAGAAATAGAAATAGAAATAGAAATAGAACTGGAAGGGACCCCGGAGGTCTTCTAGTCCAGCCCCCTGCTTGAGCAGGAGTCCTTATACCGCTCCAGACAAGTAGCTGTCCAGTCTCTTCTTGAAAACCTCCAGTGACGGAGCACCCACAACTTCTGGAGGCAGCTTCTGTTCCACTGGACTCTCTGTATGCTTGTGTGAACCCTGTAACTCGCCTGTAAACTTGGTTTTTCAGCTGCAAGTCCGTTCAGGGCAGGCTGAGCTCCTGGCTTTTCCTTCTGTCTTTTGAAGGATTCTGCGAAGCTGGTGCCCTGGGGGGGGGGTTCCGTGTCTCTCTCTCTCTCTCTCCCCCCCCAGCCTCGTCCTTTCACCCCTGTGGCAAATGAGTTTCCCCAGCCCTTGTGACTTTGTCCACCCATCCCCCAAATGGCTGGCTAGGGCCCTGTCCTGGCAAGCAGAGGCTCCAGATGTTACATTTTGCTGGCTTGTGACTCAGCGTTCATTTGCCTTGCCTGACTTGCTATCTCCTTTTTGCTGCATGGAATTTGAGGTTTTGTTTCCCCCCCCCTTCCCTTCCCATCTTCTATTTGTTTTTACAATAGGAAAGGAAGGAAGAATGTTGCCTGCCCAATTTCCTTTGCTAAAATGCTGGATTCCTTCACGCTCTGGAAGGGGCCAGGAACGATTTAAGGAACGACAATAACCTCATCAACGTCTTAATTGCCCTCAATATGCTTTTAAAATAAACCTTTTTCTTTTAAGGAAGATATTTGACGTTTTCAGTGGGTCGTTTAGCGACTTTGACAAGTATAATTCTGCCTGAGAAGGAAAATGTTGCATTCCTTTCGCCTCCCCTAGTAACAGGGCCGTTCGTGAAAGCTGCCCAACTTAGCTTTTCTTATAATATGCATTTTTATTTACAGCCCAAAGGACCCCAAAATTAGTCTTTATCTGTGAATTAAAATCAGATCTTCACTTAGTTAAGGCACCAGGCTAGAAAGCAGGAGACGGCGAGTTCTAGTCCTACCTTAGGCATGAAAGCCAGCTAGGTGGCTTTGGGCCAATCAGCAGGAGGCTGGGAGTTCTAGTCCCGCCTTAGCCATGAAAGGCGGCTGGGTCACTTTGAACCAATCACTAGGAGGCTGGGAGTTCTAGTCCCGCCTTAGCCATGAAAGGCAGCTGGGTTACTTTGAACCAATCACTAGGAGGCTGGGAGTTCTAGTCTTGCCTTAGCCATGAAAGGCAGCTGGGTTACTTTGAACCAATCACTAGGAGGCTGGGAGTTCTAGTCCTGCCCTAGCCGTGAAAGGCAGCAGGTTGTGAGTTAAGCCACACATATCCTGGGTGTTTACCGAAGCAAGGACACCTCTTTGCTACGTCTGTTCTTCGTTGTCTGGCCATGGAAATGAAACTTTTCCTACAGCCACACAGAGGTTGGATGTTTGCTCTCCAGCAAGAAGGACAGTTAATCTTCCACTTATGACCATTCATTTAGGGACCATTCGAAGTTACGATGTCACTGAGAAAATGACTTACGATCATTTTTCACAGGTGATCCAAATTCAGAGGCTTGGCAACTGGCATGTACTTATGACAGTTGCAGTGTCCCAGACCTTCCGACAAGCAAAGTCAGTGGGGAAAGCCAGATTCACTTCACAGCCGTGTTTAACAACTTAAGTCAAGGACTATCTGTATGGGCTTTTCTCTGCGGCCTTCCCAGTGTGACGGCTCTATCAGATTTTGAGCTTAGAGCAGGATCCAGAGATTTCCTATCGGGATCCCCGGGGGATGCTTGCTAATCTTTCCCTGGATTCCTGGATTCTTTCCAAGTGCTCCCTTAAGAGTGGTCCACTTGACCACCACCCTGTTATAAAAAAGATGTTGAGACTCTTGAAAGAGTGCAGAGAAGAGCAATAAAGATGATTAGGGGACTGGAGGCTAAAACATGTACAGTAAAGCAAGGGTCTTCAAACGTCTCCCTTTCACAACTTGTGGACTTCAACTCCCAGAATTCCTCAGCCAGGCACGTGTGCCTGGCTGAGGAATTCTGGGAGTTGAAGTCCACAAGTCATAAAAGGGACACGTTTGAAGACCCCTGCAGTAAAGAAAGGTTGCAGGAATTGGGCAGGTCTTAGTCTAATGCAAAGAGGGGTTACGGGTGACATGATAGCAGCCTCCCAATATTTCAGGGGCTGCCCCAAAGAGGAGGAAGGAGTCAATTTATTCTCCAAAGCCCCTGAAAGCAGGACAAGAAACGAAGGATGGAAGCTAATCAAGGAGAGAAGCAACCTGGAACTGAGGACAAATTTCCTGACAGTGAGGACAACGAAGCAGTGGAAGAGAAGTCGCATCCAGAGGTTGCGGGCGGGCGCTCCATCGCCGGAGCTTTTTTTTTTTTAAAGAAGAGACTGGACGCTCACTTGTCTGAAATATTACAGGGTTGAGCAGGGGGTGGACTAGAAGACCTCCGAGGTCTCTCCCGACTCTGTTATTCTATTACCTCCACGTCCTACAGCCTTGCAGGCCCAGAACACAGAAGCCTAGTGTGGTCCTTCAAGACAGCCTCTCACGCAATTCCTTTTTTTATCAGCTGGGAAATACCTCCAGAAGCACCGGGACACCCAGTTCCCCCCCACACACACACCCGTCCTCCTTCCCCTCCTCCGTACCCACCCCGCCACTCTGTCTCCAGCATTTGAAAGATAATATTCTTTGCTTCATTAGTTTTCCAAATGTAACAAGCCCTCCTCTCTTTCTCTCTCTCTCTCTCTCACACACACACACACACCCCGTCATTGGTGGGGATGGGCGGCCGTTGACCTGTAGCTGGTTAGCTTGCAAGCCTCTTCGTGCAGCGGTGCGTATGCGGGGTCCGTGCACAGAGGCCTATTTGGTTTTGATTAGTTGTTTTGCTGGCGAGCAATTTTGTGGAAGCTGAGCTGTGCAGGGCGGGCTTCTCCTCCTCCTCCTCCCTCCCCCCTTTGGTCTTCTGGCAGTCCCAGACTCCAGATGTTCGGAGTGCTGGTTGGGAAGTCCTACTGGCGCCAGTCGGGGCAGAGGGCAGGAGAAAGGCACGCGAGTTGGAACCAAAAGCACTCAGTCACTGCAGGATTTGGCACATCCCCAGCTCTCTGCTGGCACATTCCCCAGCATACTCCTAGCCATCTGTTCCAAAAAAACACTTTCAGGACCTCATCATCACTCAATACGCAACTCGGAGAGCAGCTGCTAGAGGAGGAGGAGGAGGAGGAGGAGGAGGAAGGGGGAGGGTGGGGGTGTGTGTGCAGAATCCTGCAAAAGGACTCTTTGTGAGCGAGGAAGCCGGGAGAGTCATAAATAACAGCAGAAGAGTTGCTATAAAAGCTCCAATTTGTTTCTGGTTTTTAATTGTCCTTCCCCTTCGCAGCAGACACCTTTGGGGGAAAGAAATGATAATAAAAAGTTCATGGTAAGACCACACCTGGATGGAAGACTGCATCCAGTTTTGGTCAAAAAAGAGAAAGAAAGAAAGAAAGAAAGAAAGAAAGAAAGAAAGAAAGAAAGAAAGAAAGAAAGAAAGAAAGAAAGAAAGAAAGAAAGAAAGAAAGTGGAGGCTTTGGAAAAAGTGCAGAGAAGAGCAACTAAGATGATCAAAGACCTGGAGATTGAAACACACGAAGAGCGGTTGCAGGAATTTGGGTTTGGCCAGTCGAGAGAACAGAAGGACCAGGGGGGAGGTGATAGCAGGATCCCAGGATTTGAGGGGCTGCCCCAAAGAAGAGGAGGGGGTCAAATTGTTTCTCCAGAAACAACGCATGGCAACTCATCAAGGAGAGAAGCAACTCAGAATTGAGGAGAAACTTCCTGACAGTGAGGACAATTAATCAGGGGAACAGAAGCTGCCTCCGGAAATTGTGGCTGTTCCGTGTCTGGAGGCTTTTAAGAAGAGCTTGGAATCAGAATCAAGCTGGAAAGGGACCTTGGAGGTCTTCTAGTCCAGCCCCCTGCTCAAGCAGGAGACCCTACCAGTGAGTATCCAGTCTCTTCTTAAAAACCTCCAGTGATGAAGCACCCACAACCTCTGGCAGCAGAAGCGGTGAATGCTCCAACACTGGAATTTTTAAAGAAGAGACTGGACAACCATTTTTCTGAAATGGTATAGGGTGTCCTGCCTGAGCAGGGGGTTGGACTAGATGACCTCCAAGGTCCCTTCCAACTCTGTTTTTCTATTCTGTTCTATTCTTACTTCAGAACCGGTTGGATGTACTCGTTAAAGGCATTAGGCTGTGAATTCTAATCCTATCCTAGGTGCAAATAGCTAGCTGGGCGACCTTGGTCCAGTCCTCCTAGGAAGGGGGGGGGCAACAATTCCCAAAAGTCTTGCCAAACCCCCCCACCCTCCTTGTATAAACTGCTGTGAAGTGGAGGAGGAGGAAAAAGATTCTCTCAGTATTATTCGAGATTTTTCTCTGGGATGGCCACCCAATTTAACCAAAACTTAACTCGAGGGCGAAAGAATTCTTGTTTTTGCTTTCCAGTTTTAAATGTCCCACGGAGATTCTCAATCATCCAGGTCACGGCTGCCCCAAAAGCCTTTTTTTTTTCCTTCCAAAAGTCAACTGAACTTTCTTAGGTTTTTTTGTTTTAGTCTTTGAAAAATGTTTCGCTTCTCATCCCAGAAGCTTCTTCGCTTCGTCAAGATTTGATTCTTTAAATCAGGGGTCTTCAAACTTGGCCCTTTGAGGACTTGTGGACTTCAACTCCCAGAATTCCTCAGCCAGGCATGCTGGGTGAGGATTTCTGGGAATTGAAGTCCACAAATCATCAAAGGGCCCAGTTTGAAGACCCCTGCTTTAAATCCTTCCATTCCCCTCCTGTCAGTTAGAACCGAAGAAGCTTCTTTGCATGAGAAGCGAAACATTTTCAAAGGAAAAAAAATAACATCAAGTCCATTTGCTTTTTAAACTTTTTTTTAAATAGGCAAGGGTAGAAGATTCTACGAACGATGGAGTGGAAATGCTAGGATATATATTCCGGTACTGTCCTTTGATGCTTTAGGGATTGGAACAGGTGCTGAAGCTCAGCAAGAGCTGGTGAAATGAATGCATTTGCTCCTCCCTTTGATTTTAATGTTCCTGACCGTCCCTTGTGCAGCTGGGTGTGAAAAACTAAAACAATAAAAATACAAATCTTGATTTTTTTTCCCCCCACACTGTTTATTTTAATTTTCCCCGGGACAGCTGAAAAATCCATGCCCTTGGCCATCTCCTGTGACTTCTTTCAGCAAACTCCTTTAAAATGCATGCGTTGACTTCCCCAAAGAAATTTAAAAAAAGTGGTTTGCATACTCAGATCACTTCTCTTGGGGTGGAATGTCTCACAAATGTAGGATTTTTAAGACATTTTTTTCCCTAGCAGAGGCATTTCTTTTGCAGGGTTGGTTTGTTGTTTTTTTTTCCTTCTAGCATAGAATAACAGAGTTGGAAGGGACCTTGGAGGTCTTCTAGTCTAACCCCTCCCTAGCTCAAGCAGGAGACCTTTACAGAATCGTAGAATCACAGGGTGGGAAGGGACCTTTGGAGGTCTTCTAGTCCATCCCCCTGCTTTTACATCTGTGGTACACTGAGAATGTGTTTTGTGAGTACACAGATATGTGGATAATAAGATTGTTTCCGTAGTCAGGTTATTTTCCACAGTTGTGGTACCAGTGGCAACTCTGCTGCGTTCACACAAAATTACAAGGAGATAAAGACCTGACAGGTGGACGGGTACAAAGGATGGGGGGGTGGGGGGGAGAAACCTCTAGGGCAGGGGTTGGCAACCTCGGCTCTTTTATGACTCGTGGACTTCAACTCCCAGAATTCCTGAGCCAGCATAGCTGGCTCAGGAATTCTGGGAGTTGAAGTCCACGAGTCATAAAAGAGCCGAGGTTGCCTACCCCTGCCCTAGGCCTAGACCACTTTATGACTCGTGGACTTCAACTCCCAGAATCCCTGAGCCAGCCACGCTGAGGGGAAAGGGAAAGGTTTCCAAGCTGAGCCATGCTGGCTGAGGAATTCTGGGAGTTGAAGTCCACGAGTCATAAAAGAGCCGAGGTTGCCTACCCCTGCCCTAGGCCTAGACCACTTTATGACTCGTGGACTTCAACTCCCAGAATCCCTGAGCCAGCCACGCTGAGGGGAAAGGGAAAGGTTTCCAAGCTGAGCCATGCTGGCTGAAGAATTCTGGGAGTTGAAGTCCACGAGTCATAAAAGAGCCGAGGTTGCCTACCCCTGCTCTAGGGAGATGAAAAAGTCTCAGATATCTTTCATATGATGAAAACTCCTCTCCTTTTCTCTGTCCATCAAAGCACGTCAAAAAAAACAACCCACCCTTCCATGGGACAGTTGTGGTGGCCGTAATGACTTTATTTGACCAGCCCATCCTTGGAACCTTCAGCTACAAGACTCGACCTTTCTCAGGAAGAAACTTGAGTTTCTGAAGGAAGCCTATTCCTTTGGCCCCATTTGATTTACAGTACGCCTTTAATCAAAAGCCCCAATTCCATCGTTCTGGCTACTTTCTTCGTGGTCTGCCTTCCAAGCTGAACGACACGGGTCTCCTTACTTTATTGTGAAGAAAATCAAGACATGTGTATTTTTAGTCCTCCGTTATCTGCCACGCCTAATGTGCTAAACTTTCTAAGTCCTTGACTTACAGCCGCAATTGAGCCCAAATTTTATGTCGCTAAGCAAGGCAGTTGTTAAATGGGTTTTGTCCCATTTTACCATCTTTTTTGCCCCGGGTTGTTAAGCGAATCACTGCAGGAGGTAAGTTAGCAACCTGGTTGTTCCGTGAATCCGGCTCTCCCCCACTGACTTTGCTTGTCAGAAGGTCGCAGAAGGGGGGGGTCACGTGACCCCAGGATGTTGGCGACCGTCATAAATAGGAATCAGTTGCCAAGCGGCTGAATATTGATCATGTGACCCTGGGGATGCTGCAACGGTCGTAAGTGTGAAAAACGGTCATAAGTCACTTTTTTCAGTGCCATTGTAACTCTGAATGGTCACTAGATAAAAGGTTGTAAGGCAAGGACTATTTGTACCTCAGACTTCTGTTATTCCAGAGAATCGCCTCATCTTCTGTCCAAGACAAGCTCAGTCCTCCATCCCATTAACCTGCCTTGGTCATGTATGTAGACACATGATAGATAGATAGATGGAGAGAGAGAGAGAGAGAGAGAGAGAGGGGGGGGGATGGATAGATAGATAGATAGATGATAGATAGATAGATAGATAGATAGATAGATAGATAGATAGATAGATAGATAGATGGATGGATGGATGGATGGATGGATGGATGGATGGATGGATAGATAGATAGATAGATAGATAGATAGATAGATAGATGGATAGATGGATAGATGGATAGATGGATAGATGGATAGATGGATAGATGGATAGATGGATAGATGGATAGATGGATAGATAGATGGATGGATGGATGGATGGATGGATGGATGGATGGATGGATAGATAGATAGATAGATAGATAGATAGATAGATAGATAGATAGATGATGGATGGATGGATGGATGGATGGATGGATGGATGGATGGATGGATGGATAAATGGATGGATGGATGGATGGATGGATGGATGGATAGATAGATAGATAGATAGATAGATAGATAGATAGATAGATAGATAGATAGATGGATGGATGGATGGATGGATGGATGGATAGATAGATAGATAGATAGATAGATAGATAGATAGATAGATAGATAGATAGATAGAAGCAGTTCAAAGAATAAACTCCAGTTAAGGGTTCCATAGCAGAAGAGGGACTAACCAAAGGTCACTGTAGAAGGAGAGTCCAAGGCAATCTTTGAACCCCAAGAAATGACGGAACCTGGAAAAGGTTAACCAGCTGAGGTTATTGTGATGCCCCTGACCCACAACTGTCCTTGAAAGTGGAGTTGGTGTGGATGGCAGTAATCTGAATGTGGTATATACAGTAGGTTTTCCTCAACTTTCCCAACTTTAGCCATTTTAAGACTTGTGGACTTCAACTCCCAGAATTCCCCAGCCAGCGTGCTGGGAGTTGAAGTCCATGTAACTTGAAATGGCCGAGGTTGAGAAACATTGATCTGGAACCAAATTTCTCTTTATTTTACCCTGATTCTTGGATTCTACCCAGTTCAAACATTGTAAGGTCCTAAACAGGGGCAGACCAAATAAAAGGAATTATGATAAATTAATCTTGGCACCCCAATCAGCCCAACTCCTGAGGTTCCTTAATTAAGAATTTTATGAAAATGTATTCAGTATTCAGGGGGCAAAGGATATATTAGTGATCTAAAAATATTAGCATTAAGTTGTTCATTTTAGATCATTCAATCAGAACGTCTTGGCGATGTGGAAAAGAGAAGCTTGGAATGCATTTATTGTAAGAATTAAATCAGGGTTTTGTCTCTCTAAAGATAAATGTTTTGACTGTATTATTTCTCCTGACTCTGCATATCTGCACCACAGGAAGATAATTTTCACAGTTAGAGGCAAGGAAATACATCCCTTGGTATAACCTCGATTAATGCATCTGGCAGTTCAGAATAGATTGTATTTGTATCTGTTGCTGATGCGCAGAAGCTGACATCAAAAAGTTAATTTGTTGGGTCAAGGTTGCATTTAAAAGAAATGTTCTATCAGTCGACATGAGTCTACTACAGTTCTACTTCCTTAAAAGATCTGATACATGTAAGAAGTTAGAACTATTTAAATTAAGCTGGATCATGAAGGTTTGCTAACTAAGGCATAAAGTGCTGTAGCAAGGGCCTGTTGAATCTATCTCAAGGTTGCAAAGATAGCAAAGTGTTTTGGAAGTGCAGAGTAGGCCACCCAGTGCCCCGGTCCTACTATCAATATCTCAATGCCAAGTTCCCCATCCTTTTTTGCCTGATTTATTTACCTAAAAAACAGGCCAGCCCTGCTTAAAAAATGCACCTTAGCTTTGACTAAATATGCTAAGATGTCTAAGATGTAGCGTAGCAAACACGCCGTGTTCCCTTTTGGATCACAAAATGTGAGGCAGGAAAATTGAAGGTTGTTTTCTCACTCCAAAACGTGGTGTCCGTGTTAATAAAGTCCTGGGTTTATTTTCAGCTCGTCTCCTCACCATTTAAGCCATTTCCCATCATCTACAAAACTCTGTTGCTTGGGAGAGAATAGGATAAGGATAAGGATAAGGATAAGGATAGAATAGAATAGAATAGAATAGAATAGAATAGAATAGAATAGAATAGAATAGAATAGAATAGAATAGAATAGAATAGAATAGAATAGAATAGAATAGAAGTTGGAAGGGACTTTGGAGGTCTTCTAGTCCAACCCCCTGCTCAAGCAGGAGACCCTTAACACCATTTCAGGCAAATGGCTGTCCAGTCTTTTCTTAAAAAAAAAACAACTTCCAGTGTTGGAGCATTCACCGCTTCTGGAGGCAGGTTGTTCCACTGGTTAATTGTTCTAACTGTCAGGAAATTCCTCCTTAGTTCTAGGTTGTTTTTCTCCTTGATTAGTTTCCATCCGTTGCTTCTTGTCCTGCCTTCAAGAGTTTTGGGGAACAGGTTGAGCCCCCCCTTCTCCGTGACAGCCCGAGATATTGGAACACTGCTATCATGTGTTGAAAAAGGTTCCACACTTGCTTAAGTACAGACAGTCCTCAACTTACATTTAGTGACCATTAGAAGTTACAACAGGACTGAAAAAAGTGCCTTATGACCGTTTTTCATACTTACATCTTGCTAAGTTGCCTGCTTTTCTCAGATAATAATCCTCTAAAGTACGAGTGGTGGTGATGAAAGAAACTGGTTACTCTTTCCTTATGCTATCCTGGTTAGAGTTAACCACAACTTGATGAGCTGAAGTGCGTGTAATTGAGCCTGAAGGAGAAGACTTGCTCCTAAACAATTGGGATTGTTAGTTGTGTCCATCCAACTAGCTTATCTCCAGCTGACATTCCATAGATGCAAAGTTGAGGACCATGGCAACGAGTGTTTCTACTTTTAGTTGACTGCATCATCATGGTGAAGGATGTAATGTTCTTCACAGATCTTATTTATGGAGTGCAGGGACACCAGTGCCAAAAAAAAAAAAGGCTGTCAAATGACCAGGATTCCACATTCCGTTTCTTTGATTCTGTCGCCTTTTATTTCAGGAATGACAACCGAAGGGTGAAGAAGAACCGAGCAGATATTTCATCCTATCTTCTCAAACGTTCCCATTGGAGAGAGCAGAAAGCATCTGTCATTTGAAGAACGACTTATGGGAACACTCTTGAGCGTGACCTCCTTTTGGAGAAGATGGAGGCCTGTTCTTTTGTTGTTTTCTTCTTCAGCCAATTTCATGATAGGATCTGCGAGGTATGGAGAAACTTCTCCCGCTGCTCCCTAGGAAAGACCATCCCCTTTGCAATGACATTGCTAGTGCCAAAGAACTGGTTGTGTTTCTGTGTAATCTCAGACCCAGAGATTATGATCTGTACGTTCTGTACATTTCAGTAGCCAGCAATATAAATCAGGGGTCTATTGAGAGGTGGAAGAAGCCGTGGTTGCTTTTGGTGGGCTACACATTCAAAACGTGCAGGTGTTATGTAAAGGAAAGGGGTGGCAAAGCCTGATTAAAGTGATGGCCAAGCTTTCTGTAAATAAAACAGCAAAGTTTTCCGCAAATAAATAACAGTGCGACATATTTGAAAACTGGAGCCCTAAAGATCATCAAGAAGCAATCTGCATGCCACGTGTGAAAGACCAGATCCACATGGGAAAGTCCAATCAAATTGATTTATTTGTAAAAAGTCAATGCACAGGGATCTTTTTTAACCTGCTTGGAGTTAGATCAGGATCAGTGGAATTCAAGGGAGATTGGGTTAAGTCCATTTGTGGCTACGTAGAGATTCTAGGCTGAGTCCTTTTTTGACTCCACCCCCAAGTTCTGCCACTCCTTTTCCTACACTGCGCTGTTGTTACACACGTTTTTCTTTCCTTCACCATTACCAAATTTGGCTTACTTAAAAGAGCCAGCTTTTTACAAGGGGTGATTTCTTTCTTTTTTTCTTTTTTTCTTTAAAAAAAAAGCCATTTAACCTGATCGATTACAATGTACATTATCAAAGAAAAGGAAGGTTGAATTGCCAAAGTGTCAATTAGCAGAATATTCCAGAAAGCTTTATAATGTCACGTTTTGAATTTCAGAAATGCTCGCGCCTGTGTAATGCAAAAGCATTTGAACACTATGTTGTATATTTCACTTCAAATTGAAGTTAAAAATGAAAGAAAAATGTACGGAGAAACTCGCTCGGCGTACGCAAGTTTTATAAATAATGCATGTCGTGCGTGAGACATCTGCTTGTAATGAAGAATATAATGCAGTGAGACGGTAAAGTAAGGCGGCCTTTTGAAGACAAGATTGCTGTATTTTAGGCAAAAGGACAAAGCACAATGGCTGTGCACTGCAGCTACATTTAACCTTCTCTTTAACCTTTCAGCATAAAGTATTTGTGCTTCGTTTTCATTAATGAAATTGAGCTGAAGAGAGATTGTTGTCAGATCTTACAAGCCTATAACTCTTTTTCCCATTTGGAGCAGCAAAATCTCCCACTCTTGAATTTTAGTCTTAAATACAGGTTGTTCCAGACTTGCAAGGGTACGGAAAAAAAATGTGACTTACAACTGGTTCCTCACACTTAAATCCATCTCAGAGTTACTACGATGATCAAAATTCAAGTGCCTAGCAACTGGCACGTGTTAACAATGGTTGCAGCTTCCTGCGGGCAGTCCTGTGATCCCCATTTGCAACCTTCCCAGACATCTTCCGATAAGGGGGGGGGAAGCCAGATTCGTTTAATGACCATGTGATTCCCTCTTAATGACCGCATGGAATCGCTTAGCAATAGTGGCAAAAACAATGCTCAAAAAATTGGGTGCAACCCATGCACCACGGACGGCCTTGCACAGCCGTGGAAAGTCTGGTTTTCAGTCATGACCATAAATGGAGGATTACTGCATTTAATGGTGGGCTGGTAGCTGCTCATTCTGCACTGAAAGGTTTCTACACAACTTCAGTCTTCCAGCTCAGAGGTCCCCAACCTTTTGGGCGCCAGGGACCGGTTCCGTGGAGAGAGGTTTTCCCGCGGACTGGAGAGTGCGTGGTTTAGTGTGCTGCCTGCATCCCGCGGATGGCGCTTTGCTTGTTTGTGCGGACCGGTTGCTGGCGTGCTGTGGCCCGGTACTGGTCCACGGACCAGGGGTTGGGGACCCCTGTTCCAGCTCACATTGGGTTTACATTTAAAAATATATAAATCTTCTTCCTTGGTCCTCATATCGGCACCCAGAGCAATCCAACATGGAAATGAAGGTGAGACAGACTTTGGATCTGAAATATTTTTAACAGCTGGAAAGGTGATCAACAAACAGGTTAAACCATACAATGAACAGTTGTAGGAACTGGGAATGTCTAGTCTAGCAAAGAGAAGGACTACAAGTGACATGATAGCATTCTTCCAATATTTGAGAGGCCTTCACATAAGGGAGAGGTAAAAGGTAAAGGTTCCCCCGCACATGCGTGCTAGTCGTTTCCGACTCTAGGGGCCGGTGCTCATCTCCGTTTCAAAGCCGAAGAGCCAGCACTGGACATCTCCGTGGTCATGTGGCCGGCATGACTAGACGCCAAAGGCGCACGGAACACTGTTACCTTCCCACCGTAGTGGTCCCTATTTTTCTACTTGCATTTTTACGTGCTTTCGAACTGCTAGGTTGGCAGAAGCTGGGACGAGTAACAGGTGCTCAAGCTCAGCGTCCTAACCCACTGAGCCACCACGTCCCTTTTTAAGGGAGAGGAGGGTCCAGCTATTCTCCAAAGCACCCGAAGGCAGGACAAGAAGTAACGGATGGAAGCTCATCCGAGGAAGATTCAACCTGGAACTAAGGAGACATTTCCTGACAGTGGGAACAATTAACGCGACGGCTTGCCTCCTGGAGTTGTGGGTAGCAGTGGTTGAACTAGCCATGAGGGACACAGATTTAAGTCCTCCTTCACCCATAGAACGTCCTCAGATGATTTTATGATTGCTCATCTTAATACCTCTTACAGGCAAGTGCTGCATTATGGAGAAATTGGATAAAGCAGCCTTATGCCCTGCGTATTTTTTCCCTGAACAAAAAGCAAGATCTAAGTGTACCCAAAAAAGGTAATTTCGCTTTCATTTTCTGTAGAGAGGGAGATTTACACACATTCCCACTAAGTGTTCTTCCCTACGCCAAGCACCCTACCAGAATCTAGGAAAGGCAATACTTATTCTTTCAATATACTTTAAATGGAGTAACTATAACCTAAAATCAATTCATTATGAATTACCAATATATCACAAAGACATATATTCCAACCTTAAATTGGTTTCTATGCACAAAGTGGCCAGTCACAGACTAGATACACAACCCCAATCCATAATCTGGATTTTAGTTGTAGACTCATTGCAGACTATCTGTACAGGCTTTTCTCTGTGGCAACCCGGAGTTAAGGAGAAACTTCCTAACAGTGAGGATAATTAACCAGTGGAACAGCTTGCCACCAGAAGTTGCAGGTACTCCATCCCTGGAGGTTTTTAAGAAAAGACTGGACATTTGTCTGAAATGTTATAGGGTCTCCTGCTTGAACAGGGGGCTGGACTAGAAGACCTCCAAGGTCCCTTCCAGCTAAATACTTTTTATTAAAAATGTGGTGAATCCCTAGAGCATATGGTCAAAGCAAGCACAACACTGAGGTCTATTTGTATCTTAATTTTTGCTTTTCTAGGCAATGTAGTATCCAAACCTATGGACAACATCTGACTGGATGCATGAATTGACCTCCAAGGTCCCTTCCAACTTTATATTATTATTATTATTATTATTATTATTATTATTATTATTATTATTATTATTATTATTATTATTATCATCATCATCATCATCATCATCATCATCATCATCTAGAAAGAAGGGATAAATTGCTCTCCTTACATTCTGAGGCTGGTGGACGGCTCTGGACTAAATTCTTCCCCCTTTTTTTATATCCTATTCAATATTTTCAGATGGCATTTCAACGCCATGCATGCTTACAAAATGCAAATGCTCTTCTTCAAAACCTGGCTTGCAAGCTTTTCTGCAGCAATTGCTTTCCCTCTGTAAACCACCGCTACTGGAATCCAATCAAAGTTTTACGGTCCTTCAAATTGAGGTTGGAGCCAGGGAGGAAATACTAAAATACAAGTATATACAACTTCTGTCCGTGACAGGCAGAGAAACTGCATGAAAATTAGCAGCTCAACAGTGGAATAAAAGTTATCTCTGATTCGAAGGTTGGGGTTTCTTATTCCTTGCAAGAAACAATGGCATTGTTATGCAAGAAGATTTTAGGATCTTTAAATAATGTTGAAGGTTTCCTTACCGGCCAAGTATTTAATTAACAACAGATCATAATTTCAAGAGGTTATGCACTCTAAAAAGTTTATGCTAGCAAGGGGGGGGGGGAAATCCATGCCTGTTTTCAAATGTTAAGTGTTGCGTTTATGTGTCCTGTTAACATTCTGGAATCACCATGTCAAGTGTTTATCTTTTCGTTTTTAAAATTATATGTATGCCAACATTAGGAAGGAAGTTCCAAATATTTTCAAAGCACAGTCCATCAGTAAGTTTCATTGCCCCGTTTCCAGGGATTTCTCCCCCTCCCCACTCAAGCATGAAAGGTCAGGTCCACATGTGAAAGTCCAATTAAACTGATTTATTGCCCAGAATAGGGACGCTGAGCTTGTTGATCAGAAGGTCGGCAGTTTGGCGGGTCGAATCCCGAGTGCCGGGTAACAGAGTGAGCGCCTGTTACTCGTCCCAGCTTCTGCCAACCTAGCAGTTCGAAAGCACGTAAAAATGCAAGTAGAAAAATAGGGACCACTCCGGTGGGAAAGTAACAGCGTTCTGTGCACCTTTGGTGTCTAGTCATGCCGGCCACATGACCACGGAGACGTCCTCGGACAAGCGCTGGCTCTTCGGCTTTGAAACGGAGATGAGCACCGGCCCCTAGAGTCGGAAACGACTAGCACACATGTGCGGGGGAACCTTTACCTTTATTGCCCAGAATATATTGCTCAGAAATCTTCTAAATTAATGGTGGGCACCTGCTTGGAGTTAGATCAGAATCAATGGAATTTAAGAGGGGTTCATTTACTGCTGCGTAGGGATTCTAGGTTGCTTCCTCTTTTGACTCCGCCCCTTCCGCCCCCCCCCCAGGTTCTGCCACTGCTTCTCCTACACCCCATTGGTTAAATAATTCCAGTTGGTGGGGTCTAAGGAATTCAAGGAACAATTTATTGTGCAACACCACAAGCCACCTGGATGTTTAATAAAAAACATATGATATTTCCAGTTCAGGCATTGAAAAATCAGAATGCTAAGCCGGGGAGTGTTCCGATTAAATCCCACCCTCTCCTGATTTAGCCAGCGGCTTGGGCAAAAACATCAAGATGGCGGCCACAACTGTGAGCTTGAAACTCATCCTTTCTCCTTCCAAACGTTCCTGGAACGTTTTAAGTCAGGGGTCTTCAAACTTGGCAACTTTAAGCCTTGTGGACTTCAACTCCCAGAATTCCTCAGCCATTTCCTCCTGATAATGAGGTTCCACAGCTAAGAATGACTTTTCTTAGACCTAAGCCAGGGGTAGGCAATCTTGGCTCTTTTATGAGTCATGGACTTCAACTCCCAGAATTCCTGAGCCAGCCAAGCTGGCTCAGGAATTCTGGGAGTTGAAGTCCACAAGTCTTAAAGTTGCCAAGTTTGAAAAGACCCCTGTTTTTTAAGTGTTCAATGCCCTACTGTTGAACAGTGAAACCAAATGCTAAAATTCATAACAATCTGGCCGGCTTAAAGAAAAGGGCTGAAGGTTAAAAAAAACACACACACACACATGCAGAGAGAGAGAGAGAAAGAGAGAGAAATTCAAGGTCCTTCATTTAGGAAATGTCCTACAGGCAGTCCTTGGCTTATGACCAGAATTGAGCCAAAATTTCTGTTGCTAAGTGAGACATTTGTTAAGTGAGCATTTGTTCCAGAAAAAAGAGAATATAAGAATAACAGAGCTGGAAGGGACCTTGGAGGTCTTCTAGTCCAACCCTCTGCTCAAGCAGGAGACCCTAACCCTGCACCATTCCAGACAAGGGGCTGTCCAATTCCTTCTTGAAAAGCTCCAGTGATGGAGCACCCACAACTTCTGGTGGCAAGCCGTTCCACTGATCTTCAAGGAGTTAGATGTGCAGTAGGGGTAGCCCTGTTCCAATCATTGACAAGGGTGATATGGAAGAAATTCAAGAGCAGCCAGGACAGATCTGGATAACCATCTGCCCAAAATGTTGTAGAGGTCCTGCACCCAGTTAAAAACCGAGGATTTTAAGAAGAGACTACCAGGGGTAGGCAACCTTGGCTCTTTCATGACTGGTGGACTTCAACTCCCAGAATTCCTGAGCCATGGAGCCATGCTGAGGGGAAAGGGAGAGGTTTCCATGCTGAGCCATGTTGGCTCAGGAATTCTGGGAGTTGAAGTCCACCAGTCATAAAAGAGCCAAGGTTGCCCACCCCTGGACTAAACAGTCACTTATCTGAAATGGTATGGGTTCTCCTGCTTGAGCGGGGGGCTGGACTAGAAGACCTCCAAGGTCCCTTCCAGCTCCTATTCTATTCTAATGTAGGGTTCTGGTTTTCTGAAGTCTACCCTTCTCCTTCATTTCATACTGAAGGGTGTGGAAGAATCCGCTTAAGCTGAGGAGCGCACTTCCAACAGGGAGTTAGAGAAAGAAAAACCTAAGAAATTGGGCTTTGCGCTCTCCTGCGTTGGGCAGGGTGTTGGACTAGAACTAGAACATCTCTTAAGGTCCCTTCCAGCCCTAAGATGCTATGATTCTATCTTGTATGCATCAAACTCTGTCCAAAATATTAAAAGCATCCCCTGCCGTGGTTCTCTTGTTTGCAATTGTTTTTCTCTAACCCAAATCTGCTGGCCCAGATTGTGCCCAGGTGAGTGCTCTTTGGTCTATGAAAGTCCAAGGAGCTCTTCCTTTGTTGTTATTTTTTCTCCTACGCATTTTTAGGAAGAGAGAGGAAATGGGAAATATTTTTTGAAGAAACCGTGGGCCCTCCATCACGGAAGGTTTTTGCTTGAGCAGGGGGCTGGACTAGAAGACCTCCAAGGTCCCTTCCAGCTCTATTCTCTTCTATTCCCTATTCTATTCTACTCTACTCTGTTCTGTTCCGTATTATACTTGATTCGACTCTACTCTATTTCCTACTCTGCTCTGTTCTATTATTCTTCATTTATTCTATTCTATTCTAAAATATTTTAACTTTGCAAATGTTACAATCCAGAAACCTGAAGACCTCGGAGTCAACAGCTCAACTGCGCCACCTGGTGTCTGTTTCGCCACATAAGCGAAGAGAGAACATAAGATAAGAGGGAAGGGACCTTGGAGATCTTCTAGTCCAACCCCCCTACTAAGGCTCAAGACTTTACCAAATGGTTGTCCAATCTCTTCTTTAAAACCTCCAGCGATAGAGCACCCACAGCCTCTGGGGGTATTAACTTCTGAAGTATGTAAAGCACGTTTGAGCGATCTGTCTGCTGAGATAATGTTAGTGCAGGGGGGGGAAACGTTTTCATCTGCTCCAAATCTACCTTCTTCTCGAAGAAGCTGAAAGTGCAGGAGGCAGTGATAGCTTCTGCTTCTTAAGAGGTCCTCATCTTACTCAAGCCTCTTCTTCCTACTGTTCCACCAGAATCCTGGAAATACTAGTCTGGGTTTTCTCTCTTCGGGGAGGGAAACGGAACCTTTGATGGTCTTCCTCACTGGAGGATCTCACACTTGGATATGGGCCAGCGAGCCATGCCCTGACCCGTAGCCTAAAGCTTAGATGCCAGAAAATGGCAGCTCGGTAGTCCACTGGATGAACTGGCTGGTCACAGGGTTCCAGGCATGAACTGGGGGAGCGACTTCAGCCGTTTGGGGTACTAGACACCCTGACTTTTAGTATAAATAGTGGGGGGAGGAGGAGGAGGGAAGGAGGAGGAGCAGATGAAGATCTTCTTCCAAGGTGATCTATTGAGAGAAGACAAATGTGGATTGTTTTCCCCAGACATGGAAACGGTGCTCTTGAAGAACTGGAAACAAGATGGTGAAATTCGAGGAGGAATTTTAGAGGAACAGAGCACCTTTCCTGGGAAACCAACCACGTCCACTTCAACCAAGCCAACGTCTGGACTCTGCCACGTGTCATTTTCTTTCCCTGAGCCCCAATTTGGGACATCCAAGTTCTCACCTGCCTGGGGTGGGAAAGGAAGACAGGATAGCGCTAACTCAGCATTCATGTGCCAAAGCACCTGCTTTGAGGGGCGAAATAAGAGAAATAAATGTGGGCACTTTTGAGGTTTGATGGTAGCTCTCCAGCCTTGCCCCGGCCCGGCCCCTACTCTCTGCCTTTTACTCAGGAAAGGAACTCTTGTCTGTGGTTATTTTTCTATTTCCTCCTCGGTGTCTGTATTGTAGTTAATTCAGTCGAAACTTTTTCTTGCTTATTGGTCCCTATAAAAGTTTAAATTTATGTTGTTCTGAAAGGCAGGATGTGTACTGTAGCTCTGACCTAACCTATGCGTTGCTCTTATTTTTCTCCAAGGGGTTGGTCTCTGGGAAGCTGTTTGTTTAAAAAGAGAATCAGGAAAGAATCCTGGTGGAAACGGACTTTCAAAACGTTTTATGTCTACCATTTGTCAGGACCCAAGCGTCGGGCATTAAGTTGCAGTTCAGAAGATTTTACACTTTAATTAGCTGGTTAACAAAAAGTTCCTCTATATTTCTTCTGCTCCGTTGGGTGGCCTGCTAAAGTCTCCACCTACAAAGTTGTTCTTTTTTTCCCCTTGTACATTAACCCAAATGGATTCAAGGAGGCTTTTGTCCTTGCTCTGATGTGTTTCTGTAGAGACATCGTGGTCTTTTACAAGGAGAGCAATTCTGCCCTTTTGAACAATTTGTATCTTTCTATCAGTACATTGCAGTCATGGCTTTCATCCCACATAACAATATCGCACCTCTCCTCATGTACTAGGACTTTTGAGTTCACCCTGTTTGTTCCTCTTATTTTGAGCATCAGGTGTTTATCCGAGACCTTTATAGCCAGTCCTTGTATTTATATATAAAGTTTTATTAAAAATCAAGCTTCCTTGTATTTATATATAAAGTTTTATTAAAAATCAAGCTTTCGTTGGCTAACTACCAATGTTGCCAGGATGAAATCATCGGAGTGGGGAGACTGCACTTATATCATCAGCGTTTCTGCGCCCTACTCATAGTGTGTCACTGCTCTCTTCGTTTCAACAGGCCATATTCTTTCGAGTCACCTAGCATTCTGCTGTCGGAAGGGGATTATTGTCAGTCCTATTAGCTATAGTCATTGCTTTTGTCACTGCCCGTGTTTTCATGCCAGAGGCTCTAAATAGTTGTTCTTCCTTTTTTTACATTCCGCGGTGGGGGGGTGTGTGATTGTGTAATTATGGAGTTCTGGTCTTGGTTTGACAGAGCACTCTGAGTCCTCACGTTGTCTGCATTTGTGTTGTGCGTGCCACTCCTCTTCCCAGCTCCTGAAAGCTTGATACAAGGGGGGAGGGGGAGATCAATATGCCGATTGATCAAGAAGTGGTCAGAGAACCAAGCTTCCTTGAATAACCATCCACCCTTGGTATTATCACAGGCGATCACCTCAGCCCCCGCCAGATTGAAGGTGTGATTGTGTGTGGCCACGTGTGCCCACACCTGTAAGTGTTGTTCTTGTCTTTTAATGGTGAGCTCGTGTTCATGTACCCTGGTCCTCAAGTCATTTTGCAGTCTCCCCACAGCTCTACCTACAGAGCCACCAAAGCTGTAGCTCAGGGTTCCTCAAACTATGGCATGACCTGTCTTTTTATCTGGCCCGCCTCAACCTCCAGGGCAAGCCGTCCAATCACAAGGGTGGGGGATGGTGGTGAGAGCCCCAGCCAATGGCAGGACAGCAAGTTGGTGGGAGAAATGATTTTTTCCCAGTTTCTCCCACATGCGAAAGGGCACGCTGGCACTTTGGCCACGCCCCCTTCTCCTCCTCTCGCCTATTCGCGTTTTTACCTCAGGGCCAGGCTGAGGGGTTTAGGCCTCACCTGGTGATGATGCCGCTGCTGCTTCTAAGGCAGGTCCCTCGCTAGGCGCTACGGAATGTGATCCCCAGCCTCCTCCAGTGCTGCCACCATATATATAAAAGGAAACTGGTGCTGCTGGCCCTCAACCTCATTCCCCCATTGCCGAGGGACCCATCCCCGCCGGCGGTTGGAGTGGGGCTGCTGGAGCAGGGCACTGATTATGGGACTGAGGGGAGCAGGCAAAGTATTTGTGAGGGGCCGCCAGGGTGAGCAAGAAAAAAGGAGAATTTGCTCCTGGAAGTTTATTTCGGGATTGTGTGGAGCTGAGGCGATGAAAGGTCAAGGTAGCCACTGGGAGGACGCGCTCGGCCTTTGGAGGAGTATCCCGATCCACGAACGGGGATGGTGGTGCCACATCCAGGTGAAGGCCCGAGGTAGGCAAAGCTGGAGGTGGTGCTGGTGGTTGAGAGAAACTTCATTGGCCTTTAGGGTCCAGGAAATGGTGGAGGAAGGATATGGGCATTGGGATGTGTCCCATGGGAAAGAGGAATGAGGTCCTGTCAGGCAGGTTCTTCTGCCCAGAGATGGTCCGGAATGCCAATCAAGGAAAATATTTCTGGCTCAAAGGGTCCTGGGGGGGGGGGTTGTCTCTGAGGATGGTGGTTTTCTTGCAGACGTTTCAGGACCCAAAGTGGGATAATAAGTGAAGTAATGATGTTACCTAGTTTGGGTCATGAGACATCTGCAAGAAAGCCACAAAGCTCAGAGAGCAGCAAGGACTCCACAACCGCCCTCCTCCTCCACTTCACAAACCCCATTCTCTTCTGGCACTGCTGATGTGACCTAGTTTGGGTCATGAGACATCTGCAAGAAATGCTGAATGGAAATGGCACCTGTGCCCTGCCCCCTGCCTCGACTCGCCTCACCACGCAGGACGAGCCTCCTGCCCACCATCCCACCTGCCAGAGACCCCCTGGATCTCTCCCAACCATGCCCGGCCCCAACAGACATCCCTCCCTATGAGCAAATATATATATATATATATTCGTAGATTTTCACGGGTACAGGTATGTAGATCTTGGCGTATTCGGGTCTTTTCCCGTGTAAGAGTGAGTGTCTTGGCAACGTTTCAACAAGGGCCCACTCGTCATCTTCAGGGTGGTGTCTTCGGCTTCGTGCTTGTGTGATCAAAGCGTGATCAGAGCTGCCGTCTCTCTATAAATATTGGTGAGGTTGTATGTGGTGCTGGCTTTGTTGCTGCAAGCGGGTTGGTTGACTGTGTTGTTACATCCTGATTGGATGATGGGAATTATTGTTTGCAGCTGAGTCGGTTGTTTTGTAACATCCTGTGTGGCTGAGGTAATGGCTGTGTGCCTATTAGTCTTTTGTGCTGTAACGACTTGAGTGATGGGCTGTTTGGTGACATCCTGAGCTCTGGTGTAGTGATATCCTGAGTTCTGGGCTGCAACATCCTGGGTGGTTGGCTGTGTTGTGACATCCCGAGTCTTAGTATTTTAACCTCTTGAGTTTTGTGATGTGATGTCCTGGGCAGACGGCTGCGGTGTAACGTCCTGGGCTCTGGTTTGGCTCCGGGTTTGCGGTCTGGCTTTGTGTTTATGGTGTGTGTCAGTTTGCTTTGTGTGGGGGTCGGGAGGGGTGCAGCAGTTGGAGATGCCGCCGTGGTTTGGCTTCTGGATATCACCCCAAACAAAAACATTCAAGAAGTGCTGTGCATTAAAATGACCTATACAACTCCGGCTGAGGCACAGTCCAAGGAGCAAATGACCCATCTTTGCGAAACATCTGTCAAATATTAAATAAACAATGAACTCCCAAAAGCGATTGTCCCCTTCATACAGCAGCTGCCTCGGTTGGTCTGCCTGGAAAAGGGACACGGCTTTTTTTCAACCGAGGGAAGCTCGCGGGAATGTGCGAACGTCCCATCTCTGCTTCCTCCCTTAGCCTGCTTTTTCGCAGAACTGACAGTAGATTCCTCCACTGAGGTCAGTGATGGCGCCTTCTTTGACCAGCTTTTGCAGAAATTGCCTCTCGTGGGTCACGTTGTGCATGATTTGCCTGTTCATAGCCGTCATGCAAACGCTGTCATAATAATGCAGAGGCGTCTCGGCTTGACTCAAGTCATATCCAAAGCCAGCTAAGCTGACTTGGTCACATAAATGCGTAGCTAGAAGCACAGCGACCATTCCAGTCGTGGCTACGTTCTACAGGGGATTAAAAAAAAAGGCATTTATTGCTTTTGCAAGAATGCAGTGTTATTGTGGTACAATTGTTAACCAGACGAATTAAGTGTCGATGGGGACTCTCTGTCATCCGGGTTGCGGTTGTCCCGAAGGCTCTTTTTCAAAAGGCAACTGGACTTTCTTGGTTTTTCCTTGAAGATGCTTCGCTTCTCATCCAAGAAGCTTCTTCGGTTCTGACTGGAGGGTGGAGAACGGAAGGATTGATATTCCTAAACAATCATAGGATCGTTGGCACTCCCTCTGAGAGTTGTTGATGCCATTCTCCACTGTTCGGTCAGAACTAAAGAAGCTTCTTGGATGAGAAGTGAGACGTCTTCAAGGAAAAACAAAGTCAGCCCCATTGCCTTTTGAAAAAGCGCCTTTGGGACAAGTTGATTAAGATATAATTCACTGTAAGCAGTTTCTTTTAAAAAAAGGCTGGACTTTTTTAGTTTGAAAGTAAAACGGAAGGGGGATTCAGGTTGGACCTTCGATTGGGCCAGCCTCTGTGGAAAAGCTTTCCCACACACACAGTTAATGCTATTTCTCCTGAAATTTGGGCTGGACTAGAAGACCTCCATGGTTCCTTCCTATTATTCCATGTTCTATGAAAAGAGTATTCTACCATTAAATGGCAAAAAAGGAGGCGAAGAGATTTGTGGGGAGGAACTAGCAAAAACTGGAAATGCAATCTGAATGTGACACCCATTCGAGTGCACTTCCCCCTCTCCCCAGAATAACAATACTCAGCATATTTTTTTAAAAATGATCTTAATATAATATACAGCTTGGTCCCATGACAAGAAGGAACTGAAACTGGAAGAAAACACAGCATATTTATGGAGCAAAGTGTCATCCAGACAGAATTTAAATATCCTGGAACAGATTTCAATCTCTACTGTACTTTTAGCTTAAAAACCTCTTTTCCCACCTTCAGAGCAGAGGGAGAAACAAAAGCAGAATTCTAAATGGTTGACAATATTAGCATTTCACGTAGCAGTCATGCGCAGCTCAGAAGCCTGTGGTTTTTTTATGTTAATATAGGGCAGGGGTAGGGAACCTTGGCCCCTTCATGACTTGTGGACTTCAAACTCCCAGAATTCCTGAGCCAGCATGGGGGAACTTTGGCCCCTTCATGACTTGTGGACTTCAACTCCCAGAATTCCTGAGCCAGCATGGCTCAGCTTGGAAACCTCTCCCTTTCCCCTCAGTATGGCTGGCTCAGGAATTCTGGGAGTTGAAGTCCACGAGTCATAAAAGAGCCAAGGTGGCCTACCCCTGGTATAGGGAGTCCTAGAGTTACAATCACAGCTGAGCCCAATAGTTCTGTTGCTAAGTGGGACAATTAAACGAGCGTTACCCCATTTAACGACCTGTCTTGCCACCGTTCTTAAGTGGATCACTGCAGTTTTTAAGCTAGTCACACGGTTCTTAAGTGGATCTGGCTTCCCCATGGACTTTGCTCGTCAGAAATGTCGCCAAAGGGGGAGAACCACGTGACCCCGCAACCGTCACAAGTACATGTCAGTTGCCAAGTGTCTAAATTTCTGATCATGCGACTGCGGAGATGCTGCAATGGCTGCAAGTGTGAAAATGGTCATAAGTTGCTATTTTCAGGAAGGGCCCTTGTAACTTTGAACAGGCACTAAATGTACTGTTGTAAGTCAAGAGCCTTGGTGGAGCAGTGGGCTAATGCCTCCTTAAATAACACCAGCTGCCTGCCATTAGTGCAGGTTCGAGTCCCACCAGGCTCAAGGTTGACTCAGCCTTCCCTCCTTCCCAGGTAGGTAAAATGAGGACCCAGATTGTTGGGGGCAATTAAGCTGACTTTGTAATAATGCCGCTTGGGGTGTGTGTGAAAGCCCTAATAAGCAGGCATATACATAGAATGAAGGCTACTGCTAAGCTTGTAAGCCGCCCTGAGTCTTCGGAGAAGGGCGGGATATAAATGGAATTAAAATAAAATAAAATAAATAAAAATTGCCTATATTTTACTCTTGAGGCCCAGATAAAAGCAGAGAGAAATGTGACACATTTTCCTTCTTTCGCAAAGGGTACGCTACCTGATCCCAAAAAAAGAGTTTCTCTCGAGGTTCGGGGTACTGCAGAATATCCAACGCTGTCTCCTTAACGACGGCTGGGTTCAAAATCCGAAATTTCCCGGGCGCCAAGGGTATTTTCATAGCCACGTTTTTCCAAAAGAAGAGGTGCATCCAGAGCGGCTGAACAACAACAGCGCACAAAAACATCCAAATTACGACAGGGTTTCAAAACCGCCCTAATGTGAAACAATTACTCCAATGAAGTATTTAATTATGGGGGGGAGGGATAATAATAAGTCTCACTTAGTGACCACTGCTGAGACTAAATTGCTCATCAAAAAACCCCAGGATGGCGATCGTCAGAAGCTGCATCGGTCATAAATGGAGGATTGGTCGCAAAGTTACTTTCCAGCACTGCCATAATTTGGAGAAGTCACTAAGCTGGGGAGTCGTTAAGCGAGGTTTACTTGTAACCCCTCCTTTCCCAGGGGTTACTAGGTCTTCCAAAATGTAGGGCCACAGCGAAATTTTCAAAATGGCTGAATTTGGTATCTCCAGCCAGAGATGGGAAGAAGGCCTAACTATCTAACTAACCCAGGGGTCGGCAACCTCGGCTCTTTTATGACTCGTGGACTTCAACTCCCAGAATTCCTGAGCCAGCTATGCTGGCTCAGGAATTCTGGGAGTTGAAGTCCACGAGTCATAAAAGAGCCGAGGTTGCCGACCCCTGAACTAACCTAACAACAAATGAACTAACCTAACTAAATTGACTAACCGAACTAAACTAAATAAACCAACTAATGAACTAACCTAACTAACCTAATTAACTAATCTAACTAAACCAATGAATTAACCTAATTAAACTAATGAACTAACCTAACTAAACTAACCAAACTAAACTAATGAGCTAACCTAACTAACCTAATGAACAAACCTAATTAACTAATCTAACTAAACCAATTAATGAACTAACAACTAAACTAAACTAACTAAACCAATTCATGAATTAACCTAATTAAATAATGAGCTAACCTAACTAAACTAACCAAACAAAACTAAATTGACTATTCTAACTGAACTAAACTGAACCAACTAATGAACTAACCTAACTAAACTAATTAACTAGCCTAATTAACTAACCTAACTAAACCAATTAATGAACTAACCTAACCTAACTAAACAAACTAACTAAAGCAGACATGTCAAACCCAAGGCCTGAGGGGGCCGGATCCGACCTGCAAAGTGGTTTCATGTGGCCCGTGAAGCCATCCTGGAAACAGTGAGGGAACGGCCCCCACTGCCTTGGCCCTGGCCCAGAGACCCTCCTCCTGCCAGAGACCCTCAGATCTGTCCCACTCCTGCCCAGGCCCCCAGAGGCAACCTTGATGCCAACGATGTAGAGCTGGCCACGCCCACTCAGTAGGCCAGCATTTCCCAACCTTAGGAACTTGAAGATGCGTGGACTTCAACTCCTAGAATTCCCCAGCCAGCTCTGCTGGCTGGGGAATTCTGGGAGTTGAAGTCCACGCATCTTCAAGTTCCTAAGGTTGGGAAACGCTGCAGTAGGCCATATGCACTCTAGCCACACCCACCCAATAGGCCACGCCCACCCAAGCCACACCCACCCGGCCCCCTGAGGGCAACCGCCATGTTGATGCGGCCCTCAATGAAATTGAGTTTGACACCCCTGAACTAAACTAATTGACCTAACTAACTTAAACTAAACTTACTAACGGGAGCCCGTGAGACAAATTAAAATGAGATGGTGGTTTAAGGCATCCTCCCATTCTCACCCATTCCACAGAGGAGGCAATGAATTAAGGAATTTGTTGGGCATTTTTAAACAAGGAAAAAAAAGTCATAAAAATCAAATACAACAGGAGGGGAAAAAATAATGTAAAAATTGGGATTGTGTGCCTATGGACGGATATGTAGCCTTAAGGAGAAGTACAAATATTTTTTCTAAAACATCTATATTCAACAGGAACTCAATACATTTCCTATGGTTAGATTTAGTTTCGGATGGATTGAGTTTTAGTCTATTTCTAATTTTTCACTGTATACTCCTTAAGAGTGGCTTAAAGGGTGCCAATACATTTAATGCTCATAGCAATTTATTTAATTTTCACATCAATACAACTTACACAGTAATAATACATTTGGCATATAATAATAATAAACCTTTATTGTCAAAGTACAACATGTGTACATTGAGATTAGCTGAGCCTCCCCCCGTGCTCTCACCCCCCAACACACAGTGACAACAAACCCTCCATCCCACCACACTATGTGAATCAACTACACCACACACCGGCCTCCCAAGTCAATTCTGCATAAGATTATATCCCATTTAAAAGCCTAACAGCCCACGGATAAAAGCTATTTTTCAGCCTGTTGGTACGGCTGGCTATACTCCTGTATCTTCTACCTGATGGTAGGAGAGTAAAGAGATACCGTCCAGGGTGTGAGTCATCCCTGAGAATCTTCCTCACTCTCCCAAGGCAGCGGGCCCTGGCGAGGTCATCCAGTGGTGTCAGGGGACAGCCCACAATGTCTTGTGCTGTGCTCACTACCCTCTGTAATACTTTCCTGTCCGTGGCTGTCAGACTAGCATACCAAACCACAATATCATACGAGAGGACGCTCTCTATAGTACACAGGTAAAAAAGGGTCATTAGCCGTTGTTCTACCCTGTTCTTCCGCAAGACCCTAAGAAAGTGAAGCCTCTGTTGGGCCTTTGTAGCCACCTGGGTTGTATTAACTTTCCAGGTCAGATCTTCACAGAGGTAGACTCCCAAAAATTTAAAGGAGGAAACTCTCTCCACACAGCCCTCCCCGATGTAAAGTGGGGCAGGTTCCTCCTCACTTCCACTAAAGCCAAAATCTTTAGGCAATGCTACCAGTGGGCCAGCTAAAAAAAAAATTAAAAATTGGAAACTGGCTATAGTAAACAATACAATTCCGGTATCTCTTATTACATACAAATGCAATATTTAACATCATTACTTACTAATGTTTCATTTTTCAGCACCGCTTTTATCCATGCAAAATCAGCAGTTTTAAATAATACTATCACTAACAAGCTATTTGGAAAATATTCATCTTGAGATAAAGGGGCTCCTTCAGGATACGTCATTCTTATTGTTGTTTTGTTACCGACATCATTTGTGTACCCCCGAACGGGTGCATCATTTAACCTATAAAACAAAATGTACCATGGAACTGAACATATAACTTTAATGCATGGATCATACAAAAAAAATGCATGGATAACAGAATAACATAGTTGGAAGGGACCTTGGAGGTCATCTAATCCAGCTCCCTGCTCAGACAGGAAACCTACAACATTTCAGACATGTGGCTGTCCCGTTTCTTTAAAAACCTCCAGTGTTGGAGCACCCACAACTTCTGGTGGCAGGTTGTTCCCCTGGTTAACTTCCATGTCAGGAAGTTTCTGCTTAGTTGATCCATGGCAACCATCAAATTAAGATTCACTGTGAAACAGAACATCTTTCATTGAGAGCTGCCCGGAATTTTACATTAGATGGGCGGCGTTATAAATGTTTTAAATGCATTTTAAAAGAGATAAAATCAAAGGCTTAGCCAACCAGAAAACAAAAGTTGAACTGTCTTAATTGGAAATATTGCTCGTCACACAGTTTGAACAAAATCCACGTGCTTCAGAAGCTGTGGATGCTGCATCCCTGGAGGTTTTAAGACGAAACTGGAAAGCCACTTGTCTGGAATGGTATAATCAGGGGTCTTCAAACTTGGCCAGAATTCCTCAGCCAGCCTCCATTTTGTTTGGTAGATTTAAGACGGGTGTCTTCAAACTTGGCCCTTTTATGACTTGTGGACTTCAACTCCCAGAATACCTGAGCTAGCATGGGGGAAATATGGGCCCTTCATGACTCATGGACTTCAATTCCCAGAATTCCTGAGCCAGCATGGCTCAGCTTGGAAACCTCTCCCTTTCCCCTAAGCATGGCTGGCTCAGGAATTCTGGGAGTTGAAGTCCACCAGTCATGAAGGAGCCATAGTTCCCCCATGCTGGCTCAGGAATTCTGGGAGTTGAAGTCCACCAGTCATGAAGGGGCTATAATTCCCCATGCTGGCTCAGGAATTCTGGGAGTTGAACTCTATTGCCCTAATTCAGGGGTAGACAACCTTGGCACTTTTTTGACTCGTGGACTTCAACTCCCAGAATTCCTGAGCCAGCCACGCTAAGGGGAAAGGGAGAGGTTTCCAAGCTGAGCCATCCTGGCTCAGGAATTCTGGGAGTTGAAGTCCACGAGTCGTAAAAGAGCCACGGTTGCCTACCCCTGGTCTAGTCCCTAGAAGACCTCCAGGGTCCTTTTGGTCTTATTCTGTTAATTGACACCCTTTCCACGCAGGCTAATTTGTGACCTTAGGCCAAAAAATAAAAATAAAAATCCCTACCTTATCACAATATCAAAGTGGTTCAGGGAGGATCCCAGCTTCAATCCTCGCAATACGCTGCTGCTCCCCACAACTACACAACGTTTACACTGCTTAGACTGCAGGTCTGCTGGCAAACCGTCTTCGGGTAGAAGTTGGACCAAGTCCCGAAGTTTCTCCCCCAAATTCCGGAACCCAAACGGAGGCCGGTATTTGAAAAGATCAGGTTCAGATTCGGTATCTTTCGTTACGAAGGGAAGCAGCTCCTCGTTGTATCTGTCCAGAAACAGATGGCTCAACTGGTTCCTTGCAAAAGATGGCCGACACGTGGCTTGCGAAATTTCCTCGGCGTATTTTTGAGCTCTCTAGAACAGCAAAGTGGGCCAGCCGGTTAGGAAACCTTCTTTGTGATTAAGAATGTGCAGTCAACGCAACCTGGTAATGTGGCATGCATGTTTTGCTTTGATGCCTGATCTTGAACGCAATTAACGTAAGTCTTCTCCACACGTCCCGCTCCCAAAAAGCCGTCCGTAAAAATAATGATAAAAAATGGTATTCTCCAGAATTACTTGAATTATCTATTAAAAAAGGCAATGTTTTATAAAGCAGTTCCTCTAATTGCAATCTGGAGAGGGCAGGCAATGAAATTTGAGGATATTGCAAAAGACACTAAATAACAGATTCAGTCATTGATCTCTTTTCAGAAAGAGAAATGCTTGCCAAATTAAACAAAAACAACAGAAAAATATTGTGAAATTCAATTTCTTTCCTCCTGGCCTTTTATGCAACAAGAGTCCCTGTTGTTCTGCAGCAAAAGGGACCCAAAAGATGAGGAGGAGGAGGAGGAGGAGGAGGAGGAGGAGGAGGAGGGGAGGAGGAGGAGAAGGAGGAAGAGAAAAGGAGGAGGAAGAGGAGGCGGAGAATAAGGAGAAGAGGAGGAGGAGGAGGAGAACTGTGGGGTCCCTGGTGCTCTGAACTTGTTTTTTCCTTGCAGACGTCTCATGACCCAACTAGGTAACATCATCAGGAGTAGAAGGGAATGGGAATTGCAGGGAGGAGGAGGAGGAAGCGGAGAAGGAGAAGAAGAGGAGGGGAGGAGGAGGTGGAGGAGGAGGAGAAGAAGAAAAAGGAGAGAAAGAAGAAGGAGAAGAAACAGTACTGTATCTGCTTCGTGACCCCTTCCTACAGCACCACCTATGACTGTGGTACCTCCATTTACTGCATGGGGCTGACCTTGGCGTGATCAGGGTCGACCTTAGGAATCCTTCCTGTCCGGCATGTTTTGTCATCGTAAATTGTCTTGACCAGGTAAAGAAAGCAAAGTCCAGTCACAACGATCACGATACGTCTAAAAAGGGTAAACAGAAGAGGAGGCGTTCACGGACTGATCCCGTTCCTACAACCGACGCCACAGAGTAGGCAAAGCACACAGCCTACTCGGTCCTGCGTTCAGCCCAGCCCACTCAGTGGGGTGCAATTAAACCACGCAGAGGGCACCATAAATGGAGTAATAAATTATGAACCCAACTTTTAAAAGGTAAAGAAGAGAAGCGCGTCCGAGACCAGATGCTCCGGAAGACCCAAAGGTCAACTCAAGAGGTGGGTCGTTCCTCAGGAGCAGAGTCCCATCCACGCTGCCTGCTTCTGGACGTCCCCACTCGCCCTCGTTGCTAAGCAGGGGTTATGCCCCATTTTACGAACTTTCTTCCCACCGTCGTTAAGCAGATCACTGCGGTTGTTACATCAGCAGCACAGAAATCATAACACAAAAATAAAACAAGGTTGGTGGGCTTTGGTTTCAGAGCACAAGCCTCTAAATGCCCCTCTGGGTAGTAGAAATTAGCCGGAAGGATAAAACAAGAAAAAATCTGTGGCTCACATTCCTGCCACAGTCTACTTGTGAGTAGGTCAGTATTGCCTGGAAATCTGACATGCTGACTTGATTCCAAGTGAAAGTACCTAGAAATGTAAAGCTAGTGCACCATATGCCTTAAATCTGGAAACACCAATGACGTTTTAAAATGGAGGGACAGAATAACAACAACAACAACAACAACCAGTGAACCACGTTTTGTCAGAACTCTCTGCTATGACCTTTCCGTCTTGGGTGGCCCTGCACGGCATAACTCATAGCTTCACTGAATTACGCAAGCCCCTTCGCCACGACAAGGCAGTAATCCATGAAGGGGATCAAATATTAGAAATTATGTTTGTTTAATCTTGTAAAAGGAGAATACTACTGGGTGAAGAGAATATCAAGGAATATATTATAAATTGATATATTAATTGTGGAAATATAAAAATTATTATTGTTTATTAACTATTAGTAATTGTATATTCTTTTCTAAAAGAATTATGAACCAAGACAACACACTGTACACCAGGCACTAAGGCTGTTACCAAAAAAAAAAAAAGAATTTTAGTTATTTAAGTCACTGTCTGCTACAATTCAAGAATAAAGTAAAAAGACTGATATTCTGGTCCTTTCAATGTTTTGGCCCAGTTTTATAAAGAAATGCTTTTAAAAGCAAATCCTCAAAAAGATCAATAGACAGAGACACTTACTTGAAACGACCTTTCAGATTCCAGAGTAATCTTTTCATCTTCATGTGTAACAAACGCAGAACATGGTCCAAAAAACCAGTAGCTCCTTTCTGGGCGAAATGCCTTTTAATCCTTCAGCATTGCTTGCAAAGAAAAACAGACAAAATGATTTATTTTTAGCATCTCCAAACAAAATCCCAGGGCCAGACAGTAAATAACGATGCAACACAAAGGCATTACGGTTAGTTCCCAACTTACAACAATTCATTAATTGTCTGTTCAAAGTTACAACGGAACTGGAAAAGGGGAGTTATGACCGTTTTTCATAAGCATTCTGGCCAATAATGAAAGACATTATTGGGCAGTTTCACTTATACAATAACAATAACAATAAGTTGGAAGGGACCTTGGAGGTCATCTAGTCCAACCCCCTGCTCAGGCAGGAAACCCTATACCATTTCAGGCAAATGGCTGGCCAGTCTCTTCTTAAAAACTTCCAGTGTTGGAGCATTCACAGCTTCTGGAGGCAAGCAGTTCCACTGGCTGATTATTCTCACTGTCAGGAAGTTTCTCCTTAGTTCCAGGTTGCTTCTCTCTTTGGTGAGTTTCCATCCGTTGCTTCTTGTCCTGCTTTCAGGACATCATCATCCCGTGGCTGGGCCTGGACAGCTACCGGGTGCAGTCCCTATGATTATGGGATTACCGGTCTTCTGATTGGTAGTGGCTTAGCCACCGTGAACCAACCTAGGCACCTCCCATCACCAATGATGAGAAGAAAAAGAAAAATTCCATACCGGATTGGTCGTCGCCCGGGTCAACAAGGACCGCGTCAGATGCTATGGCTCCTGGACATCTGCCGAAAAATGGGCCACAGGGCTCAGTTGTTACTGCTGGGGAACCAGAGCGTACAACTGTAAAGCGACTGGAACAAAAGTGCAAAACCTGGACAACCGAAGAAAATCGAGAAATTATCCAATGCTACTACCAGGCAGAACCAACAGCCAGGGGATTTCAAAAAAGAATGATGCAAGTGTGGAAGGAAAAGCATCCGGAAAGTGACGTAACCGAACAACGATTAATGGATCAAGGACATTTCATCATCCGTAATAAAGTTTTTACAGATGTGGAAATTCAACAACAACAACTTTTATTGATTAGCCCTTGGGCCATATCAAAGTACAAAGTTCCAGCAACAAACCGTCACCGAAACTAGATAAAAACAATCCGAAATGGAATTTGATAAAATACAATTTAAAATGGAATTAAAATACAATTTAAGTTAAAATAGTAATAAAATACAAATTTAAGATATAGATAAAATATGGTAACATTATATTTCGGAGTCGCCCTTACAATCTACCCCAATCAGTCCCACATATGCAGATCTTAACTGGATCATTTTGTTTAAATACTGTGCTACGTTGAATGTTCTTTTCAAGTTCTGGCCGGACATAAGGTAAGTTATTTTAATATGGGGATCCCAATGGGTCATTCGTTTAGTATATAGACCAAGATACCTGTCTCTCACCCTCTTATACAAACAACAGTCAAATAGGATGTGAGCCAGGTCCTCTACCTCTGCCGCTCCGCAAATGCAGAGACGCTCATTGTACGGTATAGCATGAAATCTCCCATATCTGACCATTGTGTCAAGCTGTTCGAATCTCGCTCTCGTAAATATCTCCCTAAGATGTTTTGGGAGTTGTGACTTCAAATAACTGTCCACTTGAAAAGTACATTTGTATTTACTCAGCCATTTCAAGTTACCCACCTTACTAAGGATAGCTATATCAGTTTGTGCTTCTATATCCTTAATTCTTTGGGCAACTCTTTTTTTAGATTGTTCTCCTGTTACGCAAGAAACAGGAAGGCCACAGCTTCTTACAAAATTTGTTAATTTGGTGATCCAGGAGATTTGTGATTGCAGTTTTATTTGTTCTAGTAGGCATAATTTGGGGAGTCTATCAGTCTGCATTTCATTAACTTTGCACCAGTAGTTATAAGCTCTAATTTTAGATAATGCCTGAATTGTATGAATTCCCAATTCAGCTCTAACTGCTGCAGCAGATGTTCTTGGATCTACACCCAAAATGCATCTCAGATGCTGGGACTGTGTTCGTTCTAAAGCTGTGGTTGAATAAAGACCCCAAATTTCTGGAAATTCAACATCTAGGAATATTGGCTAAAAAGATAATAACAAGCAGTGATGATGAACAGGCTGAAGAAATTGTTCCAATACCTGAACAAACTGACCAACAAAATGACCAACCAGCAGAAGAAGCCACCACACAGGATGAAGATTCCCCAGTGCAACAACTCAAAAGTGTAGAGCTAAGTAAACTAACAAAAATGCTGAAAGAAAAGATTGAAAACCACATCAAAGAAAACACAGAAAGAAAAAGACTGCCGGCCATCCGTGAAGTGCATAGCAAACGAGTGAAAGATCTACTAAATGCTGTGAACGACATTCTAACTTCCATCCCATCCAGCACCCTGTATGAAACAAACCAACTAATGTACAGTACAGCCGACGTTATAACTGCAGAATTGGGTTATAAAATGCCAAAAAAGAAACCCACTGGAACACCAAAGTGGAAAATTCGACTTGAAAATAAAGCAAAAAAACTACGAGGAGATGTCAGCAAACTGAAATACTTGAAAGAAGGAAAACTAAAGAACGAAAAGCTGAAAAATAGTTTAGACAAAAAATATAACCTGGAGGAAAAAAACAACAACAGAAATCATGGAAAACCTAAAACAGCACGTAATAGCAACAGCAAATTGAAAGATATGAAGGACGAATAAAACAATATCGTGAAAACGTCCAGTTCAGAAGAAACCAGCACCTCTTCTATCGATCACTTGATGAAAATAAAGTCCAAACTACTGTTCTACCATGTAAAGAAAAAAAGCTTAAACTTTTGGAAAGAACTGTGGGAAAACCCAGTGGAATATAATAAAACTGCCTCCTGGATCAAAGATATCCAAAAACAAGCAACACAAAACAAAATGGAGAATACTGTAATAACCACTGATATGGCTCAGTGGGTTAGGACGCTGAGCTTGTCGATCGGAAGGTCGGCAGTTTGGCGGGTCGAATCCCGAGTGCCGCGTAGCAGAGTGAGCGCCTGTTACTCGTCCCAGCTTCTGCCAACCTAGCAGTTCGAAAGCACGTAAAAATGCAAGTAGAAAAATAGGGACCGCTACGGTGGGAAGGGAACAGCGTTCCGTGCCCCTCTGGCGTCTAGTCATGCCGGCCACATGACCACGGAGACGTCCTCGGACAAGCGCTGGCTCTTTGGCTTTGAAACGGAGATGAGCACCGGCCCCTAGAGTCGGAAACGACTAGCACGCATGTGCGGGGGAACCTTTACCTTTACCTATGGTTGCAAAACAAGTAAAGAAGGTCCAGAACTGGAGTGCAACTGGCCTGGACAAGCTGCATGGATACTGGTTGAAACACCTCACCAGCCTCCATCACCGCATGGCCACCCGGTTTGATGAAATGCTTCAAAATGCCACAAGTGAAGAATGGTTAAAAGCTGGTCAAACATACTTGATAATGAAAGACCCTGAAAGAGCACAGAACCAAGCAACTACCGCCCAATTACTTGTCTGCCAACAACGTTCAAACTTTTTACAAGAATATTGGCAAATTCAGTATTCAATCATCTGATGGAAAACAATTTGTACCCAGCAGAACAAAAAGGAAATTATAAATAATCAAGAGGAACAAAAGATCAGCTGCTCATTGACAAAATGGTACTTAAAAATGCAAAACGATGAAAAACAAATTTAAATATGGCGTGGATTGATTACAATCATAAAAAATGAAGAGGCTAAATTGCTCTGGGAGTTTAGAATTGAAACAGACAAGAACCTGCTGTGTAACACACTAGACTTAACAACTGTCAATAAGAAAGACAAAAAAATCTGAACAGTGGACCTGGCAGTATCCAGAGACAGCAGAATAGAACAGAAAAAAAAAACCTGGAAAAAGGTAATGAAGGGATTTTATTATGCTTAAGGTTGATGATGATGTTGTTAGTTGCAAAGTCGTGTCCGACCTATCGTGACCCCATGGACAACGTTCCTCCAGGCCTTCCTGTCCTCTACCATCTTCTGGAGTCCATCTAAGCTCACGCCTCCTGCTTCAGTGACTCCATCCAGCCACCTCATTCTCTCTCGTCCCCTTCTTCTCTTGCCCTCAACCTTTCCCAGCATTAGGCTCTTCTCCAGTGAGTCCTTCCTTCTCATTAGGTGGCCAAAGGATTTGAGTTTTAGCTTCAGGATCTGTCCTTCCAAAGAGCAGTCGGGGTGGATCTCCTCTAGGACTGACCGGTTTGATCGCCTTGCAGTCCGAGGGACTCGCAGGAGTCTTCTCCGGCACCAGAGTTCAAAGGCCTCCATCCTTTGGCACTCAACCAAAGATTGATGTTAGTAATATTGATATTAGTAGTGATACTTTGTAATCATTATATATTCGTTTATGTGCAAGCAGCTTTGTAGGTGCTTTCTATTGGGAAATTAGTTATATAAAAGCAAACGTTTCATGCTTCTGGTACAGGGGATTGCTTACATGAAAAGAAATCATGGTAAGGGGAGGGGGGAAAGGAGCTGTGGTGGAGCCTGGGTTGCTGTTATGAGTCATCATCTAGGAATTATTTTTCTGTACCTTTTGCTTCCTAGTACCAAGGCCAGATCTCTTTGTTCTGAAGGGATATAAAAGATGGAAGGCATCTTTCCTGGTTGTTGCCTTCATCTCTCTACCAGCCGCGAAGAGAGATGTGGCTACCCGACTCTATTTTGATCAAAATAAAAGTTGTTTGCTTGCTGAAACCTCGGCTCCGGAGTTTCTTTGCCTCTTTTAAATTCCTGAGTAATGCTGGGACGATTGTGAGGCTAAGTGTAAAACCATACAGTAACAAAATGCAAAGACCTACTCAGACCTAATCAACTTACGACGATTTGCTTAGTGTCCGATTCAAAGTTATAGCAACCCTGACCATTTTTCACACTTAAAACCGTTGCAGCATCCCCCGTGATCAAAATTCAGGCGCTTGGTAACTGACTCACATTTACGACGGTCACTTTTGTGACCTTCCGACAAGCAAAGTCTATGGGGGAAGCCAGATTCCCTTAACGACCGTGTCCCTCGTTTAACGACTGCAATGATTCGCTCAACAAAGATGGCAAGAAAGTGAAATGGTACAAAACTCACTTCACCAATGTTTCACTTATAAACATAAATGCTGGGCTCAATTGTGTCGTACGTTGAGGACTACCAATAGAACCGTGGCAAAGGAAAGCCAAGGTAGCATCAATGGTGACAGGAGCCTGGGGTGCAATCCCCAAACATCTGGAGCACGGCTAGAACACCTTCGGCACTGACACATTCGCCATCGGTCAATTGCAAAAGGCGGCTTTATTCAAAACAACTTAAATCCTGCAGCAATCAATATCTGTAACAGCATCAAACATCTGCCTATCCCAGGCCTTTGGGAAGGACTCGACAGGTGGATAAAAATGCAAAATCCAGTCTAAACATCTGGCTGTCCGTGGGACGAATCACAGTCTGCCTCTTTTAAAGTCCCAGCACTTTTTTTGAGCATTGGAAACCCTTTAACTAATGACTGATGCTTGACATTTACATATTCCCGCTGGTCACCGGTAGTTTTTTTTTCCCTGTAAGATTTCTGTCAGAATCCATTTATATCATATTCATAAATGTATGTTTAAAACGTTGTTCCTGGATTCTGCCATCTCCCGAGGAGGAGGGAACGAATGTGTATTGAGCCTGTATTAGGCATTTCAAAGGAAAAGAGAAGCCTTTTTAATTGGGGGAACAAAAGGGGGGGCTAGCATCTGGCTTGTGTCACGGAAGAGAGCAATAAACATGAAAGGTCCTAAGTTCCTTTTTCCCACGAGAGGGATGATACGAGGTAAATGATGGGGGGCTGACCAAATGGGGTTAAGGGGGGGTTGAACCGGAAACTCTTTATAAGGTTTTAGCTTGTAGAACAATATTAAGTCCTGTCTTGTATTCCTACAACCAAACATGTCATAGTAAAGATTCCTTTTGGACTAGGTTTGGCTCCAAGAGTTTTGTCTTCCTAAGATGTGGTTTGGGGTGGGTCCTGACAATTTCATTTTTATCACACTCCGATCTGATTATGAAGGGTAAATCTCTGCATGTCTATATGGATATTCTCAGTCTTTTTTTTTTAGCTTTTGTCCTTGTCGTAGAGAACAGGAGTCCAAAAGATGCTTTTTCAGGAGGCAACTGGACTTTCTGCTTTTTCCTTGAAGAGGTTTCCCTTCTCATCCGGGAGGCTTCTTCAGCTCTGACTGGATGGTGGGGAAGGGAAGGATTTACAGCAGTGGCCCGAATTGTGGAAACCTTCTGGGAAAACTGTACAGGAGAAATGCCACCTTTGGTTAAGTTTCCACCCATTTTTCTTCTAATTTCTTTAATAACTGCAGCCCTGTTCACTTAATAATACTATTTTACATCGCTTTCTGGGCAGCCGGTCAACTCTTCGCACCATTACTTTAATTTTATTACGTTTTACAAGCTCACTCAATGAAAGAACACAAAAAACCCCAACCAACTGGACAGCAATCACATAACACACTGACATCAATAATTGAATCCTACTGTGACCTGATTGGTTCATTGCCAAAACAAGATGACACCCGATTGGCTTTCTAAACACTCATGCTCATTGGCTGCAATCGGATGAAGGAAAGCTACCTGGTATCAACCTGATATCAAGCTGTGCTTGCTTTTTCTGGTTGTTTGGCTATTCTTCTGTCCTGGTCCTATTAGATCTATCAGCGGCTTTTGATACCATCGACCATGGTATCTTACTGCGTCGTCTTGAGGGGCTGGGAGTGGGAGGCACCGTTCTGCGTTGGTTCTCCTCCTACCTCTCGGACCGTTCGCAGACGGTGTTGGCAGGAGGGCAGAGGTCAAGGCCTAGGCCACAGGTCGGCAACCTGCGGCTCCGGAGCCGCATGCGGCTCTTTGAGCCGTCTCTTGCGGCTCCCAGCCGCCCGGTGCGCGTGCACCTCTTCCAACGGGCAGTGGTGCGCGCGCACCTCTCCAAATGGAGAGTGGCACCGCCCATTTGGAGAGGTGCACGCGCACCTCCCCGAATGGGCGGAGGTGCGCGCGCACCTCCCCAAACCTTTGGAGAGGTGCGCGCGTACCTCCGCGCGAATGGGCAGCGGTGCCGCTCTTTCAGGAAGCCCGCCGTGGCCCGTCTGTGAAGCTGCCGAAAGCGGCAGCTTAGCAGACGGGCCGCGGCAGCTTCCGCAAAGAGCGGCGCCCCTGCCCATTCCGAGAGGTGCGTGCGCACCTCTCCGAACGACCGGAGGTGCGCGTGCACCTCCCCAAACCTTTGGGGAGGTGCGCGCGTACCTCCGCGCGAACGGGCAGCGGTGCCGCTCTTTCAGGAAGCCCGCCGCGGCCCGTCTGTGAAGCTGCCGAAAGCGGCAGCTTAGCAGACGGGCCCGCGGCAGCTTCCGCAAAGAGCGGCGCCCCTGCCCATTCCGAGAGGTGCGTGCGCACCTCTCCGAACGACCGGAGGTGCGCGCGCACCTCCCCAAACCTTTGGGGAGGTGCGCGCGTACCTCCGCGCGAACGGGCAGCGGGCCGCTCTTTCAGGAAGCTGCCGCTTTCGGCAGCTTCCTGAAAGAGCGGCGCCGCTGCCCCTTCGCACGGAGGTGCGCGTGCAACTCCGGTCGTTCGGAGAGGTGCGCGCGCACCTCTCGGAATGGGCAGGGGCGCCGCTCTTTGCGGAAGCTGCCGCAGCCCGTTTGCTAAGCTGCCGCTTTCGGCAGCTTCACAGACGGGCCGCGGCGGGCTTCCTGAAAGAGCGGCACCGCTGCCCATTCGCGCGGAGGTACGCGCGCACCTCCGGTCGTTCGGAGAGGTGCACGCGCACCTCTCGGAATGGGCAGGGGCGCCGCTCTTTGCGGAAGCTGCCACGGCCCGTCTGCAAAGCTGCCGAAAGCGGCAGCTTTGCAGACGGGCCGTCGCCATCGGGCAACCGGGAACCGGTTCCATCTCATTTTTTAAAAAATGGCAGCCGCGTGCGTCCGCGCATGCGCAAAAAACCTTTTTGCGCATGCGCGTGCATGGACACACGCACGCGGCTCCCTCTTTTTTTAATTTGTGATGGAACCGGTTCCCAGTGGCTCTTTTTCTTTTTTAGGTTGCCGACCCCTGGCCTAGGCCTCTTAATTGTGGAGTGCCTCAGGGTTCGGTGCTCTCGCCCCTCCTGTTCAACATCTATATGAAGCCGCTGGGAGAGATCATCCGTAGCTTCGGGGTGAAATATCATCAATATGCTGATGATACCCAGCTATTCATCTCCACCCCGAACCAACCCAGTGATGCCCTTGATGTGATGTCCCGTTGTCTGGAAGCGGTACAGATTTGGATGGGAGAAAACAGGCTTCGACTCAACCCGGCCAAGACTGAGTGGCTGTACATACCGTCATCTCGTTTAGTCCAAGAGGTTCCATCTCTGACTATAGGAGGAGAGATGTTACCTCCCATTGATAAAGCACGCAATCTGGGCGTCCTCCTAGATTCACGACTCAGTTTTGAAGATCACATTGGAACCGTGGCTAGGGGGGCATTTGCCCAGATTCGTCTTATATACCAATTGCGCCCCTTTTTGGACCGAGATGCCCTACGTACAGTCACCCACGCACTCGTTACCTCCCGTATTGATTACTGTAATGCTCTCTACATGGGGCTGCCCTTGAAGACCACCCGGAGGCTTCAGCTGGTGCAGAATGCAGCTGCACGGGTTGTGATGGGAGCTTCCCGATACTCCCATATTACACCCCTCCTGCGTGAGCTGCATTGGCTACCAGTTGCCCTCCGGGTGAGATTTAAGGTGCTGGTACTTACCTTTAAAGCCCTACATGGCTTAGGTCCGGGATACTTGCAGGACCATCTGCTGCCGGGAACAAATTCCCATCGTCCAGTACGCTCACACAGAGAAGGCCTCCTCAGGGTACCGTCAGCTAGGCAATGTCGGCTGGCGACCCCCAGGGGGAGGGCCTTCTCTGTGGGAGCACCAACCCTATGGAATCAGCTCCCCCCTGAGCTTCGGATAGCCCAAAACCTCCAATCCTTTCGCCGCGGCCTCAAAACACACCTGTTCCACCAAGCTGACCTAGACTGACAGGCATTTTAATTAATTTATATTTAGTATTTTTAATTCATTTTAAAATTCTCTAATTTTTTATTGCACTGATGTTCTCAATTTTCATTTTATCTTGATTTATGTACTTATTATATGTTTTATTGTGAGCCGCCCTGAGTCCTTCAGGAGATAGGGCGGGATATAAATCCCATCAATAAATAAATAAATAAATAAATAACTTTTCATAGGATACAGTACAGATAAATTGAACAAACTACGCTGCGTCGAACTCTTGATTAAATTATCTTTCCATTGGTGTATAATTTTATGGTACTACTCCAAAAAAAAAAAGTGGTGTTATTAGCCATCAAACCGCAAAAATACACTTTTTCCCAAAAGGTTTCCACGATTTTGGCCACTACTGTATACTACTCCTTGCAGGCAGCTGGTCATTTGCCTTCTTTTAGAGAGTCGTTGAGGTTTATCTGTGTCCTCAGGGTCAACTGGGTAGCGCAAATGGGTGTGGATCCTTCTTGCACCTGCTAAAAGAACTGTGTTGTAGGCTGGAGATAGACGATGTCAACAACTCACTGCAAGGACTATCAATCTTTCCATTCTCCCCACCATCCCCTGTCAGAGCCGAAGAAGCTTCTTGGATGCGAAGCGAAAGGTCTTCAAAGAAATACAAGGACAGTCCAGTTGCCTCCTGAAAAAAGCCGTTTTGGGACTCCTGCTTTCTACCACACGGACAAAAGCTAAAAAAAATAGTAAAGAAAAAGTAAAACCAGGATAATAACGCTGTCAAACAGGACCAGCAGTGAAGAACAACCTTGGTGACCCTCCCAGGATGGATCCTGCAAGACCAACTGTTTAACAGAAAAAGGGAAGGGCAACCTCAGCATAAAAATATTCCCAAGCACGTTTTTGCATCAGGAGGAAACAGAATAAGAGGTGCAGGAGATATATCACCTGACGTTTGCAACCCGAGCTACTAATCTGCTACTCCCCGGTGGAGGCTTATATTCTGCCCCACCTTCTGTCAGCTGTCCTACTGATCATTGTTCCTGGACAGCCAGCAAAATTATCTCCTCCTTCCTCAAGGAAGCAGAATTACATTTTCTAGCACGGAAAGCTGTTTTGCTTGATAAGAGTTTGGCTCCTGCACGGAACAGAGCTAGTCCCTGACTTACGACAGTCTGTTTAGTGACCGTCTGAAGTTACAACGGCAGTGGAAAAAAATGACCGATGACCGTTTTTCACACTTACGACCATTGTAGCATCCCGGTGGGTCACGTGATCAAAATTCGGACGCTTGGCAACTGGCATGTACGTACGAGGGTTGCAGCGACCCGGGATCACGTGATCCCCTTTTGTGGCCTTCTGACCAGCAAAGCCGGATTCACTTCACAGCCGTGTTACTGACTTAACAACTGCAGTGTTTTACTTAACAACTGTGGCAAGGGCAGTCGTAAAATGGGGCAAAACTCATGTAACAAACCTCTCGCTTAATGACAGGAATGTTAGTCTCAGTTGAGGTTGTAAGTTGAGGTCTACTTGTATTAATTGTGGCCCACAAAAGATTTACGCCACATTAAATGGAAAGTTGGTCTGTAGTTAACTGTTCGGCCTAGGTCAAGGGTACGCAATCTTGGCTCTTTTATGACTCTTGGACTTCAGCCAGCTTGGCTAGCTCAGGAATTCTGGGAGTTGAAGTCCACGAGTCATAAAAGAGCCAAGGTTGCCTACCCCTGGCCTAGGTCCAAGAAAAGTCATTCTTAGCTGTGGAACCTCATTATCTGGAGGAAATGGACGGTTACATACATACATACATACATACATACATACATACATACATACATACTACAGTACATCTGACAGCCATTTGTCCGGAAGCAGGGGGTTGGACTAGCCGCAGACAATAGATAAGATTTATGTAACCTTGAGATATCAGCATTTATGTAACCTTGAGATATCAGATTTTTGCATTCTCTGATTGTAAAGCTTAGTCTAATACACTACTAAGAAAATATGGATGAAGATGAGGAACAGATTCTCTCTATGCTGAAAGCAATTCATCAGACTATTCTTACAGACACTGATGAAATAAGAGGCTACAGAACAAGAAGTCAGCCCAGATACACGAACTCAAGCTTTGATTACAACTAAAAATTCAACTACACAGAATATAACAGAAAAAGTGGAACAATTAAATATTATGACAGAAGATTTAACTGATCAACAAACACAGTCAATGGAAAACTCAGAAAAGGGACTGATAATATGGAAAAAGGAAAAGATTTTCTACATAAATCAGAAGGAACCTGAGAATCAAGAATAAGAACAGACTGAAGAGAAGATAAACAGTTCAGGACAACTACGTTGAGATGGGAGATATGATTTGTTAATCCTCTCAAAAAATGGTGACCAGATGGTTTTTTCTATGTCAATATCAATACAGGGAGATTTGTTTCATGACTCAAAAACACAGAAATGGAAGACAATTTGGCAAAGAAAGAAAGCTAGAACAAGCCTGAAGAAAATTGGGGGTTTGACTTACTCATGAGAATTAAAATAGAATACACTCAAATAGATAAGATGTGTACTTTGAATATTAGATATTGTTATGAGTTGAGATAAAAAAACTGATTATTTAAAAACTTAGAAGTATAAATATTAACAGTTAAATTTGAACACTGATTTGCTTATAAAGGTCAAATGTAAAGGTAATTAAGATATCTATATATGCTAAAAACCTATCGATGAATGTAACAAATACGTTTTTACTTAGCGGTAATAATAAAAATTATTAGCTTAAATATGAGATAGTAGATATAAAGAGAAAAAGAGAGGAAGTATTAAATGTTGAAATAAGAGAAATTTGGGTTACTAAATTTAAGATATTTGGAAATTACTAGAAAATAAGAATATTATATTGTATTATTAATTAGTTGATGTAGATCAGGGGTCTTCAAACTTGGCCCTTTTATGACTTGTGGACTTCAACTCCCAGAATTCCTCAGCCAGCTTTGCTGGCTGAGGAATTCTGGAAGTTGAAGTCCACAAGTCATAAAAGGGCCAAGTTTGAAGACCCCTGATGTAGATGGTGAGAATTCAAACAGATAAGACGTGTATCCCAAACATTAGATGTTGTGATAAACTGTGATAAAAGGAATTGGGGTTATTTAAAATTTGGAAATTATAAATACCAAACGTTAAATTTAAATATTAATGGGACATTTTTAAAAAAATGGGAAAAACTAACCAGGACATTGATCGTCTAAAAAGATTGAACGTTAAAACAACAAGTTATGTATAAGCTAAAAATTATCCATAAAGCCAAGGAAGTTATTTTTTTTATTTATTTGATATAACAAGAATTGTATTAATTCAAACACGAGGGAGGAAACACTAAGGGGGAAAAAGAGAGGAAACGTCAGCGACCAACCAACCCAGCCGCCACGGTGCTTTTCCGACACTTAAGTGTAAAACTAGAAAATCAATAAAACCGTCTTTTAAAAAAAATAAATGAAATAAAAGGACTACAAAGCCTACCCTCCCCAGCCAACGCATCAACGGAGTCCCGGCATTCTTCCAAAGCGGTGAAAAGAGGCGCAAATCGACCAACCCCCCCCCCCAAATTCCCCAAAAACCCGAAGAAGCCCCCTCCCCAGCCCTACTTTGCAATGCTTAGGCCAGCGTTTCCCAACCTTTAGGAACTTGAAGATGCGTGGACTTCAACTCCCAGAATTCCCCAGCCAGCATAGCTGGCTGGGGAATTCTGGGAGTTGAAGTCCACGCATCTTCAAGTTCCTAAAGGTTGGGAAACGCTGGCTTAGGCAAGGCGCGCGCCGGATTTTTGCACGGTGCAAACTCAGAAGGACCCTCCCCCCCCTTCTCTTTTTGCAAAAAAGCGCCCCCTCCCCAGGATTTCTCTCCCACCCACCCCCAATTTTGCAAAACTGACCACGAACCCCGCTGCAAAGCCGCAACCCCCCACCAAGGGGAGCAATCTGTCCCACTGCGCCCCCCAGCCCACCCCCAAAAACAAGCTACCTCCGACCTGGAGGACGGCCAGCCTCCGCGAGCGGAGCACGCGATGAATCCCCGGCTTGCGCGCGAGATGCTCCAGACCTCGGGACCGGAACGAGCGTGTGGCTCGCCCAATGGGCAGCCAGGAAAGAGAGGGCGGGACCGTCTGGATCACAGACTTAGAAAGGGGTAGAGAAGCCCTCCGTTTCCTCTCCGAAAAGAAAAAAGAGGAGAGAGGGGTTTTGTTGTTGTTGTTGTTGTTGTTGTTGTTATTATTATTATTATTATTATTATTGTTGTTGTTGTTGTTGTTGTTGTTGTTATTGTTGTTGTTATTATTGTTATTATTATTTATTATTTATTATTTATTTATTTATTTATTTAATTTATATACCGCCCTTCTCTCAAGAGACTCAGGGCGGTGAACAAGGCAATACATAAAAGTTAGATACAAAAATTAAAATTAAAATTATTAAAACATGATTAAACAGTGCCCATAAATAATACAAATTTAAAATTGAAGTTATTAATAAAAATCCCAACCCATCCCATCAGGCCAGGCCCGCTTGTTTAAAGAGATGGGTTTTAAGGTCGCGCCGGAAGGAGTGGAGATCGGGCGCCATCCGAAGCTCAACCGGAAGATGGTTCCATAAATCCGGTGCAACCACAGAGAACATATTATTATTATTATTATTATTATTATTATTATTATTATTATTATTATTATTATTATTATTATTATTATTATTATTATTATTATTATTACTACTGGAAGACTGCTATCATGTCCCACCTAGTCCTTCTTTTGTCTAGAGCAGGGGTAGGCAACCTCGGCTCTTTTATGACTCACGGACTTCAACTCCCAGAATTCTATTTTTATTTTATTTTTATTTATTTTAATTCCATTTATATCCTGCCCTTCTCCAAAGACTCAGGGCGGCTTACAAGCTTAGCAGTAGCCTTCATTCTATGTATATGCCTGCTTATTAGGGCTTTCACACACACCCCCAAGCGGCATTATTACAAAGTCAGCTTAATTAAGAGCCTTGGTGGAGCAGTGGGCTAATGCCTCCTTAAGTAACACCAGCTGCCTGCAATTAGTGCAGGTTCGCATCCCACCAGGCTCAAGGTTGACTCAGCCTTCCATCTTTTCGAGATAGGTAAAATGAGGACCCAGATTGTTGGGGGCAATAAGCTGACTTTGTAATAATGCCGCTTGGGGTGTGTGTGAAAGCCCTAATAAGCAGGCATATACAGAGAATGAAGGCTACTGCTAAGCTTGTAAGCCGCCCTGAGTCTTCGGAGAAGGGCGGGATATAAATGGAATTAAAATAAATAAATAAAATAAAAATAAATAAAATAAATAATTGCCCCCAACAATCTGGGTCCTCCTTTTACCTACCTGGGAAGGATGGAAGGCTGAGTCAACCTTGAGCCTGGTGGGACTTGAACCTGCACTAATTGCAGGCAGCTGGTGTTACTTAAGGAGGCATTAGCCCTCTGCTCCACCAAGGCTCTTTATTATTATTATTATTATCAAGGCACCTGCCCGAGGTCACAGGGGTAGGCAATCTTGCCTCTTTGATGACTCAACTCCCAGAATTGGACTTCAACTCCCAGAATTCCTGAGGCAGCATGGGGGAAACTTCGGGCCCCTTTTATGACTGGCTGGACTTCAACTTCCAGAATTCCAGAATCAGCGTGGCTGGCTCAGGAATTCTGGGAGTTGAAGTCCACCAGTCATAAAAGAGCCAAGGTTGCCTATCTCTGCTCTAACCAGACATCATAGGACCAGAAGGGAGCCCAGGATTTATGTTACTAAGTGAGAAATTGGTGAAGTAGGTTTTGCCCCGTTTTGTGACCTTTCTTGCCACGGTTGTTAAGTGAATCACTGCAGTTGTTAAACGAGTAACCCGGTTGTTAAAAGAGAATCTGGCTTCCCCCTTGTTTGGAACTGGCTCAAGATCCAAAACAATACAAACTCACTTGGAATTCCAGCAACAAAGTTTTATTTCCAAAGAAGCGTTTGCAAAGGCTTGGTGGACTGAAACACACACACCTTACAGAGCTGTTTGACGCATTTTTATATCCTATCCCCCACGCAGATGCCCCCTCCCCCTCCCCTATCGCACTCAACACCCCTTCCCTAATCATCCGATAAACTTTCCGGACCGCCTAAAACCACTATGTCCTTCCCACGTTCCAGGAAGCCCCTTTGTCCATATCCCATCTTTCACCATCTAATTTTCTGTTAGCCCAGTTCGTCTCCTACAGTTAATTTGATATTTCCTCTGCTTGCAATTTCGGTTAGCTAGTAACTTCTGCTTTTCCCATTTGTGCCCGTCAATACTTAGATGAGACATATGTTATTATTTCTGATCTTCAGCTGGCTTCTGCTTCAACCTTTAGACTCATTAGAAATTTCTGAATAATACTTTTATTCCTTTCACCCTTGACTTTGCTGGTCAGGAGGTTGCAAAAAGGGACACCGGGACACTGTGACAATCATAAATGTGAGTCAGTTGTCAAGCATCTGAATATAAATCACAAGACTCTGGAGATGCTGCAAGGGTTGTAAGTGTGTAAAACGGTCACAAGTCACTTTTTTTCAGCGCTGTTGTAACTTCGAACAGTCACCAAATGAACTGTGGTAAGTCAGGGACCCCTTATACCAGGGGTCTTCAAATGTGGCCCTTTTATGACTTGTGGACTTCAATTCCCAGAATTCCTCAGCCAGGCTGGCTGAGGAATTCTGGGAGTTGAAGTCCACAAGTCATAAAAGGGCGACGTTTGAAGACCCCTGCCTTATACTATATTAACCTTTCAAATAGGAGTTCCTCTTTTTTAATTATAATCTTTGGCTCCCTCTTGTGTTCCATCTTATCACTTTTTTCCCCAGAGGTCACAACATAAAACCGTTTTCCCGGTGAGGGAAGCATTCATTCCATTATTTTAAAAATCCCATTTCAAATCAATCGAAACCCACCGCAACCCATTTCCAAGTTTCCAGACCTAACGCTCGCCCACCACCCACAGCCTGGCTTCCCTAAGCACATCGCAACGGTCCTGCGTCTCTTTCCGGTCACGTCTCCAGTCTTCCATCTTCAAAGGCTTGCCTTTTGAAACTCAAGACACATAAAATGCTCGTTTGTGTGTGTGTTTTACCTGTCCTTTTGAAATAAAGGTGGGGCTTTCCCCCCCCCCCCCATTTGCCTATCTCCCAGGAGGGAAAGGAATTGCTGAATCCAGTCTAGAGTCCCTCCAGGACACAGCAAGAAAGCAGCTTTGTTGAAAATGGGTTTTATTTTATTTTTCCATTTTTTATCTTTTAGGACTAGAAAGGCAGCCCAGGGGTTTCTCTCGTATTTTTAGGTTTAGGGGCTAGATGCCAGGTGTGGAGGCCTGAAATAGCAATAGCCCTTAGACTTATATACTGCTTCCCCGCTTTACAGCCCTCTCTAAGTGGTTTACAGAGTCAGCATATATTGCCCCCAACAATCTGGGTCCTCATTTTACCGACCATGGAAGGACAGAATGCCGAGTCAACTTTGAGCCAGTCAGAATCGAACAATTGGCAGGTGGCAGAATTAGCCTGCAATAAGGCATTCTAGCAGGAAGGGAGGGAGGAGAGGGAGGAAGAAGAAAAGGAAGGAGGCAGGAAGAAGGGAGGAAGGAAAGACAGAAAGGAAGAGAAGGAAAGAGGCAGGAAGGAGGGAGGGAGGGAGGAAGGAATGGAAGAAGAAAAGGAAGGAGGGAGGGAGGAAAGAAAGGCAAGAGAGCAACAGCACTTAAGAGTTACTGTATATACTAAAAAAAAAGAGTTACTGTATATACCACTTCACCGTGCTTTACAGCCCTAAGCGGTTTACATAGTGATGATGGCCCCCAACTATCTGGGTCCTCATTTTACCGACCTTGGAAGGACAGAAGGCTGAGTCAACCTCGAGCCCCGTCAGAATCGAACTCCTGGCGGTGGGCAGGTTTTGCCTGCAATACCGCATTCTCACCACTGCGCCAGCACAGCTCACACAGGTTATTCTACATTTGTTCCAAGAATTGTCTCCAGAAGTTGTAGGTGTGCTCCATCACTGGAGGTTTTTAGGAAGAGATTGGACAATCATTTGTCTGAAATGGTATGGGGTTTCCTGCCTGAGCAGGGGGTTGGACTAGAAGACCTCCAAGGTCCCTTCCAACTCTGTTATTCTGTTAATTTTGTGCGTCTGGTTGCATATGCAAAAATATTTCTCAGATGAATCTGACAAACAACATTAAGTAAAACAAAATAATGAGGTTTATTTTTTGCAAACAAAGGTACATCCAAGTCAAAAGTTCCCTGATAGGAAGGCATTAACAAACATACACACTCCAGCAATTTCAATGTTCGTCTGTATGATCTTTTTAAAAAAATTAGACGATCTTCTTACCGAAATAAAGTCTGAACATTCAAAACAATGAAAGCTTATTAACAAACAGTGAAGAATGCGCACAAATAAATAGTATCACTGCAACAACTATTAACAGTCTGGCAAATAAACATTTAAAATGGGCATTAACAGAATAGTAGCTGTCATGGACGTATTAACAATTTTCAGGAGGGGAAATGTGGCATTGAACCAACTGCTTTCATTTTAATATGCCCTTCTAACAATTCGATGGAGCAGTTAAGAGAAGGAATTAACATTTTCATTCAGCAAGAATGTGGTTTAATGGAACACACAGTACCTTTTAGGCACAAATCTCCCAAAAGTAATTTGGAGAAACAGTTCTGAAGAGCTAGCTTGCGTTGTTTATAAAACCAAATGCCTAGATCACTTGATCACTCAGAAAGTAATATTTTGGCCCGATTTCCAGAAGAGGTTTCCGTACTTTACATTCCCTATGTGCTGAATCTTAGATCTTCTTGGTTCTTTTCATGGCTGTGTGGCGACTTCTGCATGAAGGACGTTGCTAAACACACAACGGTTTGAAGCTGCCTGGAATGTTGAGCCCAGGATAAACTGCCCTGTGACACTCACACAATCCCTTGGACATTTATTGCAAGGTTCATCCAGTTCAATAGGCTAAACCTTGGCTGTCCAATCTTGGCAACTTCTTTAAGACCTATGGACTTCAACTCCCATAATCCCCCAGCCAGCACAGGTCTTAAAGTTGCCAAGGATGGATACCCTTGCACTAAACCAGGGGTCTTCCAACTTGGCCCTTTGATGACTTGTGGACTTCAACTCCCAGAATACCTCAGCCAGGCACGCGTGCCTGGCTGAGGAATTCTGGGAGTTGAAGTCCACAAGTCATCAAAGGGCCAGGTTTGAAGACCTCTGTATTGAACTACAGAGTACAGAGTACTCTGACTACAGAGAAGAGCAACAAAGATGATTGGGGGACTAGAGGCTAAAACAGATAGGGAACAGTTGCTGTAATTGGGTATGTGTAGTTTAACGAAGAGAAGAGTGAGGGGTGACATGATAGCAGTGTTCCAATATCTCAGGGGCTGCCACAAAGAAGAGGGAGTCAAGCTATTCTCCAAAGCACCTGAAAGCAGGACAAGAAGCAACGGATGGAAACTAGTCAAGGAGAGAGGCAACCTGGAACTAAGGAGAAACTTCCTGACAGTTAGAACAACTAACCAGTGGAACAACCTGCCTTCAGAGGTGGTGAATGCTCCAACACTGGAGGTTTTTAAGAAGAGACTGGACAGCCATTTGTCTGAAATGGTATAGGGTTTCCTGCCTTAGCAGGGGGTTGGACTAGATGACCTCCAAGGTCCCTTCCAACTTATTATTATAAACTATTCCTTCTGATATAGGTGGGAACAGTAGAGCTGAACTTACTGCATACACACCATTGAAAAATCAGGTATTTTTGAAAAAAAAAACAGATTACATTTTGGTACGGAAGAACCAGGGAAGTTTTCTATAGAAGGAGGGCTAAGTAACATATGTGACTTGGATCAGACATCTACTGCACATCTATTATTAATAAAAACATGTGACATTTTTCTTTGCTGGTAAAACAAAAATGAAGAACATGTAACTCCGTTCAAGCCGTTTGTGCCCTTGAAGATGTAATATGAATTCAGTATAGACTTATTAACAATAAAACTAGCTTGCTTTCTAATTTTTTTTAAAGAAAATTGTTCTAGTTTTGCCTCAATGTGTTCTGTGGAACAATTTATGAAAAGCATTTGAACCATTTAAAAATTGGTCTGAACCTTAGAATTCAAAATCCACGCACCATCCGCATGGATTAAAACCTCGACTCGTTTTGCAATTCAGACAAAAAAATTGTACCCGTATGCGCACATACTTCTAATAAAGTGACCAAAATCGGTCACTTTAACCTTTAAAAGCCTATAATGGAAGACACTGTGCACCTTCAACACTGCATAGAAAACCAACATTCCTTAAACTGTGTATTGCTGGAATTTACAAACAATTTCAAACGCTTCAATATAAATAGTTAAATCTTTGTTTCTACTTACAAACCATTATTACATTCAATATCCTATAAAATACTCCCTGGAAACAGAATCTAAAAACATAACGTAACTAACACATTATTGAACTTTGCTTTTAATAAATTTAATAAGTTTGACTTGGTCAGCATACAGATTTCCAAAAAGACGCTACATTGTCCTTTGTGTGTCATATATAAATAAGTTGATTCTCTAATCTCTTCTCCTAACAAAAAGTCTCTTGGAGCAAAACGAAGCAATCTCAAACTATCGCTGCCGGCTCAAACTTTACGATCATGTATGAAAACTATTTTTAATGCTGAAATGAAAATGTACATAAAATTCCTATTTGGTTGGAACAACTCTATGTTATCCATTGGTGAAATTAAGACAGGCAAAAGCTTCCCCAAAGCAGTGGTCCCACGTACGTCCATAACCGTGACAATCCTATTTCTAAATATTTTGGGGAAGACTTGCTTAGACATAAGGCACTGTCTTTGGGAAGTGAGGACTTTGTGTACTCCCCATAACAAGCACTAACAACTATCTGTGCTTAAGGTGTTATTGCATTCTCTGAGCACAGTCCAAGGAAATAGAAGAAAAAATAGGTTTATTCAGGCACAGAATACACCTGTAATAACTTGACATATATGAATGAGCCTTCATAATGTCAACATTGCTTGTAATGACTTATATTATTATCGTCCCAAACATAGAGAAGAGCAGCGATACAACTCTTTCCCAGAAAGCACAGTCAAGTAGTATTTATGGAAGAGTTCATCTATTTCCCATAACTGTTTTTAAAATATATATATATATATATATATATATATATATAAGATTAGGTCTATTCAAATAGTCAGATAGGGGCAAAATATTAAAGACACTGCTGAAACCTCACAGTGGTGAATTTAATTTAATTTAATTCAGCATTAAATTCAGGCTGAGAATTTTAACTGAGGTTTTATTTTCAGGGATAATTTAATCTTTTAATTCTCTTTTAACTTTGTATTTTATATTGATGTGATTTTAAAATGCCCTGTAAACCGCCCTGAGTCCTTCGGGAAAGGGCGGTATATAAATCTAATAAAATCTAAATCTAAAAAATCTAATGTCATGCTAATTTTTTTCTAAAAGAAAAAATGCCACTGAGGGGTTTCAAGAGAAAAACAATTTTCAACATTATTTTGCAAATAATGTTTTGCACATTATTTATGCAATGCTATTCCGTACAACAGGATGCTTTGTAAAATGTGCTTTAAGTCATACCTTTGGCATGAAATACAGATTCTCAAGGTTGTGAACTGGCTGCTGGAAAGAGCTTGTTTTTAAACAAAAAGTGCCAGAACTATTAAGGTCACTTGCTCCCATTCAGACAGGTCAATAGTGAAATGTTCGTAATATTTATGAAAGATGAAATTCGGGACCAATGCTAAGATCTGTTTCAATTTCAAGTTACACGCTGTAATGCTTGAGAACTTCCAACATTCTTTGCACCAATTTAATTCCATCAATTCTGCAAGCTTGAATACCTGAAAGACCACATGAGGTTTAAGATCACCAGCAGAAGAACTGACCTCTTCAATTTTCAGGCTGTCAGAAATCCAACTTCTTCAGCTGTTCATAAGTCAGAAAGAACTAGTGCTTGTTGTTAAGAGAAAAACAGGCAGTGTTGAATCTTACTACGAAATGAAAAAGGGTCCGTAATTACATTTACCTGCTTTTCCTCCAGTTTTTCCAGCAAACCTGCTCTCTCCTCTTGCGGTGACTCGACCAGATTAGCTTTGTAGAGTATATTTAGATAGAATTTTGCTTCCTTTTTATAAAAGAAAAGACTTTTTACAAATTAAGAAATCAGAATAAATTTTAGGAAAAGGAAAAAGAACAGATTGAATAGAAAAAAAAGCTATCAGGAGAATTGTGGGAAATTGGAGTAATAGGGAGGCGATTTAATGAATACCAAAGGGCTCATTCTTCCAAAAAAAAAATCAACTAAATGGTCTTTCTTATTCCAAATAATATATATAAAAATAGAGGGAGAACTATTTGATGATTCAAAGGCACTGACATGGAGGGTTATCTGGCAAAGGCAGAAAGCCAGAGTAAGGCTGAAGAAAATAATGGCTTTGATTTATTAGAGGGGATGTTCTATTACTAATTAGATGGTTGAATATGGTGGAAAAGAGATAACTTTTAGAAAACAGAGCAATACTATAATCAAACAGGTAAGATGTGTAACTAAACTATTACACTTTGGTATGAAAAGGGAAAAAGGGAGAAGTTGAGAAGTTGAAAAAAGGATACAATGATATTCCAAGGCCCAAGTCTTAACCAGTTGGGCCAGAATCCTTTGTACAAGGCGAAAAAACCTTCGTTCTTCCAGGTCTATGAAAAATAAAGAGAAAATCCCTGAATATTCCATCATCCACGCTCAGTACAGGAGACGCCGTCTCTTTCCCGCTCTGCAAACGGAAGCATATCCCATCCCACCCTGCCTCACAGATGAAGGACGGATGAAGACTGGACGGTGGACCTTGCACTAACGGTCAGGAGTCTCCCTTCAAAGCCAACTAGCCAGAGTGTCTACAAGCCGGCTCCATCAGGTGTTCTTAAGGATCTCCTGCTGAAAAGTTATCCACGAATTAATTCCTAGGGAAGAACTAGCCTGAAATCAGGGACTCTCTTTGTGCACAAGGCAGGAACGTCTTCCCCACTGAGATTAATCCGTAGGAGTTGAAACCGAGGCCTGGAGAGGCTTTTTTCCAATGGAGAACTGAATTTTGATTTAAAACAAAAGCAGGAATCTTCCCCTTCCCTTAGAGGCACCAAGGGTGGAGGCAAAGAGAGTCTGTCTAATGGTCAGTTTGCAATAATGAACAAATAAAGAGGTTATCCAGATGTTTTGGACCACGTGTTTCCATCGTCCCTTGCCTCTGAAAGTTGGGACTCGTGATGGCTGAACCACATTGTGATTTCAGTCACGGCACAAAACAGACCCCACCCCACCCCACCCCTTATTGTCCAACAGCGGACCCTGCAAATTGTGTTTGGATAAAAGTCTTTTATCTAATGTTGTTCTTGCCACGGAAGGGAGTCTACGTACCTGGAGCAAGCAGTCTAGAGTGCCCTTGTAGCCAGGCTGGGGCCCAGTCCGTAAGCTTCTCTGGTTCATCATCCGTGTCCTCATCACATCGATGGGGTTGGACGCCAGAGCTCCCGCCAAGCCGCAGGTGAAGCTGGCTCTGAGGGAAGGGATACAGAGCGTCATCCAAACGGCCGTCTCGGAAAAGGAGAAAGCGCAACGGCAACTGTGACTGTTTGGTTTCCCCAAAGGATGCCCTAGGGCGGCGTTTCCCATACTTCAGACGTGTCAAACTCATGACGTCACGTGACATATCGGAACTTTTCCCCCCAATGCCGGCAATGGGGTGGGCGCGGTTTCCTCGTGACGCATCTGGCCCGCGGGCCGGTAGTTTGACACCCCTGCCATGCTTGATGACTTTGACATGGGGGGGGAGGGGAGGAGAGGGAAGGAAGAGGAAGAAGAGGAGGAAGAGGAGGAGGAGGAGAAAGAAAGAGGAAGAAGAGAAGAAGATCTTCCAGGATGATCACGATAATTACTGAGAGAAGATAAACATGGATTGTTTCCCCCAGACATGGAAATGGTGCTCTTGAAGAACTGAAAAGAAGATGATGATGGTGATATTGGAGGAGGAGGAGGAGGAGGAGGAGGAGGAGGAGGAGGAGGAGGAGATCATCTTCTTCCAGGATGATCACGATAATTACTGAGAGAAGATAAACATGGATTGTTTTCCCCAGACATGGAAACGCTGCTCTTGAAAAACTAAAAACAAGGAGATGATGGTGATATTGGAAGAGGAGGAGGAGGAGGAGGAGGAGGAGGAAAGATGACATTGAAAATTAGTTTAGTTTAGTTTATTAATATTTCTATACCGCCCTTCTCCCGAAGGACTCAGGGCGGTGTACAGGGCAAGAATAAAACATAAAGTTACAAAAATTAAAAAGTTATTAAATACATGCCCATAAAAAACAATAAATAGATAATAAAACCCCCAATAAAATGATAATAAAAACCCCTGCAATCCCACCCTCAGGCCAGGCCGGCTTGTTCGAACAGGTATGTTTTCAGATCGCGGCGAAAGGAGCGAAGATCCGGCGCCGTCCGGAGCTCAACCGGTAGCTGGTTCCAAAGCTCCGGAGCGCCCACCGAGAATGCTCTCCCCCTGGGGGCCACCAGTCTACATTCTCTGACCGGTGGCACCCTGAGGAGGCCCTCTCTGTGGGAACGCACAGAGCGAAGGGAAGTTGACGCCGGCAGCAGGTGTTCCCTGAGGTATTCCTGTCTCGACGTTTCCCTTCTGGCGATAATTATACAGACTGATTGAAGCAGGAACACTGGAAACCCTCAGGCCAATTCTCTCTATTCCTTCTCTTAAAACATGGCTGCCCGTCTCCGACTTACAGCAGGTGGGTGCACACCGTGTCTCCCAAGAAGCCACTGAGGATGATGTGCTTTTTGGTGAGGTCATAAACGGGCAGCTCCACACCGACCACCACAGCTGCTCTCTGGGCAGTAAGTGAGACTCCCTGGGAAAAGAAGAGCACAGCCACACAGTTAAAACAAAACAACTCGTCCTTTAACAAATAATTTACAGCTTTATTTTGCGATATCAGCTTCTTTATTGAGCTATACTACTCTGGGACAACCCTTACGGTGATTCTGAAAATATGGGATCGATGTTTTTATAAATCAACCTTGAAAGAAACTGAATTAGTTTTATTTCCCTAAGAGAAAGTCCAAAGTACAACCTGACAAAATACCAGAAATTCTCCATCCATCAATCTTCCTGTCAATAATTCTTAGAATTCTCCCACCTACCCAGTTTTCCCGTTAATAATTCTTCTTAGGAAAAAAAAACACAACTGCAAGTATTCTCCCAAATACTTCAGAATCATAGGGATGGACACTAATGAGGAACAAACCGGAGTTTCTCTCCCCCATCTTACAGATTCAACGTGTTTTCTACAATCTGCAGGTCTTGCTTTGGGTTTTCTGTTGGCAGAATAAAAATAATTCAGATTCTTTCACGATGAGGAGTTTCGCTTTGCCGATTCCCAGGCGCGTGGTGCTCTTTGCAGCGTTAGAAACTTTCAGCGCAAAAGAATACCATAAATCCACAAATTAAGGAACATTTCTCCCTATCGATAAACACGATAGGAGCAACTTCTCAATTTTAAATTAGAAAAAAACCCTAGGTTTTGCCCAGTCTGGGGAAAAACATCCACAAACCAGATGGAGTTCCTTTGCAGAGCTTGTCCTGGGAACTTTCTCCGCTGCAACCAGAAGAATTTGGCACGTGTCTGAAATGTGTTGAGTAACTTGCCTTCCACAAGCCTCGGGTGCCTTCCTTCTGATAAATATTCATGAAGTTCCCAAACATTCCACCTGCTACGAGGCTTCCTTGAACTTGCATCCTGATCTAGGATTTATCGGGGACAGGAAAGAAGAGAAGAGAAGAGAACAAAAAAGGTGTCATTTATTGATCGGGGTGCAGTTTTTCCCTGATGAAATGAAGGCATCTTTTCGTACCAATCAAAACCGCCTTGCCGACATCCGTTCGGATCAGATGTAACCCTAAACCAGAGACAGGCAGCTTAATTTCAAAGGGCATCTTTGAGAGATCATGTAGGTCTCTTGCCCTTTTCGCGGGGGGCGGGGGGGGGGGAGGGAAGAGTGAGAACATGTTCCAAAAAAAAAAAAAAACCCCACACAAGAAAAGAACTTGGTATTTTCTGCCAACTTTTGGCTACGGCTCAACTTACTCAGCCCTACCTAAGGTGGGAACCTGTGAGACGGCAGAAGTAAAGTTGTCTCTTCTGTATAAGGTGTTTTACACCCAACCTTTTGGGGGAGCAACCTTTCTCATTGGCTAGAAAGGAAAATGCAGCACAAAGACGCTGCTGGGCACCAATCCGATTCCAAAGGGAACGCTGAAGGAAATATAAAAGGCAAAATCCACCTCCAAAATGTAAAACACTTAAAAATGAGCATAAATGGAAAGGCAGTTTGGTCTAGTGCTTAAAGCAGCAGGCTAGGAACCAGGAGACTGTGAGTTCTAGTCCCACTTTAGGCATAAAAGCCGCTGGAAGACTTTGGGCCAATCACCAGGAGACAGTGAGTTCTAGTCCTACCTAAGGCATGAAAACTGTCTGGATAACTTTGGGCCAATCACTAGGAGACGGTGAGTTCTAGTCCCAACGTTAGGCATGAAAACTGGCCAGGTGACCTTGGGCCAGTTTGTCTCTGCCCAACTCACCTCAGAGGTTTCTTGTTTAATCCTGTACGTTCGCTGTCCTGAGTTGTTTATAAGAAATAATAAAGGTGGCATAAACAAACAAACAAACACTCATCTACATCTTTCTTTGGGGAATGGTATGAGGACTCTCATTCAGAAGTGGGAATGTAAAGTCTCATAGCTTAGAAAAGCAAAAGGAAATTGCATTTTAAACAATGCTTTAATTATAACCTTGAGTATCCGTGGATATCAAGATCCCCCGTTTTCAAGGGGCGTCATGTGGGAAGCAGAACCTGGTGGCTATCGGTGAAAGAAGCAGTGGATCACCCAGAGCCAAGTCTCAAGACAGATCCCCCCTTTTTTAAACACCTGTTCCCTCACCCCTAACACTTCCCTATTTCTCTATTCCTCCTGGTTAAACAGTAGATGGCTAGGAAAGCGGCAAACAGCTCTTGCCAAAGCCTTCCAAGATTAACCCAAGGAAGCATGAAATTCAGCGGTGAGATATTTTCAAATTCCTCAAGAATAACTCCGAGAGTGCTGGGGGCAAAAATGGAAAAGATAAAAATAAACTGAAACTTTGACTTTGGGTTTTACTGATTAGACCTATTTGTTCTCATAAGAATGACTAGTTCAATGGTCTTCCAACTTGGCCCTCCTTTGATGACATGTGGACTTCTGGGAGTTGAAGTCCACAAGTCATCAAAGGGCCAAGTTGGAAGACCCCTGCCTTAAATCTAACAAACAAAATGGAGGCTGGCTGAGGAATTCTGGGAGTTGAAGTCCACAAGTCATCAAAGGAGGGCCAAGTTGGAAGGCCCCTGCCTTAAATCTAACAAACAAAATGGAGGCTGGCTGAGGAATTCTGGGAGTTGAAGTCCACAAGTCATCAAAGGAAGGCCAAGTTGGAAGACCCCTTGGGCTAGTTTATACTATTATGGGAAAGTAAAGAGTTGAGGCTCAGTGTTAATGCTTCATTCTCCTGCAACAGAGGAAGCCAGAAGTGAATGCCTTTTCTCTTCCCCTTCCCCTCCTCGCTTTTCTTTCCCTTTTCCTTCCCCACTGTATCCTATCGTTTGCTTTTGTACTTTTGTATTTTATTCTACAATCTCATGAAATGCTATTTTTTTTTTTAAAAAAAAAGAATGCTGGAGGCCCTTTAAGAAATGCATTGACCTCAAAGCTGGTATAATAGAAAGCCAGAGGAATGAAAATGTAGCCCGGGTCTTAAATTAGATACTATTAACATGCTCAAATATTTTCTTCTTGTGACAGCGCTGTAGTACAGATAGCTTTTATTTCCCTGTGTGACCCCAACAGAGTGTTCCTTGGGGACATATTAACAACACAAGAAAAGAAGAAAAGAGAAGATGCCTTCTCTGGCTTAATAATGTGAAAGAGATTTCAGTCACCAAACGGACGCTAAGTTGAGGACTTCCTGTTTAAGTTGTTAAGTCGAGGACTTCATGAACAGGAAGTCCTCTGCTTAAGAGTCCAAAATTTCTGTTGCTAAGCGAGACAGCTGTTAAATGGGTTCTGGCCCATTTTGTAACCTTCCTCGCCACAGCTGCTAAGCGAATCCCTGCGGTTGTTAAATGAGTCACCCGGTTGTTAAGTGAAGCTGGCTTCCCCCATTGACTCTGCTTGTCGGAAGGTTGCAAAAGGGGAATCACAGGACCCCGTGGGACATTGCGACCATCATAAATGTGAGCCAGTTGCCAAGCATCTGAATTTTGAACACGTGGGGATGTCGCAACGGTCTAAGTGTGAAAAAGGGTTAAAAGTAACTTTGTTCAGTGCCGTTGCAATTCTGAAGGGTCACTAAGAGTCGAGGACAACCAGCATACAGAAAGTCCCGACTGCTGCTCCACACTTAAAAGGACCAAGGTTGGTTTATGGGGAGATACAGAAAACTACAACCAGGTGGAATAATTAATATTGGATTCCACGAGATATAGGTAGGACTATTAGCCAGTGGAACAGCTTTCCACCAGAAATTGTGGGCGCTCCATCACTGGAGGTTTTTAAGAAGATGCTAAGACAGTCACTTGTCTGAAATGGTATAGGTTCTCCTTCTTGAGCAGGGGGCTGGACTAGAAGACCTCCAAGGTCCCTTCCAGCACTATTCAGATTGTGAAGCTGGATTCCACTTTAACAGGAAGTGATATTTTCTCCTTACTCGAAGCAGAGACGAAATTTTACAGCATCCATCAGTCAACCGGTGTTACAGGGTCTCCCCTCCCCCCCTGCTGCCTCACTTCTTGGGCCAAAATCTGAGACGTGTCTGGAACCTCCATTCTCATTCCAGAGAGGTGACTCAGAAAGTCGTGAATGGCTCATGATATCAAATGCCAGACGGTGACATTTAAGAACGAGCTTAGCTATTTGGCCCTTGTAAGGTCCTGGGAAAACGTCTAACAAGGAGCTGAGGCTGGCTGGTCTTTGAAAGCAGGCAGGTGGTCCTCAACTGAGCCCCAACATTTCCGTTGTTAAGGGAGACATTTGTCGAGTGAGTTTTGCCCCTTTTTACGACCTTCCTTGGCACAGTTGTTGGGTGAATCACTGCAGTTGATCAATTAGTAACACGGTTGTTAAGTGAATCTGGCTTTCCCCATTGATTTTGCTGGTCAAAAGGTCACACAGAAAAAAAGGAGATCGCGTGACTTTGGGACACAGCAACGGTCGTAAGTACGAACCGGTGGCCAAGCTTCTGAATTTCCATCACGTGATCATGGGGATGCTGCAAAGGTCGTCAGTGTGAAAAACGGTCATAAGTCACTTTTTTCTGTGATGTTGTAACTTCGAACCGTTACTAAATGAACTGCGGTTCAGTCGAAGTCAGAATCCCCAACCTTCCTTGGTTTACGACATCGAAAGCAGTTTCGGTTTTGTGTTTTACACCTTACAAGTTTTCTGGTTACTCCGCAAATGCACCATCAACTAGCTGCCTCCTGCGTTCTCTGAAACACCGTCGGCCCTTGGATGCAAAATAAGACAGAAGGCTGAGAACTTACCTTCAGGACATCAGTGGGGTTAGCAATGGAAGACGAAATGACCCCAGACAAGATCCCACAGAACACGCTGACAGCCAACGTTTCATCTGTTTCAGGGGGGAAAAAAATATGTTATCATTATACTCAAAGTTCATCTTTGGGGGCCCAAATCAGTTCTGATTAAACTCTGCAGTTTTCTTGGCAACATTTTTTTGAAGTGTCTTAGTACAGCTAAGTCACCCTGCCAAAAAATGTGCGTATAGTCAAGGCTATGGTCTCCCCAGTTGCAATGTCTGGCTGTGAAAGCTGGACCGTAAGAAAGGCCGAGCGCCAAAGAATTGAGGCCTTTGAACTCTGGTGCTGGAAAAGACTCCTGCGAGTCCCGTGGACTGCAAGGCGATCAAACCGGTCAGTCCTAGAGGATATCAACCCTGACTGCTCTTTAGAAGGCCAGATCCTGAAGCTAAAACTCAAATCCTTTGGCCACCTAATGAGAAGGAAGGACTCACTGGAGAAGAGCCTCATGCTGGGAGAGGTTGAGGGCGAGAGAAGAAGGGGACAATGGAGAATGAGGTGGCTGGATGGAGTCACTGAAGCAGGAGGCGTGAGCTTAAATGGACTCCAGAAGATGGTAGAGGACAGGAAGGCCTGGAGGAACGTTGTCCATAGGGTCGCGATGGGTCGGACACGACTTCGCAGCTAACAACAACAACAACAACAGTACAGCTGACCCCTGCATTAAAACTCTCCCAGCTCCCTTCATCCTCTGCTCTAAGAAATGCAGCTCAAATTATCTGGGAGGGGGAAAAAATTGCTTTACCTTCTGGCCGTTCGATAAATGTTCTTTTCAAGCTATGGTAAGTGCCTATTTTTATGGTTCCATAAGAAGCTTGGCGTAACATAGCCGGGGCAATGCTGCAAGGGGAAAAAAATGGGCATAAAATCAGGGGTCTGGCTTTCCTGCAGTCTGCTAAACAGCTAAAACGTGAGGTGAGGAATCCCAAAGGTGCTTTTTTTTTTCCAGGAGGCAACTGGACTTTCTGTTTTCTCTATGAAGACGTTTCGCTTCTCAGCCAAGAAGCTTCTTCAGCTCTGATCCCGCACCCTTCGAAGGGGGTTCATCCCAAAGTGGATGGCTAAATGTCTCTGGAGATTCTCCGTCCTCCAGGTTGTCCCAAAGGTGCTTTTTCAGGAGGCAGGTGGGCTTTCTTGGTTTTTCTTTGAAGACATCTCACTTCTCATCCCAGAAGCTTCTTCGGCTCCACAACGCTACCGAGCTGAAGAAGCTTCTTGGAAGAGAAGAGAAACATTTTCAAAGAGAAAAAAATGAAGTCCAGCTGCCTCCTGAAAAAGCACCTTTGGCAGAAACGTGGCCTGGATGACGGAGAATCTCCAGAGGCATTGAGGGGAGGAAGTTATGACCACCTGCGTGGCAGCAAAAGTGCTCAGGGTCTCCAAGGAGTGTTGAGACTTATATCTGTTTATTTGGTACCCTTGATATTGTCTCGGGTCATTCTTTGGACTAGGACAGGGCTAGGCAACCTTGGCTCTTTTACGACTCATGGACTTCAATTCCCAGAATTCCTGAGCCAGCCTGGCTCAGCTTGGAAACCTCTCCTTTTCCCCTCAGCGTGGCTGGCTCAGGAATTCTGGGAGTTGAAGTCCACCAGTCATGAAGGGGCTATAATTCCCCATGCTGGCTCAGGAATTCTGGGAGTTGAAGTCTATTGCCCTAATTCAGGGGTAGGCAACCTTGGCTCTTTTACGACTCGTGGACTTCAACTCCCAGAATTCCTGAGCCAGCCACGCTGAGGGGAAAGGGAAACTTTCCAAGCTGAGCCATGCTGGCTCAGGAATTCTGGGAGTTGAAGTCCACGAGTCATAAAAGAGCCGAGGTGGCCTAGCCCTGGTATAGGAACTGCTGTTTTCTTGGCAAGGTTTTTCCAAAATGATGTCTCCCCCTCCTCCTCCTCCTCTTCTTCTTCTTCCTTCTGCAAGGTAGTAATTGACCCCAAGTTACCCAGTTGATTTCATGTCCAAGGCAGGACTAGAACTCACAGTCTCCTGATTTCTTGTATGGGGTCTTCAGCCCTACGCCAAACTGGCCCCCTTCTATCCATTATTACTGTTTGAATTAGCTATTGCCGGAAAAAGTTCTCGACTAGGAAGATGGACTTCTATCAACCTAGACCCAAGTTTGACTCCCAGGAGAAGTTAATGAAGAATCTATAAATGCAGAAATTTATTTATTTATTCATATTTAAATAAATATAACTAACAGTTGTGTGCAAAGCAGGAGAGGCAGGAATGCACTTTTTCCAAAAGGTTTTATTTTAGAACTTTGGGCTTACATGTTCCAGAGGGAGAAAAAAAAAGAGCATACCAAGCTTTTTTTTTAAGAATTGTTCAGGACATTCCTAACCAATCTGATTTTGTGTGTGTGTGTGTGTGTGTGTGTGTGTGTGTGTGTGTAAATGCACACAACAGGGGGAAACAATTTAAAACAGCCCAAACTTTAAAAGCAGTGGTCGCACCTAAAAAGGTGCACAATTTTGCTTACAATCCAGCAGTCTTTTCCCCTCAATAGGAAATGCCAGGTTAATGCAAATTAGCCCATTAAGAAAATAAGCTAAGATGTGACCCAGAATTAGGTCAAAAAAATTAGGCCTACGATAATCTAAAACCCCAGTTTGGAGTACTGGTTAAGGCATCAGATTGGAAACCAGGAGACTTGGGCCAGTCATTTTCTCTCAGCCCTAAGAAGGAAGCAATGGCAAACCACTTCTGGAAAAACTTGAAATTTGCAAGGATTTGTCCAGGCAGTCTCCAAGAACTGGATACGATTAAATAGACAAAAACTAAAAATATGGCATATTACATACAGGTCTGTCACCCAACAATTTAACTACATAGAAACACCTTTGCACGTTTCAACAATACACAAAACAGTCAAGATGAGAAATCTTACCCAGAGTATAAGGCCTTTAATCCTTCTTCCCTGAATATTTTCACTAAAGCGTGGAACATTCCACGATAACGAATTTCTTTATGTTTCACATCATTTTTTTGACCTTGTACCTGCAGGCGCGTTTTTGTCAGATCAATTGGGAAAGTACCTTCACATCCAAGAAAAAAACTGGTTAGTTCATGAACTATAAATTTACAGAAATATATACATTCCAGAATTAAACAAACTTAAATTCTAACAGAGGGATAGAATCAAGATCAAGTGAAGTACTAATACCACTTTACAATGCTTTGGTAAGGCCACACCTGGAATACGGCATCCAGTTTTGGTCACCACGATGTAAAAAAGATGTCGAGACTCTAGAAAGGGTACAGAGAAGAGCAACCAAGATGATTAGGGGGCTGGAGGCTAAAACATATAGGGAACGGTTGCTGGAATTGGGCATGTCTAGTTTAATGAAGAGAAGGACGAGGGGGGACATGATAGCAGTGTTCCAATATCTCAGGGGCTGCCACAAAGAAGAGGGAGCCAGGCTGTTCTCCAAAGCACCTGAAAGCAGGACAAGAAGCAACGGATGGAAACTAGTCAAGGAGAGAAGCAACCTGGAAAGAAGGAGAAATTTCATGGCAGTGAGAACAATTAACCAGTGGAACAACCTGCCTCCAGAAGCTGTGAATGCTCCAAAGCTGGAGGCTTTTAAGAAGAGACTGGAAAGCCATTTGCCTGAAATGGTATAGGGTTTCCTGCCTGAGCAGGGGGTTGGACTAGATGACCTCCAAGGTCCCTTCCAACTTTATATTATTATTATTATTATAAATGTCCAACATAAATTGGGTAGAATATACATTCTGTTTCTGCGTGTGTCTGTCTGTGTGTGGTGCGTGCATGTGTGCCTGTTTAAAAAACAGGTGTACCCAGGATGGACAGGGCCTTAAATTTTTAAAAACAGCTAATTTCATTAAAAATAACTATTACATTTTTATCAAACCTTTCAACTTATCCATAACAATTCATATTTTAATCTGCTAGTCCACATTCCGCTATTAGAATATCTGAATATTACTATATATATGCCACAGTTTTGTCCAAAGCACCGTGAATAATTAAAGTGTAAAATTAAAAAAAACAAACTCTTAGCAACACAATACAGCACAAGTTAAGATAATACAAATCCTGTTGAATATAGGAGCCATAATTGCATTCCACAGGCTGGGAGCAAGCTTCAAATAATAGAAAAGTACATTCCTAGCAAGATACAATAATATTCTGACTGCTTTTGCAAACATCTAGTTACGCTGGAGGCATAAAGAAATTTTGCTTTTGTGCTAAAGTATTAATTTCCTGCACTTTTAAAAAAAACCAAACAAAAACAAAGCAAAACTGGACACTTCTTCACTTTTTCCTTTTCCCAGTTTATACTGTATCAAAATCCAGTCACAATGTAGATTTATTTCGAAAGAAACATAGTTTTCAAGAAGTAAAAAATTCCCTTTTCTCAAAAATGAAAAATCTTCCTTTTTTAAAAAAAATTCAAAATGTATAATGCCGCTTGGGGTTTGTGTGAAAGCCCTAATAAGCAGGCATATACATAGAATGAAGGCTACTGCTAAGCTTGTAAGCCGCCCTGAGTCTTCGGAGAAGGGCGGGATATAAATGGAATTAAAATAAATTAAATAAAAAATAAATAGCTTGGCTGTTTCAAGCAGGCCTCAAGAGTCAAATTCCTGGTATTGAAAAGGAAGCGCATTTAATGCAAGTAGTGAATTCACCCTGATCAAGTTATACTTCTATTTTAAGGCGGCCACCGCAATTCCATCCGTGACTTTTTTTGCAATGTAAATTGCCTGTGCTTTTAAAATAAGATTTATCTCCAGGAAACCTTAAGAAGAAGACCACGTTTCTTTACCCAGCTAAGTAATTTCATCCCTGGTTTGCAAAGTACCAGCTTCCAACGTCCTCTTCAAGATTGAGTTACACCTACTGGATATTTTGCTGGTTCCAAAACAGAAAATGAAAACCTGTCGCCTTTTTGTTTAAAAAAAAAAAAAAGGGGGGGGGAGACGGGCACAATGCAGGCGGTCCTCCACTTACAACAGGTCATTTAGTGACCATTCAGATTTACAACATCACTGGAAATAGTGACTTACGGCTGTTTTTCACATGGACAACCGTTGTAGCATCCGGGTGGTCACGCGATCAAAATTCAGACGTTTGGCAGCTGACTCACACTTATGACGGTCGCAGGCTATCGGGGGGGAGGGGAGAGGGGATCGTCTTTTGCGACCTTCTGATGAGCAAAATCAACAGGGAAGTCCGATTCACTTAACAACCAGGTGACTAACTTATCAGCTGCAGTGATTTACTTAACGACTGTGGCGAGAGAAGTAAAATGGGTGAAAACCCACTTAACAAAAGTTGCACTTAGCCACAGAATTTTGGGGCTCGCTTGTCGTAAGTTAAAGTCTACTTGAAATAATAATTTTAAAAATGAACAGGTTGCAACAGCATTAAATTGGGTTATGGCCCCTCTCTGTAAGAGTCCAGGCTCAGCCACCACCCTTAGTTAGAGATCTTGCAAAGACATTAGTGCCAAGGCACGTTGGCCTGCAAGGGTCATTTGCAAGTTAATTAAGCAACTGCGCCGGGCAGTTTTTTAAAAATGAGCAGCAAACATTCACCCGATTCTTTCAGGGTCCAGATACCCACCACATTCTGCGGTGATGGAAGCCAGACCTCCGTACACAAAGGGCTTCCAGTTCAAAGCCGCCATTCTCCTCCTGCCTGCCTCTTCCCTCTGCAAGGCAACAAAGCAACAGAAGAAATTTCCTGACAGTGAGAACAATTAATTGGTGGGAACAACCTGCCTCCAGAAGTTGTGGGTGCTCCAGCACTGGAGGTTTTTAAGAGACTGGACAGCCATTTGTCTGAAACGGTATAGGGTTTCCTGCCTGAGCAGGGGGTTGGACTAGATGACCTCCAAGGCCCCTTCCAAACTCTGTTATTCAATTCTATTCTGTTCTAATTTTACAGTATTGTGTTGTGTTCTATTCTGTTCTAATTCTACAGTATTGTGTTGTTGTGTTCTATTGTTCTAGTTTTACAGTATTGTGTTGTGTTCTATTCTAATTCTACAGTATCACGTTGTGTTCTGTTCTATTCTAATTCTACAGTATTGTGTTGTTGTGTTCTATTCTGTTCTAATTCTACAGTATTGTGTTGTGTTCTAATCTAATTCTACAGTATTGTGTTGTGTTCTGTTCTGTTCTATTCTAATCCTACAGTATTGTGTTGTTGTGTTCTATTCTGTTCTAATTCTACAGTATTGTGTTGTGTTCTAATCTAATTCTACAGTATTGTGTTGTGTTGTGTTCTGTTCTATTCTAATTCTACAGTATTGTGTTGTTGTGTTCTATTCTGTTCTAATTCTACAGTATTGCCTTGTAATCTATTCTGTTCTGCTCTATTCCTATTCCTATCCGTATTCCATTCTTAAACACATTTTCCTGATAGGGCAGGGATAGGCCCCAGGTTCAGCCCCCCCAGCCCCTTTGAAACACGCCCAAAGTAGGTGGTAATCCTCAACTTATTTCCTTTAGTGATCATTCCAAATGACAATAGCACTGGAAGAGATACTTGTGACCATTTTTCACACTTACGACCATTGCAGCATCCCCAGGGTCACACGATCAAAATTCAGAGGCTTGGCAACTGGCATGGACTTATGACGGTTGCCGAGTCCCGGGGGGGGATCACGTGACCCCCCTTTTGCGGCCTTCTGACAAGCACAGTCCATGGGGAGCCAGATTCATTTAAGAACCGTGTTACTGACTTAACAACTGAACTGATTTACTTAACCACCATGGCAAGGGCAGTCATAAAATGGGGGCAAAGCTCATTTAACAAATGTCTCGCTTAACAACAGAAATTTTGGGCTCAGTTGTGGTTGAGGTCTACTAGACTCCACTGATATTCAGCAGCAAAAAGGCTGAATTTGAGAAGGCTATTCTTTTCATCGTTTTCGCCCCAAAGGTGGAAAAAAAATCCATGTGTTTTATTTAAACCTCACCAAGGCTTGAAAGATTTCTGCTACCTCTGGAAAACTTTTAGCTCAGCCTCTGGTGGCAACTGGCTGGCCTTGACTGGGCCTTAGAGCAAAACATAAATCCGGCCAGGTTAGTAGCAGGCTGGGAGACCATTAAGGGATCAGCTAAACTGGGAAGTTAATTGGGATCTAATTAAGGGGATGATAGCCAGCAACTTAAATAACAGAATAACAGAGTTGGAAGGGATAGTCCAGGGGTAGGCAACCTTGGCTCTTTTATGACTCATGGACTTCAACTCCCAGAATTCCTGAGCCAGCATGAGGGAACTATGGCCCTTTCATGACTGGTGGACTTCAACTCCCAGAATTCCTCAGCCAGCATGGCTCAGCTTGGAAACCTCTCCCTTTCCCCTCAGCGTGGCTGGCTCAGGAATTCTGGGAGTTGAAGTCCACGAGTCATAAAGTGGTCTAGGCCAGGGGTAGGCAACCTTGGCTCTTTTATGACTGCTGGACTTCAACTCCCAGAATTCCTCAGCCAGCATGGCTCAGCTTGGAAACCTTTCCTTTTCCCCTCAGCGTGGCTGGCTCAGGAATTCTGGGAGTTGAAGTCCACGAGTCATAAAAGAACCAAGGTTGCCTACCCATGGGATTGTCCAACCCCCCTGCTCAAACAGGAGACCATGTACCACTCCACACAACTTCAGCACTGCAGGCAGAAAAACATCACAAAGTCTTGACATGACCTGGCTAGCAGGACATTTTCCTGAAACCCCAAAATGTGAATAAAATAAGAAACACGAACCAGAAAAATGGCTCCCTCTGACAATAACATTTCAATGTATTTTTCCCCCGTAATTTTGTTTAGGCTTTAAAAAAAACAACAACCTGAAACTGAATATCAGCTTTCTTTCTTTTTTTTACCCCTCTTTCTTTCTCCTGAAAATGTGTATGACTGCTGACAGTGAAAACAATTAATCGGAGGAACAGCTTGCCCTTGGGAAGCTGGGAATGCTCCAACACTGGAGGCTTTCAAGAAGAGACTGGCCAGCTGTCTGTCTGAAATGGCATAGGGTTGCCTGCCTGAGGGGCAGGGGCTAGACTAGATGACCTCCAGGGTCCCTTCCAACTCGTCGTTATTCTGTTATTCTGAACTGCTTGCCTCCGGAAGTTGTGAATGCTGCAACACTGGAGGTTTTCGAGAAGAGACTGGCCAGCCGTTTCGTCTGAAACGGTATAGGCCAAGGTCTCCTGCCTGAGCAGGGGGGTTGGACTAGATGACCTCCAGGGTCCCTTCCAACTCTTGTTATTCTGTATTCTATTTTGTATGCTGCGTTCTCTTTTTCTGTTGCTGTTCCTAAAAAAAAAAAAGAAAAAAGAAAAAAGCCTTGTCCTGGGAAACTTTTCCGGGGTCACACCGCTGTGAGAACAAGCAGCAGGGAAAGACTGGGTTAGCTCATTTCAAAACCAGTCTGCGACCTTTACCTTTCCTCCTGACAGCTTTTGATCACGCAGTTCCCGCCCGGCTCTCTCTGAATATTTCTCCGGATCCTCACGTCCCGTGCAGCCCCCTTGTTCACTCCACCCCTTTCCCATTGCTGCAACTTTATCTTCCAGCCCCCATTTGCAAAACCCAGGTCAAGGAGAAGTAGCCCAGCCCCCAGGTGTCTGCATTTATGATGGTGGGATCACGTGCAACTAGGTGGCGAGGGGGGGTTACACAACACACAGTGCAAACCAAACAAACCACATTCCCCCTTCCTAGCCCTGCCTTATTTTCATATCAGCCGCCCAATCTTAGCTAGTGCCACTATCTCCTGTTCATTAAAAGAGAGAGAAACTCTCCATGGGTCAATTTTAATCTTTCTATGAGATCAGACTAAGCTCACGGTTACAGTGACCCCACTTCCTTTATTTTAAAGGACACTCTTTTATTTAACAAAAAAACAACAACACTTGTCCTTTAGCTGTAGTTCTTTTTCAAAAATTTATCTTTGTCCTTTATTTTGGTCACTTAACTTTTTAAAGCACCAATGGCACCACTTAAGGCACAGGGATTTTTTTTTCACATTCCTGGGAAAAATATGGAAATGGAATTATCATTTTTAACATAAGCTTACATAGACTCTTTTGAGTTTAGGTATTTGTATTAGGATGTGCACTTTTCCCTGGTTTTCCTCTTTAATTTTCATTTTTAAAGCAAAGTTCTAAATACGAGCAATTATTATTTTTTTAATCTCTTTTCAGATTTGTTCTTTATTTCCCCCCCCCAAGAAAATACAGTTTGTGTCTTTAATAAAACTTCTGGAATATAAAATGCCTCTATGATTATATTTATTGTCTTCAATTCATGCCTAATGTTCTTTTCCAGAATATTTCATGGACCAGTCTATTTTTATCCAACTATGCCTATCATCTGACAATGAGCTTAACCATATCGGTAAAAGACTTAAAGGCATCAACCGTAAACCCTGTTAGGGTTAAGCTTGGTTTAGTTCTTTAGAGGCTTAGCCAGCCAAAAGACGCAAGCTTGTTTGGCTACTTTGTTTGGCTCAGATTGCTCTATGAATCTCCTTTGCTTATAAAATAGACCAAATCTTCAAAAGACGTTTAAGCACAAATAAAAAGCAAACTTTGTTGAGTCGGACTGGATTCCTGGTGAACAGCACAACCCCAGAAGCCTCCAGAAGCTGAGAATGCTCCAACCCTGGAAGTTTTTAAGAAGAGACCGGACAGCCATTTCTCTGAAGTGGTATAGGGTTTCCTGCCTAAGCAGAGGGCTGGACTAGATGACCTCCAAGGTCCCTTCCCCAAGATTTAAGCTGCTAAACATGAGTTCTGCCCCGTTTAAGGATCTTTCTTTCCCCAGTTCTCAAGTGAACCGCCCCCCTCCCAATTAAGTTAGGAACACGGACGTTAAGCGAATCAGGCTTCCTCATGGGCTGAAGGGTCACAAAGAGGGGATCGCAGCCCCGGGATGCCGCAACCGTCCTAAGTCCCTGCCAGTTGCCAAGCCTCTGAATTGCGCTCAGGTGACCGTAGGTCTGCAAGAGTCACAAATATGGCAAAAAAAAAAAAATGCTGCTAAGTCCCTTTTTTCCAGTTCGGTCACTAACGACCAACTGAATGGATGGGAAGCCGGGGACGGTTGCGCTTTGGCGCTTCCCCGGGATTTCCTCGTGGTCTCCCATTCCACCCCCCCCCCCCCCCAGCTCACCTTTTCCCCCAGCCACCGCAAGAGCCAGGTGTAGCTCAGCATAGGGGCCAGGCGCCACCTCCGCTCGGGGCTGCTGCCGGCCAAGGCAAGGACCGGGCGGGCGGGCCAGCCGGCTCTCCTCCCGGCAGGCGTCTCCCGAGTGCGCCGGGGAGGCGGGGAGGCCGGGAGCCAGCCGCGGGGCGGGGCGGGCGGGCAGGTGGGGCGGGCTTTGCAAGCGGGCGCCCGCGGGCGCCGCTGCTCCCTCCCAGGCCGGGGCTTGGCGAAAGGCTGTCCGGCGCCCCCCCCCCCGCCCCCGGGAGCCCGAGCGGGCAGCGTCCAGGAGAGGGGGAGGCCAGCCGGGAAGGGGCCGGAGGTTCCGGCCCCTTGCAGAGCCGCCTGTGTCTTTTCCTCCCGCCGGCCTTGGCTGGCAGTCCCGGTGCCCCGCCAGGGAGGGAGGCAGGGAGGGAGGGAGGTCACGCGGTGGCTGCTGAAAAAGTCCGGAGGGAAAGAAAGGAGGGAGAGAGAGAGGGAAAGAGAAAGAAGGGACAGAAAGAGAAAGAGACAAAGAGAAAGAAAAAAAAGGCACAGAGACGGAAAGAGAAAGAAAAAAGAGAAAGACACAGAGAAACTGAAAGAGAAAGAAAAAAGGCAGAAAGAGAAAAGAAAGAAAGAGAAGAAAGAGAAACTAAAAGAGAAAGAAAAAAGAGAAAGAGAAAAGAAAGAGAAAGAGAAACTAAAAGAGAAAGAAAAAAGGCAGAAAGAGAAAAGAAAGAAAAAGAAGAAAGAGAAACAAAGAGAAAGAAAAAAGAAAGAGAAAAGAAAGAGAAACTAAAAGAGAAAGAAAAAAGGCAGAAAGAGAAAAGAAAGAAAAAGGAGAAAGACAAAGAGAAACTAAAACAGAAAGAAGAAAGGCAGAGAGAAAGGAAAAAGAAAGAGAAATTGACAAAGGAACAAAAAAGAGAAAGAGAGAAAGAGAGAAACTGAGGAATCTCCAGGGGCACTGAACTAATAGAGTTTATTTTTCCAGTGTTCTCCTTACCTCCCAAAGTTCCTGCTATCCGATCATGATGATATTTTTGAAGAGCCCGTAAAAATCCAGCTTTTCTGGAAAAGATCAGTCAGATGATGCTACCCACTGCAAATTAAATGCAAAATTATATATATCAGCACTGTAAGCTACTCAAAGTCTGCATGATTTCTCCAGATTGTTCCTGATGAGTTGTGTGTGTGTGTGTGTGTGTGTGTGTGTGTGAGAGAGAGAGAGAGAGAGAGAGAGAGAGAGAGAGGCTTTGGAAGCTTGTTTGGTTTTAAACAAAGAGTCTTTCAACTTTGTTAATTCTTTTCTTAGGAGGTTTTTCCAAGATACAATTTCTCATTGGAAATCAAGTTGGATCAAACAATTATTTTACATTTGTATCTATTTCTTTGCCATTTGTACATATAAATACAAGCAGTCCTTGAACTTTCCAGCCATTTGTTTAGTGACCGTTTGAAGTTACGTCACTGAAAAAAAAGTGACTTATGACCATTTTTCACACGACCATTGCAAAATCCGTGTGATCGCATGGTCGAAATTCGGACGCTTGGCAACCGACTCACATTTGTGACGGTCACAGCGATCCCCTTTTGCGACCTTCTGACAAGCAAAGCCGATGGGGGAAGCCAGATTCACTTAACGACTGTGTGACTAACTTAATGACTGGCGATTCGCTTAACAACTGTGGCCAGGGAGGTCGTAACATGGGACAAAACTCACTTAACAAACACCTTGCTTAGTAATGATAATTTTGAGCTCAGTTGTAGCTGTAAGTCGAGGGCTACCTGAATTTGTCTCTATACTGGCCGTCTTGAAAGATTTCAGGAGTGTTGCGCGCAATGAATAATTTAAATTCAAAATTCTCTGCAGCGTGGCCAGATTTAAGAAGAAAAAAATAATAATAATAATGCAAGTGTATAGAATTTGCAATCTGCTCTACAAGATCCTTAAGGGCAGGGCTTTTCAACCAGTGGTACAAGTACCACCGGTGGTACATTGGCACCTGGCAGGTGGTATATGACCATCATAGAAAAGTGGTAGTGGGAACGGGGAATGAGCTGAACCGCACAAGCACCGCACCGCACAAGCCTGAGCGAGAGACGGCTGGAGCTGCAGGGCTGTCAGGGCTCAGCGGAAGCGCCAGGATCAGCACTTCTTCGGGGCTGTCAGGGTTCAGTAGAAGCTCCAGGATCAGCGCCAGGCTCCAGCTGAGCCCAGAAGAAGCGCCGATCAGCTGGAATGTTGCAGCATCTCCAGGGTCTTGTGATTTACATTCAGATGCTTGGCAACTCATTCATATTTATTTATTTATTTATTTATTTATTTATTTATTTATTTATTTATTTATTTGATTTATATACCGCCTTTCTCCTGAAGGACTCAGGGCGGTGTACAGGGCAATAAAATAAGAATACATTAGTTAAATAATTTTAAAACCCAAATCCATCAGGCCAGGCCGGCTTATTTACAACGGTCACAGTGTCCCAGGGTCATGTGAAGTGACCAAAACCTTCTGCAACCACCCAGCAGACGGAGGGAATAAAAACCAAGCACCCCCAACCCCACCCCTGCTGCCAATCCTCAAGAGAAATGCTCACAACAATGAAAACCTCGGATGGGAGGAAGAGCGCTGCCGGGCAGGCAGGTGTCTTCCTCACCTGTGGCTTGGGGGGCACTTTTTTCAGTGCCATTGTAACTTCAAACAGTCACTAAGCGAACTGTTGTAAGTCGAGGACTACCAGTACTTCATCACTTTTTTCCTTTTTTTTTTTTGGTCCTCAAGTTTTTGACCCCTTGCTAGGCGACTGGTGGTCCTCGGATGGTACAACGGGTGAAAAGGTTGAAAAGCCCTGCTTAAGGGCACCCATCCCAGGGAATCTCTTTTCCAGACAGATAACATCACCCTAATTTGGGGGAGGGGGGACTACACAAACAACTCCAGAGGATGGGCTTCCCTTCCCTCGGGCGTTTGCTCTTCAATGGGCTCAAATCTTCACAAACGAACCCGGAAGTTGCTCATTCTCCCCCCTCCTCCTGCGCTGGGGCGAGTCTAGCTTCTTGCTTCTAGGGCGCGAGAAAGAGGTCGGCGACGGCGGAGCGCCTGTGACGTCACAGTTTCGTGCGTCACGAGGAGCGCGGCGATTGGCGACGCACGGATGGCAGGGACGTGCCCTGCTGGCTATATGAGCTCCGCGGAGGCGCCTCCTCGGCCTTTTTCCGCCTCGTTCTTCGCTCGCGCCGGGGGCCGACGCCACTAGCGCTCTTCCACCCGACACCGCCGGCCCGCCGCCGACGCCTGCCAGCCCGCCCGCCGCCTCAGCCATGATCATCTACCGCGACTGCATCAGCCGTGAGCCGAAGCCCCCCGCCGCTATTTTGCCCCCCTCTGAATCGCACGGGGGGAGGGAGGGAGGGGGAAGGAGGGGGCGCCGAGTGCGCCTGCGCGGCCTGGCATACCAGGCCGGGGATGGCGCGCCGGACTCACCTCCAACTGCGCCTGCGCCCTTTCGCCCGGCTAGTGCCTGGACAGGGGAGAGAGAGAGAGAGGAAAAAAAAGGAAGCCGGCGCGGGGTCGACGGTCCTTCTTCCCCCCTCCCCCTCAAAGACGGCGCTCCATTGTCTGCGCATGTGTGTCGCCAAGGCGCCTGCCGGCCACGGTGCGCTTGCGCGAGAGGCCGGGAGCGGGGAGGGCAGGAAGGACGAGTCTGCTGCGGCGGGTAAAAGCCGCCGGCCGCCGATAGAGGGCGACAAAAGGGGCCGCAGGGAGCTCTCGCTCCCCCTGGTGGCCGTATGGGGTATTGCGGGCGGGTTTTGGTAGGTTTTCTCCATCCCTGGAGGTTTTTAAGAGGCGGTTGGGCCACCACGTGCCTGGAACGGCGTGTTCAAGCAGGGGGCTGGGCTAGAAGACCTCTTAAGAACCCTTCCAAGCCTGTTGATTCTACTTTTCTCCCCCATCTGGGCCCGGGGAAGACCTGCTCGGGTAGCAGTTTGATGCCCTGGAATAGTGGCTGTTCACAGCCCAGGTTAGGTATTGGGAACAGCTGTTGGCCTTCCTGGCTGGCTTGAAGCTTCCTATTTGCAACTCCTGGGGTTTCAGACTCCCATTGCGTGGTTTCTTGGGAGCTCTTGGGCCTCCTTGCGCCGATGGTAAGTCCCAAAGGTGCTTTTTTTTCCAGGAGGCAACTGGACTTTCCCGTTTCTTTTCGAAGACGTTTCGCTTCTCATCCCCAGAAGCTTCTTCGGCTCTGACCGGATGGTGGAGGACAAAAGGATTTATATTCCTTGCAGTCATCTGGTCCTTTGCCCTCCTCTTTTAGAGAGCCGTTGAGGCCACCTGGAGGTCGGTCCGTGTCCTGAGTGGTGCAAATGGGTGGGGAGCCTTCTTGGCTGCGGGATGTTTTTGCCCCGATGTTTTTTTGCGAGGGCAAAAACATCCCGCAGCCAAGAAGGCTCCCCACCCATCTGCACCACTCAGGTGATTCTGAGGATGCAGGTAAAACTCCCGGTGGCCTTAAGGGCTCTCTAAAAGAAGGCAAATCACCAGCTTTCTGCAAGGAGTATAAATCCTCCCATTCCCCACCATCCACTCAGAACCTGAAGAAGCTTCTTGGGTGGGAAGCGAAACATCTTCAAAGAAAAAAGTCTAGTTGCGACCTGAAAAAAGCACCTTTGGGACAACCATGACCTGAATGACAGTGTCTCCATAGACATGTACTGTTGGTAAGATGGATCTTAGGTCTGTCAGAAGGTGGGAGAAGGACTCTCTGCCCCATGTGGTAGAAATATAGGTGGTCCTTACAGGGGAAAAGCAGAGGGGTGGGTTTCAGATCTGCATTGCCTCCAGAAATCATGGGTGCTCCATCCCTGGAGGTTTTTAAGAAGAGACTGGACAGCCACTTGTCTGAGATGGTATAAGTTCTCCTGCTTGAGCAGGGGGCTGGACTACAAGACCTCCAAGGTCCCTTCCAGCTCTATTCTATTTTCTCCCAAGAAAAAGGCAGGGGGAGAATGAGCTGCAAAGAGCGGAAGTTTTGCCCCCTTTCCAAGCTGCCCCTGGGAATCTGCGTGGGCCGAGTTTGGGCGAAGGATGGTGGGGGAAAAAATGCTTTGTGTTATTTCTTCCTCTCACAGAAGATGAGATGTTCTCGGATATCTACAAAATCACAGAAGTTGCCAACGGCCTCTGCCTGGAAGTAGAAGGGAAGGTAGGTCTGAACTGGGCCTGGTTTGGCTCCATGGTGTAGTTGGGTGGATCTGAAAAGAGGGGTGTCAGTAAGATTTTTCCACCAGGAATTCTTACTTAGAATAGAATGGAATTCTCTATGGGCCAAGTGTGATTGAACACACAACGAATTTCCATTTATTATTAATTTCTTTCCCTGACCCTTTTCTGTGCAGAGGTTGAATCTATTTTGAGTAGCTCTTCAGAGGTGAATGCACAACTAGTGTTACCGGCGTAGGACAACTGGCCTTCCCACCCCCCAAGATCACAGTACAATTACTATCTTAATTTTGATGGCACAGGTTCCCCCCCTCCAATACACACACACACACACACACACACACACACACACACACACCTTAAATACAGGAATAGAAGTGGGATTTCTGGGAAAGCTCTTCTTGTTTTATTCTGAATCCCACACGTCTCACTGCTCAAAACTGCAGTGCTGAAAGGGGGGGGTGTTGGTCAAGGGTTTGTGACTGGTGGGTTGAGGGTTTCGAGGTTAAAAGCAGACTGTTGTCCCCTAGATGTGTCTTTTTCCCAACCCTAAAATTGCAGAAAAGCAGCCCTAACATGGACAATAATCACTCTATTACGTTGCCAGCCTTTTGATGTCGCCACCTCCCGCTCATCAGGGAGCAATTGATCATGGCCCTTTTACGGGAATAAGATAGAAACCAGAAAGTCATAATGAAATTTCCAGAACGTTGTGTATACATCTTTGAATAATTATCAGCTACTCCAATTGATAATATTTTGAATAATGGAACAGGTGTCTTGGGTGCTTTTGAAAGCTAAAAAAAATCCCCCAAATTCTGGGCTTGCTTTGGAGATGTGGAGAGAGTATAGGCAACGCTTTTTACCTGATTCGGAATAGAGGTAGTCCTTGATTTACAACTGCAATTGGAGCCCAAAATTTCAGTTGCTAAGTGAGACATTTGTCGGTGCGATTTTTGCCCCATTTTACAAGCTTTCTTGCCACAGTTGTAAAGTGAATTACCACAGCAACATGGTGGTTAAGCGGATCCGGCTTCTCCGTGGACTTTGTCGGAAGATCACCAAATGGGGACACTGCAACTGTCATAAATACGAGTCAGTCTGAGTTTTGATCACTTGACCATGAAGGGGCCGCAGAGGTCATAAGTGTGAAAAACGCTTTTGGTGCCTTTGTAACTTTGAATCGGGTCTTCCAACTTGGCCCTTTGATGACTTATGGACTTTTAACTCCCAGCGTGCCTGGCTGAGGAATTCTGGGAGTTGAAGTCCACAAGTCATCAAAGGGCCAAGTTGGAAGACTCCTGCTTCGGATGGAGAAAAAGCACGCTGGTTCGTGATATATAGATATGTACATATATGCATACACACACACACATAATCGGGGTTTCTCGCTTACGTCCACATCCCAGATGGTCAGCCGGAAAGAGGGCGAAATTGACGACGCTCTGATTGGTGGAAATGCCTCTGCCGAAGGCCCCGAGGGAGACGGCACGGAGGCCACGGTCATCACCGGGGTTGACATCGTCATGAATCACCACCTCCAGGAAACCTCTTTCACCAAGGAGAGTTACAAAAAGTACATCAAGGACTACATGAAGTCGTAAGTGGACCCTCCTTTGGTAGCTGACGGGAAGCTTGCCCAGGCTTGATCTTCAGAGCTTTTGGAAAGGCTTGTTGAGCACAGCCACCCGTCCCTCTTCGTGGATCAAACCTACAGTCTACACTCGGCCTATATGGAGGGAGGGGGGATCTATACCTTGTAGATCACGTTGCACTAGGAGACTTGGAGAGTTGCTAAGCGCAAGCACTCCTCAACTTCACCACTGCTGTGGATGGCAGTGCCTGGCTGAGGAATTCTGGGAGTTGAAGTCCACAAGTCATCAAAGGGGGCCGTGTTTGAACACCCCCCACACACACCCCGTCTCCCGTGTTAGGCAAATCCAGCTTCCCCCTTTGGCTTGCACCTGGGAAGGTCGCAAATGGTGATCAGGTGATCCCCAGAATCATTGTTAAAATATGTGACAGTGGCCGTAGTGTTGCTGCCAGCCGTTGTAAATGCACGGACCAGTCACTTTGGTACTACTAGAACTGTGGCTTAAGTAGAGGACTTTCCGTATTGTCCAGCCCACGGAGGTCGCTTTAGTTACAGCCTTTGTTTTCTCGTGCAATTTCCGTCTCGAGTTTTACTTAGGGAGAAGAGAGGGCGTGTAAGTGTTGAGGAATTGTTTTCTGTCTCTAGTATCAAAGCCAGACTTGAGGAGACCAAGCCAGAGAGAGTAAAGCCTTTTATGACAGGGGCAGCTGAACAAGTCAAGCACATCCTGGGAAACTTCAAAAATTATCAGGTGAGTTCACAGCCCCTTTGTTTTCCCTCCAAAAATATATCAAATCTTACGTGATCCCGGCGTTACTGTAAACTGGTTAGCTTTTTGCTCCAGACTTACAAACACATTTCGTTAAATATCTGGATTTTATTTTGAAATAATTTGGGGAGTGGGGGCAGCCAGGTCATAGTTGCCCCAAAGATGCATTTATCTCCCAGTCTACAACACAGTCCTTTCAACAGCTCCAAGGTGGTTCCCCACCCATTTGCTCTAATCGTTGAGGCCACCCTCCAAGTGGCCTCAACGACTCTCTAAAAAGAAGCCAAATGACCAGCAGTCTGCAAGGAGTATAAATCCTTCCATCCCCAACCATCCAGTCAGAACCTGAAGAAGCTTCTTGGATGAGAAGCGAAACGTCGCCAAAGAAAAACAAAAGTCCAGTTGCCTCCTGAAAAAGCCTCTTTGATTCAGGTCTGACTGAATTGAGTAGATTCTCTAAATTTGAGGAATCGACACAGTTTAATGTTCTGGGGAACCGCACCGATCTGGCCATTCCATCTCTCAACTATTAAATTAGGTCACCATACTGCAAAAAAGATGTTGAGAGTTTGTGGGGGAGAAGTCAGAGAAGAGCAACTAAGATGATCCAAGGCCTGGAGGCTAAAACCTATGAAGAACGGCTGCGGGACTTGGGTTTGGCTAGTCTAGAGAAAAGAAGAAAGAGGGGAGACATTCTTAGCAGCGTTCCAGCAATTGAGGGGCTGCCACAAAGAAGAGGGGGCCTGTTCACCAAAGCACCAGAGGGCAGGAGGAGAAACCATGGTGATCCAACCTGGAATTAAGGAGAAACTTCCTGACGGTGAGGACAATTAACCAGTGGAACAACCTGCCTCCAGAAGTGGTGATGCTCCATGACTGGAGTTTTTTAAGAAGAGACTGGACAGTCACTTGTCTGAGATGGTACAGGTTCTCCTGCTTGAGCAGGGGGCTGGACTAGAAGACCTCCAAGGTCCCTTCCAGCTCTCTTCTACTCCAAATGCTCTTTTTAAGAGATTTATTTCCGTATCGGGGGAAGGAAAAAATCACCTTGCTTAGAAGCAGATGGAGCAAGAGCCCTCTAACAGGTGATATTTCTTCCTCCTAGTTTTTTGTAGGAGAGAACATGAATCCAGACGGCATGGTGGGGCTACTGGACTTCCGCGAAGATGGCGTGACCCCCTATATGATTTTCTTTAAGGATGGATTAGAGATGGAGAAATGCGTAAGTGTCGATATTTACAGGATGCTGGGGATAAAATTGCAGAGAGGCAGGAGACAGTCTTAGCTGAGTCAGGCTGTTAAAAAGTAGGGCAGTTGTAACAGCAGCCAGCTTGACGTTTACACAGTCCTCGGCTTACGACCAGAATTTCATTTGTTAAGCGAACTTTGCCCCCTTTTGACGACCTTCCCTGCCCCGGTTGTTAAGTGAATTGCTGCCATTGTTAAGCTAGTAGTCACATGGCCGTTAAGAGAATCTGGCCTCCCCATTGACTTTGCTTATCAGGAGGTCGCAAAAGGGGGGGGGAATTACGTGACATCCCCCCCCCCGCCAGGACACGCCGCTGCGACCGTCATAAATAGAAGCCAGCTGCCAAGCCTCCAAATTTCAGTCTTCAGACCGTGAGGTAGGCCCTAAGTCCCTTTCTCCAGTACCGCTGTAACTATGAATGGTCACTAAATGAGCTGTTGTAAGTTAAGGACTAGCCGTATAAGAAATGGAGAGAAAAGATAAGAGAGCAACAATCTTATCTGACATGAACTTCGAACTTCACAGTAACTCCGACCCATCACAGCTATCGTGCTGCGCTCTCCCACCTTTGAGTGAACTTCAGTAATACGGCTAGTTCCCAACATAGGATCAGAGTTTCTGGCGCTAAGTGAGGCATTTCTTAAGTGAACTTTGCCCCATTTCACGAGCTCTCTTGCCGCACTTAAGCGAATCCCTGCGGTTGTTAAAACGTAGCAACACTCGCTAAGCCAATCCAGCTGCGCGCTCCCCCCCCCCCCCGGCTTTGTCAGAAGGTTGCAAAAGGGGATCACGTCGCGCCCACGCACATACAAAGGACGCCACGACCGTCACACGTGTGAGCCAGTTGCCAAGCGTGTGAATTTGGATCAGGGGTGCCGCAGCAGTTGTAGGCACAAACCTCAGTCCTAAAGTCATTTTCTTTATTTATTTTATTACATTTATATACCGCCCTTTCCCTGAGGACTCAGGGTGGTTTACAGGGAATTAAAAACCAACAATACAAAAGTTAAAACCAGTTTAAAAAAGATTAAACTTTCGGTGCTGTTCTGTAAGATTCAACAGTCACTAAATGAATTGGTGTAAGTGTGAGGACTATCCTGTGATTTTAAAAGAATGCGGGAAGCCTGGCTGATGAGCTCCGTTATTTCTAAAAAATACTGTGAATCCATTTGCTGTCGAGGCCATTCCAGTTGGCCTTTTGTGTCTCCCCCTCCCCCCCCCCAAAAAAGTGGTGCCTGGTGGAGAAGCTCTCCGTCCCATTTTCCTCCTTTCAAACCCCCCCCCCTCCCCCAGAAATAAGGGAGCGAGATCTCTCCTTCCTTAACTGCCAAGCATCGACTGATAGGCCTGGAGGTCTTTTGATTTCCTCCCTGGCTTGCATTCAGATGCAACAGCAACTTTTTCCTTGCGCTTTCTGACTGCCCTGTGGCAGCTCAGATTGAATGAAGGAGAACATCTTTATTTTTGTTTTTTGTTTTTTGTTTTTTTTTTTTTGTTTTTAAAGCAGGGAAACGGCTGGTTTGATGTGGTGCCCAAAGTTCCTGGCTTAACTTTCCTTCCTTTTCTTAACAGTAACGAGAAACCAATCATTCTGAATCATTTGTCATCATAATTGGCTGCTGCTCTTTATTCATCCAACAACAACAAACAAAAAAAACACAACCATCATGACTCAACAAAACATCTGCAAACCTGGACTGATTTCATCTCCAGCTTAATTTGATTTATTTTGAAACACCCCCCCCCCAATTAATTGGAAGTGTGGAGGCGTTGGGTTTTTTTGTTGGGTTTTTTTTTGTTTTTTTAAAAAAAAGAGAAAAAAAACTTGTCTTGTAGGCTGTCTGAAATAAAAAAAAACTCATTTAAACCCAGCATTAGGTGATGCCTCTTGGTTTAATATGTTGAGCAGGATTCTCGTAGCTGTTGTGCGTTTGGATTGCTTGATATCTCCATAGCTGTAGTGTGGCGTTAGCGGTTGCGTCTGCAAACACTGGGACCTTGAAACTGGAAGATCAGTTGGCCACAAACCGAACTGTTGTTTAGACAACTTGGGGGAAAAAATCAAAACTTCTAATTAATAAAGAAGACGGCCGAAGCGGACTTCACATAATGTCACGCAACGAATCGCAATAACTACTCGGAGGACGAGGTTGGAGGCCTGGATGTGGTGTAGCCCCCCGCACATGCTAAAATGAGTATTTCGCCCGCAAAGGAGGAGAGATGGCGTGTTTTTCGTTTTTTTTCCAACAAACACATCATGGCAGATGCTAATTTGAGCAGAAAGCGGGAACGAGAATGCTTGGCAGCGGGAACGAGAATATTGGGCAAAGAATCTACACGTTCTCGAGGCATTGCTGGCGACGTCATAACGAAATCACTGTAATTTAAATACATAAGTATCATACCAATTTAATCACAGGTTACTAATTTGCTGTGTGGTGTATCAATTCCTAAGCCTGAAGCCCTTAGTGGCAGTTTGGTAGCAGACTACACGGATCAAAGGGAACGGCTCTACGCAGCAAGCATTGTGTGCTTCCAGTTTGAATTGTGCAAAGTTTGAAGTACTGGAATGGTTATTTCTCCCCCACCCCCACCCCTGAAGTAGTTGTAATCGGGGAGGTGGGGGCAGGGATCTATATCACGTTACTTGAGAATTATTATACCTTGTTTACTACAGTCAGACGCAGTTACTTCTACCAGGGTTCTGGGCAATAATACACGATCTGGGCAGTTGCAGATGACGGGAGAGAGGCCAGTCTGCGCTCTCCATTTGGAGGGGAAGGGGGTGCCTGCAAACAGATTCCTCAGCTGGCAAACTAGGAAATGGGGGGTCAACAAAATGGCTTTCCAGCACGATGGATAAGAAGGGAGCCTGGTGTGGTGCCATAACAGGACTAAAAGTCTTGAATGCTAATTTGGAGAGTTCAGTTGCCCACAGGACTCTCTGTCCGCGTTTCTCTTGAGCAAAAAGAAATGCTTAAAAAATTTTTTTCCCATCAAACCTCTCTTGGCTGTAAACGAGGATAGATGAATCTTTCCACCTGGCTAGCAAGAGCTGTTTAGCTCAGCACTGGTAGTTAAAATATGCATAAATTTAGGAATTGCGGAGCGCAGATCGAGTTGCTCTGGATTCTGTGTATAAAGAGCTGGTAGATCTAAGCAGACATGATAATTTTGTAAATGAAAGTGCGTTATTTTAGGGAATGGCAGGTTTAGTTGATCGTTGAGTCGGTTTTACTTTTTATCATGGCCTTATTTTTCTATAAAGCTTAACCGTTGACTGGTGTGTAGATAGATGATAGACTGATGTACAGATAGAGACATATAGAGAGAGACAGATTAGAGATGGATAGATGTAGAGACAGAGATGCAGTGCTTTTTTTGTAAAAGAAAAAGGTGCCGGAACTCACACACGTCATACAACCCGCCTTGCCTACCCTACAAGGTTCCATCCAGAAAAGGTGCCGGAACTCCGTTCTCAGCGTTCTATGAGAAAAAAAGCCCTGCAGAGATGGATAGATACAGATATGTAGAGAGATTGGAGATGATAGATGTAGAGACGGATAGATATAGATGTAGAGAGAGATTAGAGATGGATAGGTAAATGTAGAGACAGATGGGTAGATAATAGGTAGAGATAGAGACAGATTAGATGGCCAGATGACAGGCAGACATGATGTAGAGATGAGAGGTGGATAGATGCACTCCTATTTAAATCTTAAATATGCAAGTTAAACTATTAAAATTATTTTCAGCTTTGGTTTTAATGGGGATTGCTAGCTGTAATTGACAAGATCGGAAAGCTGAGTGCTCTGGATATTTTGTGTGGTTCTAGTATTTGCGCTTGTGAGGCGCGGATCCTTTTGTGTTTCAATGACGTTGTGCAGGTTATTCTAAATAGACAAAGTGGAGTTCTTCATAGAGTCCCAACACCTGAAAGCTTTTGCTGTTCGGCATGGCGCCACAGGGCTTTTAAGTGATGCTTAAAACAATTGCCTATTAGGGTTTCCTGCCTGAGCAGGGGGTTGGACTAGATGACCTCCAAGGTCCCTTCCAACTTTATTATTATTATTATTATAGAAAATAAATTGGTCATTAGGAGCACAGGTGTTTTGCGTTATTAAGCAAGAGCAAATGTGCGTATAGCACAACCAGACGTGTTCCCGTCACGTGCAGCAGAGGAGAACTGAGGAAATTTTCTTCAGATAGAAGTGAGTGCATGATAGCTTTTATCTGTAGCTTTTCTTTCCTTGGGTCTTTCATAACCTCTTTCAAAAGGGTCACGTGAAAGGAGCCAAACACTGTTATCGAAACTGTATTGTTGGAAACCGCTTAATGTTTCTGTGACTTGCGTGGACTTTTTTTTTTTTTTTTTTGGCTCAGCTGTGCTGCTTCATTGCCCTTGAAATGGCTAATTCTCAGGACTTTGGGTTGATCTTTTAAACATTTCACTTCCTAAGCTTAAATGTTGAGGGTGGTGTGTTTTTGTTTTTTTAAGTCACTATTTCCTTTCCACTCTTTATTTTCTACAAACCCTGGGTGCTTGACTCAAGGGGAGCTTAATTACTAAGAAAAAGGTCTTTTGTATGCATGGCGTCAGCGTTTTCAATCTTAAGTCTTTTGAACTAGAAGGGATCCTTGGCAGACTGTATTCAAGCAAGCATTGATTAAGGACTATGCCGGGATAACAGAAAAACGCCAGAGTGAGATCTATTCACTGCCCTGGCAGACTTCCTATTTTGGGGCTTATGTTCAAAATGTTCAAGAAAAAAACAACCCAGAATACTGAAATATTAGTCACATACTGCTGGGCAAAACTATATAGTCTTTTGCTAAATATTAGTCACATATTGCTGGGCAAAGCTATAGTCTCTTGCTATTTCCCGGGCATCAAGAGCCACATCCTGTTGCTCACCAGATTGTGCGACTGCAACTGGGCTATTTATTCAGTATATAAAACCGGGCACGTTTATTCTCTTTGTAAGAAAGTTTTCAAGAAGACCAGGCTTAAAACAGCTAGGTGGGGGGAAAAAAAAACTTTTACGTCTATAAAGACTGCAATAGGCCTGAGGCAGCAAAGCATTAAGGTTTTTTGTTTTTGAAAAAAGGTTTGTTCCTATAGTATAGAGGAACTAGCCTAAGAGTATTCATGTTCTTTTAGTGCAAAACATGGATTGTTTTAGTGGGTCTTGCTGGCAGGTCCAAATGCAAAACTTTCATAAGACGTATAATCTTTTGGTCTAAGAGCCAATGTTACGTTTGCCCTTGAGTCCACCTTAAAAGACAAAACTTTTTTTTTTTTTAATTGTTGGTTGTTAAATTCGTGGAGCTGATTTTAACTCTTCCATTATTTATTCTGAGCGCTTCCAATAGGCTTGTTTTAATAATCCCCTTGGCGATCTCTCTCTAAATTGTTGCCATTCAATCCTTTCCGTGTTCAATCTGTAATGCTTGCTTTGGACGAAAAGTTGAAGCGCTTGCAATTTTAAGGGAATTCGGACCGCCACATTTTATAAAAGGCTTTTATGGAAATTTATAGACCTTTTCTGCACGTCTGGGGGCATGATTCAAAGAGGTTTTTGCAGTTGCGATTATTGCTGTGCTTAATAAGCTTTGGTAGAGTATAGGGCGTCAAATATTAGAGAGTCACAAGCACATCTGAACTCTTCCGTTGCAAGGAAAATTGAATCTCCAGACTTTCACTAATGCAGCTTGAGATCCCGTTTCCTGAAAATTGCTACCCAATCCCACACAATATCCCAGATAAATTTACCCACGTTAGGCTTAATACACTCTTGTGAGAAGGTCTCTTATTTATACACAAGCACCCCTTTCCATAAAAGGTACTGAGATGGTTTACAATTTAAAAAGGTGACAAAATCGAAAAGCATCGGAGGCCAGCACCGATCAGTGTTAGAAAGCCAACTGGCAAATCTTAGGCAGGTTTGAATTAGCCATCATTAAGGCAGAGTTGAGAAAAGACCTGGGGGGGGGAAGCTACGTGTTCGTAGGCACCTTTTCCACTTCCTTTGGTCGCTGGAACGGAAAATAAAGCTTCCAAATAGGATGCAACGGGGTATCCTATGCTTTAGTCAGAAATCACTCCATAAAGCTACCTCATTAGAAGCGGAGTCCTTAATCCAGCTTACTCTTGCTGGTGGGATAAGCACCATGGAACAAAATTTTAGATGCTGTGACAATAACGTTAGTACAAACCTACCACCAACAGAGGATAGAGTTACTACCGCCTACCACCAATAGAAAAGATAGTGTTACTACAACCCTGCCACCAATGAATAGAATAGAACAACAGAACAGATGGAATGTAGAATAGAATAGATGGAATGGAATGTAGAATAGAATAGAATGGATGGAATGTAGAATAGAATAGAATAGAATGGATGGAATGTAGAATAGAATAGAATAGAATCTAGAAGGGACCTTGGAGGTCTTCTAGTCCGGCCCCCTCCTCAAGCAGGATTTGATGTATTTATTAGCCATTCATTCTGGCTGAATATTTTGCTAATGACGTCCACCACCCATTGTTTTGCCTTCAGTCCATCTCACAGTGGAAGCCAAGGTAGCTCACAAATGGGGAAGCAGCAACTCAATGGTGGTAGCCCTTCTGAGGCCAGGCTGAAGCTGCCATTGCCAAAGATGAAGCAGGCATGTAAGCAAGATGGATGCAAGCCAGGAATCGAGTCTAAAAGATCCCTTTTAGATGGGAGAGAGAGAGAGAGAGAGATAAGAAGGAACCAAGTGATTAAAGACAGCAGGCTTGTAATTCCACAAATCAAGATAAGCTGCCAGCAAAGGAAGCAGGGACTTTTGGGGGGTATAAAAGGTTCTTGAAGCCCACCCACTCTTGGGATCCAAACGTGGCGGCTTCCGTCCTTCTGGCTAGATTCTGCCAACCTAGTTGAGAAGGACGCGGGTAAGGGTGGATTGGATCTTATTCGTCCAAGTGTGATTGGACACACAATGAATTTGTCTCCCGTACAGCAGCTTACTTCAGCTTACTTGCAAAACAACAGAAGAAGAAGAAGACCAAAAAAGGGGAGAAGGAAGATAATAAAGAGGATAAATAATACTGCTACAGCCAAACGTGTTGTGGAGATCCTCCGTCATCCAGGTCATGGCTGTCCTAAAGGTGTTTTTCCCAGGAGGCAACTGGACTTTAATTTTTTTCTCTGAAGATGTTTCGCTTCTCATCCAGGAAAGAAACTTCTTCAGCTCTCAATGAATCCTTCCATTCTCCCACTGTCCAGTCAGAGCTGAAGAAGCTTCTTGGATGAGAAGAGAAACGTCTTCAAAGAGAAACAAAGGAAGTGTAGGCCCGCTAAAGAGAGAAGATAGTAAGGAAATTACAAACGGAGAAAGCAGAGCTGCTTAACTCATACTTTGCATCAGTCTTCACACGCGCACAAAAAAACCATAGCCCAACACACCAAAAAAAAAAAAAAACCCACACTGCAAAAGACATACTAGAAACAAAAAATCAAAATAAGCAAGAGAATGGTAAGAGAACACCTATCTGGCCTTGAAGAATATAAATCACTGGGACCCGACAGATGACATCCCAGAGTTCTGAAAGAGCTGTATTTTACTTTTGAGGGTGGTGTAAAAACAAAAATGCACAGTCAAAAATAAACAGTCCAAGTCATAAACAATAGCAACAGTCCAAGGAGTAATCCAAACTACAAAGTCTTCTTACCAGTCCAGAGGTCAATACACAGTTCAGGTTTACAACAGTAGTAAACCAACAGCAGAGCAAAAACAGTAATAGAGATCAGTGAATTCAGAGAGAGAGAGAAGCTACGTTCCTAGCTTCCTCTTATGGCCATGAGAACACTTACACACCCATAGGCCAATTACTGAAGCTAAAACTCAAATCCTTTGGCCACCTAATGAGAAGGAAGGACTCACTGGAGAAGAGCCTAATGCTGGGAAAGGTTGAGGACAAGAGAAGAAGGGGACGACAGAGAATGAGGTGGCTGGATGGAGTCACAGAAGCAGTAGGCGTGATCTTAAATGGACTCCAGAAGATGGCAGAGGACAGGAAGGCCTGGTGGAACGTTGTCCATAAGGTTGCGATGGGTCGGACACGACTTCGCAACTAACAACAACAACAACAGGCCAATTAACTTCTTAAAGACATAGCATTATGGTTAATATATTTTCAACCCAACATTGTAGGCTAACACCATATGCCTAACACAGAGGTTATCTCAGAACCGTTGCACCACATCCTCCATAAATCCTGGAGCACCAGGGAAGTGCCCGAGGATTGGAAAAGGGCTGATGTGGTCCCCATCTTCAAGAAAGGGGGGGAAACAACCCAGGAAATACAGACCAATCAGTTTAAACATCAATACCTGGAAAGATCCGAGAAAAGATAATAAAAAAACAGATCTGCGAGCAACTAGAAGCAAAGAACGTTATAACTAGCAGCCAGCACGGGTTTGTTAAAAATAGACCGGGCCAGACCAATCTGATCTCATTCTTCGATAAAGGGACTAAACTAGTAGACCAGTGAAAAGCAGTGGATGTAGTATGCCTAGATTTCAGTAAGGCATTTGACAAAGTAGACCACAACCTACTCCTTGGTAAGCTAGGAAAAGGTGGAATAGACAACATCACCACCAGGTGGATCTGTAGCTGGCTGACAAACCGTACTCAACGAGTAGTCCTCAATGGCACTACATCCACATGGAGAGAAGCAAGCAGTGGGGTACCACAAGGATCCGTCTTAGGCTCAGTAAACTCTTCCAATATCTTCATAAATAACTTAGATGAGGGAACTGAAGGAGAACTCATCAAATTCGCAGATGACACCCACCTGTCAGGAGTAGCCAAGACCCCAGAAGACCAACCCGGGATCCAAAAAGATCTTCACAAACTTGAACAATGGGCCCTGTCCAACAAAATGAGTTTCAACGTGGAGAAATGCAAAGTTTTACATTTAGGCAGGAAAAACCAAAGGCACAAATACAGACTGGGCAAGACCTGACTCAAAAACAGCAACTATGGGAGGGACCGTGGAGTCCTAGTGGACCATCACTTGACCGTGAGCCAGCCGTGTGCAGCAGCAGCCAAAAAAGCCAATACAATCCTGGCTTGTATAAACAGAGACATAGAATCAAGAACATGTAAAGTATTAGTACCGCTTTACAAAGCCCTATAGTAAGGCCACACCTGGAATACTGCAGCCAATTTTGGTCACCATATCACAAAAAAGATGTTGAGAGTTTGGGAAAAAGTTCAGAAAAGAGCAACTAAGATGATCCAAGGCCTGGAGACTAAAACATACAAAGAACGGCTGCAGGACTTGGGTCTGGCTAGTCTAAAGAAAAGAAGAAATAAGGGAGACATGATAGCAGCGTTCCAGTATCTGAGGGGCTGGAAACTGACCAAAGAGAGAAGCAACCTGGAATTAAGGAGAAACTTTCTGACAGTGAGGAAAATCAACCAGTGGAAGAGCTAGCCACCAGAAATTGTGGGCGCTGCATCACTGAAAGTTTTTATAAAGAGACTGGACAATCTTGTGACTGAGACAGTATAGGTTCTCCTGCTTGAGCAGGGGGCTGGACTAGAAGACCTCCCGGGTCCCTTCCAGCACTGTTCTGTTCTGTTCTGTTCTAGTCCAGTTGCCTCGCGAAAAAAGCCCCTTTGGGATAACCAATTTCAAAATGATAGAATACCTAACATTCTGTTGGGTCTTTTTTCCTTACCTGATTCAACTTTTTTGTAACACAAAAATGGTGGTTACAACTTTGTGGGAATGTGAACTTCTTCTTCTTTTATTTATTTCACTTATGTAACTTCCAGCGTGGATGTTCTGGCATAATAGATACAGAGGTTCTTTCCAAGTGAACTTTTGGCCAATCAATGCTCGAGGCTAAATTCTGACTGGTTCACTCTGGAACATCTATGTTCTGCAAAGTTTACCTGGATTCTACATCTTGGTTAATCCCAAGATTCTGGTGCAAACCAGAGCTGGAAAGGCCACAACACATCTGTGCTGATAACCCAGATGGAAGACGTCCAACAGTATCTCTAAGATATGCCCTATCCCTTTGTACATCACACCTGCTTTTGAAGTTAAAGGAGAGAAGCAACCTAGAACTGAGGAGAATTTTCCTAACGGTGTCAGCAATCAACCGGTGGAACCGCTTGCCTCCAGAAGTTGTGGCTGCTCCATCACTGAAGACTTTCAAGAAGAGATTGGACAACCATTTGTCTGAAATGGTATAGATCAACAAAATTACTCGACAGTACGTTTTAGAATCAGAGAAAATGCATTGTAACGTTACTGTCAGAGGGAGCAATTTTTCTGCTTCATGTTCCCCATTTTAATTCACATTTGGGGAGGGGGATTTCAGGAGTACGTCAAATTGGACTTCCAAGTCCTTTCAGGACTGTGTCTATGAGGTTTTTCTGCCAGCAGTATTGAAAGTTGTCTGAAATGGGGTGTCAAACTGCCGGCCCACGGGCTGGATGCGTCGTGCTGAAACCGCGCCCACCCCGTTGCCGGTAATGAGGGAAAAGTCACGATAGGTCATGACACATCAGGTGACGTTGCGAGTGTGACACCCCTGGTATAGGGTTTCTCGCTTGAGCAGGGAGGGGGTTGGACTAGAAGACCTCTGGTGTCCCTTCCCACTCTGTTATTCTATGTATTATGTTCTAAGTTTCATCAACCTTCCAGAACTAATTTTGAAGGCTGCAAGAGAAACGCCAGCTGATTTGCATTCTCAATGGAAACAGAACCTTAGATTATGTCCAGAATTTTCGCTTTTAATTCGGTTATTTTTTTCCTTCTTTTCACTATCACCTATGTGCCTAAAATATAAAGTTTCTTCTACGTGGCTCATTTTAAAACCCATTTATGGCCAATTGAAAATATGTCCAACTTCTAATTATTCTGATAAGCATGTAAAGGCTATTCACCATGACATGACATGTTCTTGGAGAACAGTTTTCAAAAGTGTAGCTGTGTCATTTGGAACCAAAAGACAAGTACAGCCTGGATCCCAGAAGGTAAATAATTTTTAAAATAAATGTATTTGTCTTTAAAGTATTTTCAGATTTCTCTATTGTTCTATATATGGGCTGACTCAAGAGGCTGGTCCTAATACCAGCCCAGGATTAAATAAAACTTCTACTCCATTTATTAACATGGTTATATTTTTATAAAATGCAAGAAATTACAAGAAAAGGCCATACATTAAAAACCCAAATACATGTTTATTCTATAAATAATTTGTATGCAATAAACATACCACTAAAAAGTTAGATAGCATTCCAGAAAAATCTTTTAAGCAATGAAGACAGGGCTGATTACAAAAGCTTACTCTTTTAATGATGAAGTTTTCTCCTGCTTTCAAAGTTGATGAGGCTTCCTGGTTGCTAATCGCTTTTATCTTCATTTTGATAATGCCTGTATTCCGGCTTAAGTTCCCAAGTACTTTTGTGTGGCCCCTTAAAATTGTAGATGCCTATTTCTCTCAAAATTTCCTTTAAATAGATCTGAAAGAAAGCAGAGAGGTTGACTGAACGTGGTATGAACACGGGACGTCATTACGTTGTAGCCAACCGATCCCCTATTCCAGGCCAAGGACAATCTCCCTTCAGAGAATACATTTACAGCAAGTTGAAGGAGGAGGTTAATTCATTTTTCTTCTCCCTCAGAATTCAATGTTGAGCAATGTGGTTTTCAAAACACCAGAGGGCAGAAGAAACAATGGATGGAAACTAATCAAGGAGGAAAACAACCTGGAATTAAGGAGAAACTTCCCGACAGTGAGAACAATTAACCAGTGGAACAACCTGCCTCCAGAAGCTGTGAATGCTCCATCACTGGAGGTTTCTAAGAAGACAGGCATTTGTCTGAAATGGTACAGGGTTACCTGCCTGAGCAGGGGGTTGGACTAGAAGACCTCCAAGGTCACTTTCAACTCTGCTATTCTAAATTCTATCTATCATCACTATCCTATCTAACATATCTATCTATCTATCTATCTATCTATCTATCTATCTATCTATCTATCTATCATCACTATCCTATCTGTCACCTATATCTATCTATCCATCCATCTATCTATCTCTGCATTAGAAATTGCAGAATAACATAGTTGGAAGGGACCTTGGAGGTCATCTAGTCCAACCCCCCAGCCCAAGCAGGAGACCCTATACCATTTCAGACAGGTGACGGTCCAGTCTCTTCTTAAAAACCTCCACGGATGAAGCACCCACAGCTTCTGGAGGCAGGCTGTTCCACTGGTTGATTGTTCTCACTCTCAGAAAATTTCTCATTAATAGGTTGCTTCTCTTTTCAAATTAAAACCGACAAAATTAAAAATATCTCTTTAATTTTTTAAAGAAAAAAAATAACAATAAACCCATCACGTTTGCCCAATTTTTAATGGGAACCAGCTCTATTTTTCTAAAAAATAATAATGAGAATAGAATTGTTGCTACGAAGCCAGAGGCCTTCATCCTACAGTAGATAGACAATGGCTAAAATAGATAAATCTCTTTAATATCTGGCTTCATGGAAGATAGTTGGATCTTCCTTGCAAGCATTCCCTCTACTCCAGGGGTCTTCAAACGTGGCCCTTTCACGACTTGTGGACTTCAACTCCCAGAATTCCTCAGCCAGGCACACGTGCCTGGCTGAGGAATTCTGGGAGTTGAAGTCCACAAGTCGTGAAAGGGCCACGTTTGAAGACCCCTGTTCTACACGTTTCCAAAATAGCTGTAGATTCAAAGCAGTTAACACTTAAGATGGGGGATTCTGGGTGTCAGCTCCCCAAATATTAATCATACAGTAAAGCATCAACTCCCCACAAGGGGGCAGCAACTTACCACATGAGTCCAAAACAATACATTTGTTGGTCAAGAACCAGCAACTGGACTTTCTTATTATGCTTTGAAGACGTCTCGCTTCTCATCCCAGAAACTTCTTCAGCTCTGAATGGATGGTGGGAAGGATGGAAGGATTTATACTCCTTGCAGACCGCTGGTCATTTGCAATTTTTTAGAGAGTCGTTGAGGCCACTTGGAGGATTGATTACCTGTGTCCTCAGGGGTCACCTGAGTGGTGCAAGTGGGGGTGGAGCCTTCTGGGGACTGTTGCGAGAAGGCTCCACACCCATTTGCACCATTCAGGTGACCTCTGAGGACGCAGATAAACCTCCAAGTGGCCTCAACGACTCTCTAAAAGGAGGCAAATGACCAGTGGTCTGCAAGGAGTATAAATCCTTCCCTTCCCCACCATCCAGTCAGAGCTGAAGAAGCTTCTTGGATGAGAAAGGAAGCATCTTTGAAGGAAAAACAAAGTCCTGAAAAAAAGCACTTTTGGGATAACTGTGACATGGATGACTGAGGATCTTCTCAAAGGAGAGACTGGACCTGTCCGGGCATCCCTGTCCTTTTCCAACTTGGAATGTGTAATTGGGTTTTTTCCTGAGTGGAGCAAGGCCAAACTGGGCTATGATACTCAAAGCAAAACCTACGGCCAAGAGAATACTACAGCTAGTCCACCACAAAGAAGAGGGGGGGTGTCTACCTATTCTCCAAAGCACCAGAAGGCCGGACAAGAAGCAACGGATGGAAACTAACCAAGGAGAGAAGCAACCTGGAACTAAGGAGACATTTCCTGACAGTGAGAACAATTAACCTGTGGAACTACCTGCCTCCAGAAGCTGTGGATGCTCCAACACTGGAGGTTTTCAAGAACAGACTGGACATTTGTCCCATCATTTGTCCATGATGGAATAACAGGACAGGACTTCCAACCCCGTGTTTCTATGACTCTATGATATTCCCAAAGCAACTCCATTGCAGGAAGCTCTACTATTTTCTCCATCTTTTTTTTAAAAAAAGAAGACTAATAAGGTCTTTAAAAGAGACTGGGCAGCCAGAGTGGTCGAGGGTCTCCTGCTTGAGGGGGGGGGGGTTGGACCAGAAGGCCTCCTCGGTCCCTCCCAACCCTGCTATCCTGTTATTCTCATTTCAGCACAGCTGGGAACGACTGATTCTCATAGATTCTTGCCCTGGAAATAGACTCTCCCTCTTTCTTCCTCCCTCCCTCCCTCTCTTTCTCTCTCTCCCTTTTCCTCCCTCCCTCTCTCTTCTTTCTCTTCCTCTTCCTCCTTCCCTCTCTCTCTTTCCCCCTCCCTCTCCCTGCATCCCTCTTTCTTTCTTCTTTCTCTATCTCTTTCTCCCTCTGCCTATCTCCCTCCTTCTCTTCTTTCCCTCTCCCTCCCTCCCTCTTTCCCCCTCCCTCTCCCTCTGTTCCTCTTTCTCTCTCTCTCTCCCCCCCCCCCCCGCCTCTCTCTCTAGTGCAGCGTTTCCCAACCTTAGGAACTTGAAGATGCGTGGACTTCAACTCCCAGAATTCCCCAGCCAGCATAGCTGGCTGGGGAATTCTGGGAGTTGAAGTCCACGCATCTTCAAGTTCCTAAGGTTGGGAAACGCTGCTCTAGTGCTCTGTAATGACTGCCTTCCTCCAGTTCGGTTTTCTTCTGCAGTCAAACAGGCTTTTCCCATTATGGAAGAAAAGGAGAAACAATGTGACGAAACCAGTAATTAAGAGGAACTGATTAATTAAAGGCCATTTCACTTGCCTGGTCTCGCCAAGCAGGAAAAAAAAAATTACAGTTAGAAGAAAATGTACTTTCCAGAGGAGGAACATTCCAATTTCAAGATGTTGGGAGCTGCAACTGGGTGCTTTAAGTAAGAGAGATACTTAACCAGTAGGCCTGTGCTTATCGCTTGTTTAGATGTACGCCACCTTACAACTAACGGGTCGAGGCTCAGTTGACTTAGAAAGACAAAAAAGAGGATCGGCTGCCTTTGTGGGAAGAGGAGAATGTGGGGCCCTCCGTGTGCTATGAGTCTGGTGGTTTCCTTGCAAATGTTTCGTGACCCAACTAGGGAACATCATCAGGAGGAGGAGGAGGAGGAGCCATCCATGATCTCAAAGACCACGGATGATGAAGGCAGAAGAACATGGAAGGATGAAGGAACGGTCTCGCACGGGTTCCTATCAAAAGCATGGAGAATCTAGGATGGCAATTCCAGACTGCACAGCTCATGCAGGGACATCAGAAGCCTGATGAGAAGGTCCTCAAGTGCAACAAGTAACACTCCTCCCGGCCAAACAATCCAAGGTTACACCAGCGACACAACTTCAGTGTGATCCTTCTTGCCTTCAACCGCCCTGCGCAAACTGCCTTCTCAGCATCCTTCATCAGTTACTACAGATATTAGAAGGGACGGTGCCTGCCGCAGAGGGACAAGAGCAGGACAGCAATGTCCTCCGCCCCAGAAGCCAAACAGCGGTGTGTGTGTGTGTGTGTGTGTGTGTATGTGTGTGTGTTTGGGTGTATTTTGGAGGGTTTTAGCAGGCAGGAGCTATTTCTATCCAGGGGTTGGGGGTCGCGCAGATCATACTGTTATAGTCCAAGACGGTCTCGCAGCTCGGCTTCTCTCACGCAACCCCACGGAAAGAAGCGTCGAGCATTTCCGACAACGCAGCCACACCTTAAACTCAACTCCTGGCTGAAGGTCGGACCCTAAGAACCTCTGAAGACGTCCGCTGGATACTGCATGCAAGCAGTCCTCGGCTTACAACGGTTCGTTTAGTGACCGTTCAAAGTTACAACGGCACCCCTTTTTGCACTTACGACCGCTGCAGCACCCCCAGGGTGATTGACCTTCGGGTGCTTGACAATTGATTCACATTGGTGACAGTCACAGTGTCCCGGTGTGTGTGTGTGTGTGTGTGTGCGCACGCGTGTGTGGCGTGATCCCCTTTTTGCGACCTTCTGACGAGCAAAGTCCACGGGGCAAACTGGATCCGCTTAACAACCGGGTTACTAACTCAACAACTGCAGCAATTCGCTTTAACAACAGCGGCCAAAAACGTCGTAAAATGGGGCGAAACCCAAGGCAACAAATTCTGTTCGCTTAGCAACTGGGCCCAACTGTGGCCGTAAGCTGGGGGGGATTACGCCCACTACGCAACGCGTAAAATTCTGCCTGCCGAGCCCCGCAAGGTGCCGGCGACGGCTCGCGTCCTTCCGAAGCGTCAGTTGGAAAGAGAGACAGGTGGGAAATTGGGCAGACTTTGATTAGTTTTTTTGTCTCTGTTTATCCTTCGAAATGAACGTTCGGCTTTCTCTATCCATTAGAAGCCTCCCACACCGGCTCCTGGGTGGATCTTCTCCTATTTTTCTTGCCTTTCTAACGAGAGGAGCAAAATCAATATCTGTCACGGAGAAACAAAACTATTAGTCAGCTACTTATTTTGTAGGAGGCGAAGGAGTTAGAACAGCAGCCGCCAGAGGCGAGGCGGCATGGAGGAATAAAACAAGTATCTACAATTTGCCTTCTCTACAGCAGGGGTCCCCAACCCCCGGTCCGGGCTGCGGCATGCCAGCAACTGGTCCGCACAAACAAGCAAATCCCCATCCTTGGGATGCAGACAGCACACAAAACCACGCACCCCTCTCGTCCGCAGAAAAACCTCTCCCCACGGAACCGGCCCCTGGTGCCCAAAAGGTTGGGGACCTCTGTCCTAAGCGATCATCTAGTCCAGGAGTCCCCCAAACCCCGGACCGTGGACCAGTACCGGGCCTCGACATGCCAGCAACCGGTCTGCACAAACACACAAAGTAACGCCTGCGAGATGCATGCAGCACACAAAACCACGCACCCTCCAGTCCACAGAAAAAACCTCTCTCCACGGAACCAAAGGGTCCCTGGTGCCCAAAAGGTTGGGGTCCTCTGTTCTAGAGCAACTGGCTCACCGCTGCAAGGGAAACATTTCAATTTATGGCAACGGGTTCCTCAACAGCCACAACTCCAGACCCTTCGACGTGGGAGAATCAAGAGGGCTGATTCAAAATACACAGCGTAATTAAGCCTACTCCACTGAAGGTAACTGCAGAATAACTCGCCGTAGAGATCTCTTTGTTCCAACTGTTTTAAGCGGTGGTGATGAAATTTAGCACGACGACAATATTACGTGGGGAACTGTCATCTGCAGATGCTTCCAAATTGGGGAGTGGGCAAAGGCTCTTGAGAGTCTGCAAGAAGGCCCAGTCGGTCAGCCCCAAAGGAAACCAATCCTGCGCGTCCTTTGGAAGGACGAAGACCAAAGCTGAAGCTCAAATACTTTGGCCACCAAATGAGAAGAGAGCATTCAATGGAGAAGAGCCAGGTGTTGGGAAAGATGGAAGGCTGAAGGAGAAGGAAGACGGTGGCGGAGGAGAGATGGTTAGATGGTGTAACTGACACGATAAACGTGAAATTGGGCAAACTCCAGGAGACAGCGGAGGTCGAGGGTAGGCCTGGCATGCTGTGGTCCATGGGGTTGTGTAGAATCAGGCATGGCCCAGCAACTGAACCACAACCATGTATGGCTGAGAGAGCTGGACCACGAGGAAGGCCGAGCACCAAAGAATTGTGGTGCTGGAGAAGACTCTGAAGAGTCCCCTGGGCTGCAAGGAGGTCCAATTGGTCAACCTTGAAGGAAACCAACCCTGACCATCCTTTGGAAGGACAGGGACTGAAGGTGAAGCTCAAACACTTTGGCCACCAGAGAAGAAGAGAGGACTCCTTGGAGAGGACCCCGATGTTGGGAAAGATGGAAGGCCGAAGGAGAAGGAGATGGCAGAGGAGGAGAAGATGGTTAGATGGTGTCATCAGTGCAACGAACGTGAATTTGGGCACACTCTGGGAGACAGTGGAGGTCAGGGTGGGGACAGGGGTGGCTCAGGAATTCTGGGAGTTGAAGTCCACGAGTCATAAAAGAGCCAAAGTTCCCCACCCCTGTCCTAGACCCGTGGCTCCTGCTTAAAAAGCAAGGAGTGGGGGTGGGGAGGTTGGTTTGCACAGATTTGTCTTGTGTGCCAGTTGTGTTTGATCCTGGACTGGCCAGCTCAGCTCAACTGGATTACTGCAATATGCTTTTACACGAGGCCTAGAGGCTAAAAGATACGAAGAACGGCTGCAGGAACTGAGTTTGTCTAGTCTAGAGAAGAGAAGGGTGAGGGGTGACAGGATAGCGGTGTTCTGATATGTGAGGGGCTACCACAAAGAAGAGGGGGGTCACCCTATTCTCCAAAGCGCCCGAAGGCAGGACAAGAAGCAACGGATGGAAACTAATCCAGGAGAGAAACAACCTGGAACTAAGGAGAAACTTCCTGACGGTTAGAACAATTAACCAGTGGAACTCCTTGCCTCCAGAAGCTGTGAATGCTCCAACACTGGGAGGCTTTCCAGAAGAGACTGGAAACAGGTGAAATAAAGTCTTCTGACTTGGGCAGGGGGGTGGGGTGGACTAGAAGACTTCAGAGGTCCCATCCAGCCCAAGGTTTCTATGCAACTCTACGATTCCTCTTTTCCAACACTGTGCATAATTTGTTCTCGCAACTGTCAGCACAAACCGTGATGCTTTTCCTTTATGTCTTCTGGGACTGTACCCAATAAAGCTATTTGTGGTTTCAGCTCACATTTTATTTTTAGGATTGACTTACCACGGGCTGTTTAGTTATATCCACCAAGTCTTTAATATTGTAATACTGGTGTTTCTCAAAAGCGGAGAAGAGCATGTCCAACACCTGCTGCTTTTCAGCCCGGGCCCGCTTCCCGTCCTCTTTTTTCTTCTTTTCGTAGTCAATCTATTCATTGAAATGACAGCAACAACAAAAATACGTATTTTCAAACTAGTTGGGGAGCGTTGTGTTTAACAGCGGAGAGAAATAATCAAGCTCCCTTTAGTTTTTATGGTAGCGCGAAGAGGGATTTTTAGGGTATTTTGATAGAACTGGGTTTAATTTCTTTAAAAAAGGTTTTTATTTATCCCATAAAGCAATTCAACGCAATGAATTGATGTGACATTCAAAAGCACTCTTCACCCAACAAACCAATTTTAATGTGGCAACAGAGGGGAATATATCTGTAGCTCGGGATTCAACTGTGGGGTCCTTGGTGCTCTCCAAGCTCAGCTGTTTCTTGCAGACGTTTCACTACCCAACTAGGTAACATCATCAGTGCTAGAAAGGAGTTGAGGAGGAGGAGAACTGTGGGGTCTTTGGTGCTCTCCAAGCTCTGTTGTTTTTTTGCAACTCCCCTCCCTTCCCTCTCCCCATGTGTCTTTGGCTGTAAGGTTTCATTTCAACATTTTATGTTTTAACTAAGATGTAACTGTAAGCCGCCCAGAGTTACTCTATGGTAAGATGAGCGGCCAATAAATTTAACATCCAGACATATATTATACACACACACATATATTATACACACACACACACACTCACACACCAGCAGCTCCCAACCTTTTCTATACCCCGCACCCCTAGAGCGCTTCTGATAAGATTCTCACACCCCTTACAAAAGTTCGAAATAACGGCAACGAGTTATGCATATACGCTATAATTTTGAAAACTCTAGTTTTTGCACCGCCTGGAATATCGCCTCGCGCCCCCGGTTGGGGACCCCTGACGTCCATCCATACAACACCCTTACTAAGTGGTGTGCGATGCTGAACGATCATATCCGGTAACCTGTCTGAGTTGAAGAACCAGAGTAACAAAGGTGAAAAGCGACTCACGTTGTACTGATGATTAGACACGGGCTTGTAATTGGTGGTCACTGCCTTGTCCAGCTGCACCGTCCAGCTAACTGGTTTAGAGGATTCTTCTATCTGCAGCCTGAAAGAGGAAATGGAAAAAAATCAGAGAGGAGATCAAGAATTAATTAAGGACTACGCTGCATCCTCCCGTTTGTGATTAGTTAAAAATCGTCTCTGAAAGGATGCGGATAAAGAGCAAGTTTGTCAAAGTAAAGTAACTTTTTTGGATTAGACCTCGGAGGCCTTTGTCTGGGGAGAAGGCACGAAACAAATCTGAGGCAGTTATTAGACAGGAAGATTAATTTCTTACTGATAAACAATTCAGTGGAAGCAACAGAGAAACGTGTCGCACAAAATCTCTCTTCGAGACATCGGGAACAAAGTGGTGGTCACTTTACAGTGTGGAAATTGTTAAGAATCATTCAGATTCAAGGAGAGAATCAACCTGGAACTAAGGAGAAACTTCCTGACAGTGAGAAAAATGAACCAGTGGAACAACCTGCCTCCAGAAGCTGTGAATCCTCCAACACTGGGAGGCTTTCCAGAAGAGACTGGACAGCCATTTGCCTGAAATGGTATAGGTTTCCTGCCTGAGCAGGGGGTTGGACTAGATGACCTCCAAGGTCCCTTCCAACATCATCTTCTCTTGCACTGTCAACATGGGGACACGGGGACATGGGGACTGTGAGCTCCCCTAGTATGTCTTAGTGCAGTATTTCCCAAAGGTGCTTTTTCAAAAGGCACTGAAGAAGCTTCTTGGCTGGACGAGAAGCGAAAATGTCTTCAGTCCTGACGAAGCTTCTTGGGCGAGAAGCGAAACGTCTTCAAGGAAAAAAGCAAAGGAAGTCCAGCTGCTTTTTGAAAAAGCATCCTTGGGACGACTGCGATGTGGAGGACTTGAGAATCTCCAGAGGTATACAGCATTTCTTCCTTCTAGTCAACTCTTAGATGACAGATGTTGCCACAGAAATTGTGGCAACGCTGCAATGGTGGACTGTTGCTCACTCACGTTGTTAATGACAGTGGCAAAGAAAAAGCTGAAGGCGCTAGTTTGGTCTAGCGCAGGGGTAGGCCACCTTGCCTCTTTTACGACTCATGGACTTCAACTCCCAGAATTCCTGAGCCAGCGTGGCTCAGCTTTGGAAACCTCTCCCTTTTCCCTCAGCATGGCTGGCTCAGGAATTCTGGGAGTTGAAGTCCACCAGTCATGAAGGGGCTATAATTCCCCATGGTGGCTCAGGAATTCTGGGAGTTGAAGTCCACCAGTCATGAAGGGGCTATAATTCCCCATGCTGGCTCAGGAATTCTGGGAGTTGAAGTCTATTGCCCTAATTCAGGGGTAGGCAACCTTGGCTCTTTTATGACTCGTGGACTTCAACTCCCAGAATTCCTGAGCCAGCCACGCTGAGGGGAAAGGGAGACTTTCCAAGCTGGGCGCTCCATCACTGGAAGTTTTTAAAAAGAGACTGGACAATCACCTGTCTGAGATGGTGTAGGTTCTCCTGCTTGAGCAGGGGGCTGGACTAGAAGACCTCCAGGCTCCCTTCCAGCTCTATTCTATTCTATAACAAACCTTAGCTACCAACATGGGGGGGGTTTCCCCTCATTTTTGTATACACAAACCTGCCTAAGGAAACTCTTCCCGCCCCGCACTCATCCGACATAATGTTGTCAAACAAGCCATATGTGAGTCCCAGCAAAGCTAGTTCGGAAAAGTTAAGTTCTTGGGGGGTGGGGAGGAAATGTCCCAGTTTCTGTGCAGAAAAACAAACATTAAAAGAATTTAAGATGTAAAAGAATCTTTCCCCCCACCCCACCCAAACCTGCCACTGTGTACCACAACGGATGGATCATGAAAGACAGCTCAGAAAGAAGCCGCCGAGAAAAACAATCAGGTATTTTCTGAAGGGCAAAGGTAAATTCTTGGAAAAATGATTCAGGTTTTCAAAGGAGAGAATTAGCTGTCTCCAATGCCTCCTCCGCTTCTTCAAATTGCCGGTTAGACTGTTTTGCTCAGCCACCGAGAAAGTTGTGGAAAGGCCTGGTTGGGTCCCTGCAAGGCGGTTCGAATGAAGGTCCCCAAATTTCAGAAGTAACAAACTCCGGGATTTTGGACCCCATTCTGTAAGTCAGCCCGTTGCAGGTAGACCTGGGTTCAAAAACTAATAATAGTAAAGTTGGAAAGGACCTTGGAGGTCATCTAGTCCAACCCCCTGCTCAGGCACGAAGCTCTCTACCATTTCAGGCAAATGGCTGTCCAGTCTCTTCTGAAAAACCTCCAGGGTTGGAGCATTCACCACTTCTGGAGGCAGGTTGTTCCACTGGTTGATTGTTCTCACTGCCAGGAAATTCCTCCTTAGTTCCAGGTTGCTTCTGTCCTTGATGGGTTTCCATCCGTTGCTTCTTGCCCTGCCTTCTGGTGCTTTGGAGAATAGCTTGACTGCCTCTTCTTTGGGGCAGCCCCTGAGATATTGGAAGGCTGCTTTTAGTCCTTCTCTTCATCAAACTAGAGATGCCCAATTCCAGCAATTGTTCTTTATACGTTTTAGCCTCCAGTCCCCTGATCATCTTTGTTGCTCTTCTCTGGACTCTTTCTAGAGTCTCAACCTCTTTTTTACATCCTGGTGACCAAAATTGAATGCAGGATTCCAAGTGTGGCCTTACCAAGGCACTGTTGCCCTATGAAATACCATCAGGCCTAGTTAAAAGTCACAGCAACACAAGTAAGAATACAGGTAAGTCCTCCCACTTACGACCGCAATGCAGCCCCAAGTTTATGCTGCTGAGACATTTGGTTTGCCCCGTTTTACGATCTTTCTTGCCGCAGTCGAGAAGCGAATGGTTGTTAAGCGAGATATTTGTTAAGCGAAATTTCTCCTTTTCTTTGCAGCCTTCCTTGCCTTCCTGTCACTAAGCGAATCACTGCCATTCTTAAGTTAGTAGCACCCTGTTAAGTGAGTCTGGCTTCCCCACTGACTTTGCTTGTCGGAAAGTCATAAAAGGGGATCCCGTGATCCTGGGGATAGTGCAACCGTCATAAATACGAGCCGGTTGCCAGGTTTGATCCCGTGACCGCAGGGATGTCGCAACGGTCATTAACTGTGAAAAAACAGTCAAAGGTCACTTTGTTCAGGGCTGTTATAACGTCAAACGGTCACTTAATTTTATTTATTTTTATTTAATGAACTGTTCTAAGCTGAGAACGGTAGGATGATATAAAGGCGCCAGCTCAAAATGCTTATCCAGATATTGAGATGTGCTCTTAAATGAGGAGCTAGTTTCAACTCTTTGAAGCTTTCTTAACATGAAGATCTTGACCGCGTTTTACAACACCAGAAATATATATTACGGGTTTTATATATGTCGACAGGTTGCAGGGGGATGGGAAATGCTTATTAGGTAAGATTTATTGTCCAGACCTGGGGTCCTCAAACTTGGCCACTTTAAGACTGGTGGACTTCAACTCCCAGAATTCCCCAGCCAGCATGGCTGGGCAATTCTGGGAGTTGAAGTCCACCAGTCTTAAAATGGCCAAGTTTGAGGACCCCAGGTCTGGACCATGGAAACGTTTAAACACGTTGATTTAGCTGCATTAAAAAAATATATTTTGGAAGAGATCAAAATGCAAACACCCCCCCCCCCCCAAAAAAAAAAAAACCAGTTTTAAAATTCAATCCAGGGACATTCTGTTCTGGAAATTACTAGGCAATACGCATTGATAAACTGATTTTTTTTTAAAAAAAAGTCTTCACCTATATTTAATAAGCAAGAACTGAAGCTTCAGTCCCCCGACGAGTCTCGGTTCGTCTTTTCTGCTTTCAAATCAGTTCACGTTGATTTAACTTCGGGAATGGGATCCTTTTAAGTCAACGAGCCTGCAATTATATGGGCTGGTTGGTGTGGAGGTGTTGCAATTTCCTGATATCTGACTTGTAGCTGGTTATTTACTTTATTTATTTATTTATTTTCACGTAGGTGAGTGGGTGGATGCACAGCTTGTTGCAGCGCTGCTCTCTCAAGTTGAGGGAGTACTGAAGGATGAGTTAAACCTGTGCAATTCACACAATGATCACAAGCAGAAAGACCCAATCCCCTGGCAGACCCAGACTTCAACTTGTGTCTCCTTATCAACTCTGTAAACAGAACAACAGAGCTGGGAGGGACCTTGGAGGTCATCCAGTCCAACCCAAGCAGGAGGCCCTACACCATTTCAGAGAAATATTTTGTCCAATCTCTCCTTAACAACTTCCAGTGTTGGAGCATTCGCAACTTCTGGAGGGAAGGCGTTCCGCTGGTTAATTTTTCTCGCTCCCGGCAAACTTCTAGGTTGCTTCTCTCCTTGGTAAGTTTCAAAAAAATAAAAAAAAAATAATCACAGAGTGGGAAGGGACCTCAGCGGTCTTCTAGTCCACCCCCTGCCCAAGCAGGAGACCCCAAATGGGGTCTTTATTCCATCTCTTGTTTAAATGATAGAGCACCCACAACTTCTGGAGGCAAGGAGTTCCACTGGTTAATTGTTCTCACTGTCAGGAAGTTTCTCCTTATTTCTAGGTTGCTTCTCTTCTTGGTTAGTTTCCATCCGTGGCTTCTTGTCCTGCCTTTAGATGCTCAAACTACTAGAGGTCAGATATATTATTGTGGTTAAAAAAACACACACGCCACAACTGAAAAGATTCTGTAGAGTGCTCAGATTTTTATCTTTATTTTAACGGTCCTCGACTTATGTCAGTTTCTTTAACGACCTGTTCAAAGTTACGACGGCTCTGAAAAAAGGGTCTTACGACCGTTTCCCCCCCCCCCTAGCTAAGTCTAAAAGGTGGGGCAGTTGACCATACAGGCAGGTCCTCTACTTACCACAGTTCATTTAGTAACCGTTCAAAAAGAGCCTTGGTGGAGCAGTGGGCTAATGCCTCCTTAAGTAACACCAGCTGCCTGCAATTAGTGCAGGTTCGAGTCCCACCAGGCTCAAGGTTGACTCAGCCTTCCATCCTTCCCAGGTAGGTAAAATGAGGACCCAGATTGTTGGGGGCAATTAAGCTGACTTTGTAATAATGCCGCTTGGGGGGTGGTGTGTGAAAGCCCTAATAAGCAGGCATATACATAGAATGAAGGCTACTGCTAAGCTTGTAAGCCGCACTGAGTCTTCGGAGAAGGGCGGGATATAAATGGGATTTTTTTTAAAAAAAGTTACAACAGCACCTATGGCCATTTCTCAGAGTTACGACCTTTGCAGCCTCCTCAGGGCCACGTGAGCAGAATTCACTCATAGTTATGACGGCTGCAGCGCCCACAAAGTCGGGGGAACCCCTTACGCGACTTTCTGACAAGTCAACGGGGAAGCTTAACGGCCGTGTGGCTAACTTATCAACGGCAGCAATTAGTTTACCAGCTACAGCAAGAAAGGTTGTGCAAACGGGGCAAGACGCACTGCACAAAAGTCTCGCTCAACGACAGAAAACGGTCGTTAAGTGGAGGACTGCCTCTCTGTGCATGGTTTTTGCCAATTCTGGACCGAGCTTCCAATGAAGCATTCAAAAGTGCGATGCAGGCGTTTTAACTATCCCCTAAGGAGACGGCCTCAGGGACCTTCTTAGCCCATAAAATCTGGAATATTTCTTCCTCGGGAGAAGCACAAAAGGGACTTATTTATGTCACAAAGCACCAGGCTTCTAAAAGCATGATGTCCTTTACACCTCCTCCAAGAGAGAGGCTTCTAAGCCAGCGTCTCGCGCACCGTCCAGATTGAGCGGTGAGTCATTAAACGCTCATATTTTCCTGACTTTCATTAAAATGATAACAGACATCTGCTAGCACGGCATGAGGCATAAAGCTAGAATAGGATTGAACAATGCTAGGAGTGTGTTTTGGTGTGTGTGTGTGTGTGTGGGGAAAGAACCCAATTAAATCTCCACCTGAAAAACTTCGAAGAACACCTAATTTTGCACTAGGAACTAGCAACAGCATTCGTCCAAATTAAAAAAAAAATATTAAAAAATCGAGAATAATATTGATGTTAGCTGATGTAAAAATAGCGGTGTAGGGATAAAAAAAATGTTTCATCAGCTGCAGGAAGATGACAGTTTTTAATTAAGGAACGATAAATCTCGCAGCATTAACTCTTCCAAGATGCAACAAGGCTAGGGTTGAGAAATATCTATTTTGCCGAACGGGGAATGGAATCGCAACGCGTTGCGGTATCTTGTGGGCTCCTTGTCCAAGCTAGCTAGCGAGAAGAGAAAAGCAGCAAACCTTTTGCTGCCTTCCAGCATGGATGATGTTACCTAGTTTGGTAATGAAACGTCTGCAAGAAAGCCACCTTCAGGAATTGCTTGGAAATATACTGCAATTGCTTAGAAATTTACTTCCTGTCTGCAGTCTTAAAATGGGTCCTTGGTGATCTCTGAGCTTGGCTGCTTTCTTGCAGGTGTCTTGTTACTCAAAGCACCGATGATGTTGCCTAGTTGGGTCATGAAGGGTCTGCAAAAAGGCCACCAAGCTCAGAGAGCAACAAGGACCCCACATTTCAACTCTGGGCTACAAATATATTCTCCTTTGTTGGTAATCTTAAAACGACAACTAGTTTTCTGATTTTCCTGCTAGGGAAAGTAAAAAGGGGGTTTTTTTTTGGGGGGGGAGGAAGACAAAGATACAAACACGCCACCAGGAGAAAAAGTCCAAAGGAAGACACAATGGGTGCCCCAACAATGCCCCGAAGGTGTTAACCGTGTTTCGTTAACACTACCATTAAAGATATGTGTACAGCAAACTTCTAGCATTTGTTCTCCCACCGGGTGATAATTGAACGATGCTGCTCTGCATTGTCTAACTTGTTTACGACTATCTCTCCCCAAATCCATCTTTGCTGCTGCTTGGGTGGGCACTCTACAGAATCTTTGCTGCTTCAGGCATTCAGCATAAATCAAGCCCCTTTCCCTGCAATACACACACACACACACACACACACACACACACACACAAACACACACACACACAGAGTCCATTCAATCCATCCCCATCTGCCACTCTCCCTGCTCCCTCTGCCTTCTCAAAGCACGAAGCTGCTGGCAGGCTCGTGAATTCTCAACAGCCTGAGACGGTGTGCAGAGTCCTTCCACGGCTTTTAGGAAGACTAGTTACGTTTTCTCACAACTGGGGTGGGGTGTCCCTAAATCCCTCACAACAGGAGAGGGAAGGGCTGCCAGGTTCCTAGTGCGTGATAAGGGAGGGAGGGAGGGAGGGAAGTGGAAGGAGGGAGGAAATATAGAAAAAGAGAGAGAGAAAGGAAGGAGGAAGGAAGGAAGGAAGGTGAGAGAGGAGGCAAGAAGCAAGGAAAGAGAAAGAAAGAAAGAAAGAAAGAAAGAAAGAAAGAAAGAAAGAAAGAAAGAAAGAAAAGGAGGGAGGGAGGGAGGGAGATAGAAAGAGGAAGGAAGGAAGGAAGGAAGGAAGGAAGGAAGGAAGGAAGGAAGGAAGGAAAAAAGGAAGGGAGGGAGGGAGGGAGAGGGAGGAAGGAAGGAAGGAAGGAAGGAAGGAAGGAAGGAAAAGGAAGGGAGGGAGGGAGAGAAAGAGGAAGGAAGGAAGGCAGGAAGGCAGGAAGGAAGGAAGGAAGGAAGGAAGGAAGGAAGGAAGGAAGGAAAAGGAAGGGAGGGAGGGAGAGAAAGAGGAAGGAAGGAAGGAAGGAAGGAAGGAAGGAAGGAAGGAAGGAAGGAAGGAAGGAAGGAAGGAAGGAAGGAAGGAAAAGGAAGGGAGGGAGAGAGAAAAAGAGGAAGGAAGGAAGAAAGGAAGGAAGGAAGGAAGGGAAAAAGGAAGGGAGGGAGGGAGGGAGGGAGGGAGGGAGGAAGGAAGGAAGGAAGAAAGAAAAAGGAAGGGAGGGAGGGAGAGAGAAAGAGGAAGGAAGGAAGGAAGGAAGGAAGGAAGGAAGGAAGGAAGGAAGGAAGGAAGGAAGGAAGGAAAAGGAAGGGAGGGAGGGAGAGAAAGAGGAAGGAAGGAAGAAAGGAAGGAAGGAAGGAAGGAAGGAAGGAAGGAAGGGAAAAAGGAAGGGAGGGAGGGAGGGAGGAAGGAAGGAAGGAAGGAAGAAAGAAAAAGGAAGGGAGGGAGGGAGAGAGAAAGAGGAAGGAAGGAAGGAAGGAAGGAAGGAAGGAAGGAAAGAAGAGAAAAAGAGAGGGAGGGAGGGAGAGAGAAAGAGGAAGGAAGGGAGAGAGGGAGGGAAGGAGAGACAGAGAGAGAGAGAGGAAGAGGAAGAGGAAGGAAGGAAAAGAGAGAGAGAGAGAGAGAGAGAGAGAGAAAGGGACCAGGGCCACAAAGAGCGTGCTACAGACCCTGAAAAGCGTCTCGTCTCGTTCAGAGCGAGGGACCAGAGGGAAAAGGAGAGGGTGGGAGGCAGCACCTCACTCTCTCTGATTTCCCACGGAAACGTGGAGCTACCAGCAGCGGGACTCCTTCTCAAGCCGAGCATTTCCCGGTTCTTCTTCGGTGGAAGTTGGAACGGCTCCCTCTTCCCCTTTCAGAAATGCCAGAACTGGGTGAGTTGGCGCCAGGAGATGTCCCGACATCTCGCCCAATCCTTCCCCTTCTCCATCCACGGACCTCGCCCGAGGCTCATGAGGACTAGCCTTCCGCTCACCCAGCAGGTCAAGAAAAGACGGCAGCCTCGATTTAAAGTGGACTGAACTAGCAGAGGTGGCCAAATTAACTGTCTTGGTCAGCGACAATGGACTAGTCCAGGGGTCTTCCAACTTGGCCCTTTGATGACTTGTGGACTTCAAACCCTCTAGTAGTTCAGAGGAAGAAACTAGGCAGAAGCCAAATGAAAACAGTAGGATTTGGTCACACCGATGGAGGAGGAGAAGATCTGTAGCTCAGGGCTGAACCGTGGGGTCCCGGGTGCTCTCTGAGCTGGGTGGTTTCCCTGCAGAAGCTTCGTGACCCAAGTAGGGAACATCATCAGGGCTAGAAGGGGGGTTGTGGAGAGAAGGAGGAGGAGGCGGACTGTGGGGTCCTTGGTGCTCTCTGAGCTGGGCAGTCTCCTTGCAGATGTTTCATGACCCAACTACGGAACATCATCAGTGCTGGAATGGAGAGGAGTTTGCAGGGAGGAGGAGGAGGAGGAGGAGGACGAGGAGGAGGAGGAGGAGGAGGAGGAGGAGGAGGATTGAAGGTCCTTGGTGCTCTCTGAGCTTGGGGGTTTCCTTGCAGACGTTTCACATCCCAACTAGGTTACAGTGCTAGAAAGGAGTGGAGGAGGAGGAGGAGGAGGAGGAGGAGGAGGAGGAGGAGGAGGAGGAGGAGGAGGAAGGGCTGTGGGGTCCTTGATGCTCTCTGAGCTTGGGGGTTTCCTTGCAGACATTTCACGTCCCAACTAGGGACCATCATCAGTGTTGGGAGGGGGTAAGGTTTGTGGAAAGAGGGAGGAGGAGGGAGGGGGCTCTGTGCTCTCTGAGCTTGGGGGTTTCGCTTCTCATCCAAAAACATCTAAGTGGCCTCCACAACTCTCAGAGGGAGTGCAAACAAGAAGAGGACTGCAAGGAATCTAAACCCTTCCATTCTTCAGCCAGAAGCGAAGAAGCATCTCGGATGAGGAGCAAAACCTCTTCGAGGAAAAACAAAGTCCGGTTGCCTTTGGGATAACTCCAGAGAATACGGACAGAGGCCAGCCGTTGCTCCATCTTCAACCGAGAAGCCCGGGGATCCGAGTTAGATTTTGGAAGGCGTATCGGTGGTTGTGGACTGGAGAAGACAACACGAAGGTTCCTGGGCACGAATTAAAATTCATCTCTGCAATCGCTCCAGGTGCTCTGATTTAAAGGAAAGCCAATCGCTTTATTTCGCAGCACCTCTACCGCTAGGAGTTCAAGTGGAGAAATCTGCTAAAATGAGTCTTCTCCAGGGTTTTTTTTTTTTTAAATTTTCTTTCATGCTCAGATGAAAAGGATCTTTAGCTCCTCGGAAGAACTTTGAAGTAAGTGGTTCCTGGTATAGGGCAGCTTGGAAAAAGGACTAATGAATCCCACGTCTTTCGTGAAGCTCTCACGATCGGAGTACAAAGCTTCCGGAGCCTTTAATTTTCAGACCTTTCTTCTTGAAAATGTAACTTTTAAATGGAAATCTCTTTTTTTTAAAAAAAAAAAAAACCAGACACTTGAAAATGGAGCTTTAAACTTTAAACAGCAAGATTCTCCTTTTTTTCTCTATTTCTTTTCAGAAACAATATAAGGACTTCTAACAATAAGTCCTCGACTTATAACCGCAATGGAGCCCCAAATTTTTGTGGTTAAGTGAGACACTGGTTAAGTGGGGTTCTGCCCCATTTTATGGCCTTTCTTGCCACCGTTGTTAAAGTGAATCCCCCTTGAGGGGGCTTTTGGTCTTGTGGGATACATTAGCCCTGCAAGGTCAGGATCAGGCCCATGCGGATCCTCCTCACGTCGTCCCGTTGAGTGACAGGCAGTCCTCCACTTATCACCATTCGTTTAGCAACCTTTTGATCATGCGCACGCTGCTTATATGTAAGGCTGTAGGTCTTTACGTATGTTGTATATAGTATGTTTAAATATGTGTTATATATGTGTACACTTTGAGAGCAAGCAACTAAATTTCCTTTTTAATGGGTGCCACTGTGCCCACAGTAAAAAAATGACAATAAAGGTCTGTCTGTCTATCTATCTATCCACCCATCCACCTATTCTCTCTATTCTCTTTCTATATATCCTATCTCTATCTATCTCTCTATCCATCCACCCACCCATCCATCCACCTATCCTCTCTATTCTATCTATCCTATCTATTTATCCACCCATCCACTTATTCGCTCTGTTCTTTCTATCCATCCTATCCTCTCCATCTATCCATCCACCCATCCTCTCTATTCTATCTATCCTCTATTCTATCTGTCTATCTGTCTGTCTATCTGTCTGTCTATCTATCTATCTATCTATCTCAATCCATCCATCCATCCACCCATCCACCTATTCTCTCTCCTCTCCATTTCTATCTCTCTTTCTCTCATCTGTCTGTCTGTCTGTCTGTCTATCTATCTATCTATCTATCTATCATCTATCTATCTATCTATCTATCTATCTATCTATCTATCTATCTATCTATCTCTATCTTCTGTCTATCTATCTATCTATCATCTATGTCTATCCAAATTTATTGTATCTATTGTATCTGTCCATCCATCCATCCATCCATCCATCCATATCAATCTATCTGTCCTGTCCTGTCCTGTCCTGTCCTGCCTGCCTGCCTGCCTGCCTGCCTGCCTGCCTATCTATCTATCTATCTATCTATCTATCTATCTATCTATCTATCTATCTATCATCTCTCCATCTCTCTATCTATCCTCTGCCTGCCCATCCACCCATCCTCTCTATCTCTATCCACCCACCCACCCACCCATCGTGCAAGGGGAGCCTCACCTTTTCAGTTTCATGTAACTTTCGTTGGCTGCCGGTCGGCATTCTGCCCGCTGGACCACGATTCCTTCCAGGGAGAGTTTTTCTAGAACAGAAGGAGACCCAAATTAGCACCAAGTTCCACAAAAAAGAGAGTGTTTTTTGGTTCTGCAAAATACAGGCAGTCCTCGACTTAGCAGCAGTTGGTTCAGTGACCATTTGAAGTTAAATCGGCACTGAAAAAAATTAGCAACTCAAGACCCTTGTTCAAACTTACGACCACTGCACCATCCTCGTGGTCATGGGATCAAAATTCACTGTCACGACCCACCCCAATCCACATCTTAGGAAAACAAAAACTCTTGAAGTCAGTTCTAGTCCAAAAGGAATTTTTACTAGGACATGTTTGGTTGTGGAAATACAAGACAGGACCTGGTATTGTTTTACAGATTGAAACTTTATAAAGAGCTCCTGGTTCAACCCCCCCTTCCCTCAACCCCATTTGGTCAGCCACCCCATCATTTTACTTCATGTCATCCCTTTCGTGGGAAAAAGGGAACTTGGAATCTTTAGGGTTATTGCCTTCTTCCTTTACAGATTCAAATGGAGACACAGGCCAGATGCCTTCTTCCCTAACCCTCCCCTTTGTTCCCCCAGTTCAAAAGGTTTCCCTTGGTCTTTGAAATAACCTAAGGCAGGCTGAATCCACATCCGCTCCTCCTTCCTCGGGAGATGCCAGAATCCATGGGGGGATAATGTTTTAAACATACATTTATGAATGTGATACAAATGGATTCTGACATTCGGACAGTTGGCAACTGACTCACATGTATGACGGTCGCAGAGTCCCAGAGGGATCACGTGACCCCCTTTTGTGACCTTCGGACAAGCAAAGTCCATGGGGGAAAGCCGGATCCGCTTAACATCCGTGTTACGAACTAAACAGCTGCAGTGATTCCCGTAACAATTGTGGCAAGGAAGGTCGTAACAAAAGGGGGAAAATTTCCCTTAACAAATGTCTCGCTTAGCAACAGAAATTTTGGGCTGAACTGTGGTTATAAGTCTACCTGTATGTCTACCTGTATGTCTCCTGAAGTACTCTTCTCAAGACTTCGCAGAATTATTATTTTTTTTTGGGGGGGGAGAGATGCTACAGAACCAGTTGATTCAACGATTCTAGTGACATAAACCCATTAATAAATACAGAAGACATTCCCCGACGTTATGAAAAGAATCAATCTGTCTTCTCTCGCACAGGTGTGCCAACTACACGATTCCGTGTTTTCGTCCAAGTCATATCAGCACATGGCTTTGTTCCACCGGAAATGCAGGACTAAGCGGCACAAAAATAACTTCGCTGTTAATACAGCAGCTATTTTATAAGGTAGCTGAATAATATTTGCAGGGAAAGGAGTCTACGTTCTTTAAATCTGCTAATTTAATATGCCAATCGGCACGCACCTTCCTTACAGCAGGCTAATGACTAAAACCCGTGGCATGAATTCACACGACTGAGGGCAAAAGCTTGGAAACTGGAAGCGTTGCGCGTGAATATTCCTTTAGCGTCATGTGTTTGCTTGTATATATTTAGTTTTGCGCAGTTTGTAGACCAAAGTAAGTGAAAGCAGACTGGGAGGAAACCAAGAGGAGAAACAGCCGACGATGGGAAAGGAAGCCCGTGAATGAATTTGTTACTATATACTTAAAAGCTAGCTAGAAAGCCCGTTTGGGGGTGGGGGTGGATTGGATTGGATTTTAGAGTCCAAATTTTAAAAATTTTAAATTTTAGAATGTATTTATTGATTAGGGCTATTGATTTAACCTTATTTTAATTTTTATACCTTGTGTGTTCTTAGCGTTTTAATTGCCCTGTACACCGCCCCGAGTCCTTGGAGAGGGGCGGTATATAAATCTAATAAAATAAAATAAAATAAAATAAAATAAAATAAATATAAAGAGGAGATTCTAGTTGTCTCCTAGGCGTGGAACTGGCCAGGTGACTTTGGGTCAGCCACTCTCAGCCCAATACTGGGAAGTCAAAAAAAAACAGAACAAAACACAAAAACACAACCAACTCCATCCATCTACCAATCCGCACTGTGCAGTACGGTCAAATGTGGCCCATGATCTTTAGCAAAGGTCTCGAGACTGCAGTGGATTGGTGTATGAGTGTGTGAGTGTGTGTGTGTGTGTGTGAGTGTGTGTGTGAGAGAGAGAAGAAATAGCAAGAGAGAATGAGAGAAAGTATGAGAGAGAGAGAAAGGGGAGAAAGAAAATAGGGACAGAGTAAGAGAAAGAGAGAAAAAAGAAAAAGAGACAGAGACAGAAAGAGAGAGAGGGAGAGAGAAAGAGAGAAAAAGAAAGAGAAAAAAGAGTAAGAGAGAGAAAGAGAATAGGGACAGAACAAGAGAAGAGAGAAAAAGAGAGACAGAAAAAAAGACAAAGAAAGAGAGAGAGAGAAAGAGAGAGGGGGACAGAGGGAGAGAGAAAGAGAGGGGGAGAGAAAGAAAGAAAAGAAAAAGAAAGAAAAAGTGTGTGAGAGAAAGACAAAGAAAAGAGAGAGAGAGAAAGATTAAGAGAGAGAGAAAAAAAGAGAGTAAGAGAGAGCGAGAGAGAGAGAGAGAAAGACACGGAGTGCTTTTTAACACATCTGATTTTATCCACCTGTTAGAGACGGCTGACCTCCGCAGCGTCTTGGGTCTAACTTCATTTCCAAGGGCTGCTTTAAACTCCACAGGTGTGGGGGGGAAGGCGCCCCCCCATGGCTAACTGCAGAACGCTCCCATCTTGCCTTGTGTGGCTGCTATGCAGTGGTTGCGGGGGGGGGTGGGGTGGGGAGAAAGACGCGGCTGCTTTAAAGCGTGGGGCTCGGAGACGCCGCTTGGAGACCCCCTCCGGAGGGCTGCGCTGCTTCCGTCAGGAACGGTCCAGCCAACGCAAGGCTCCGTGCGGGAAAGAGTTGTGGGTTGTCGCGCCTCTGTGACACCACAGACCCTCTTGCAACCCAGAGGGAAGCATTAAAACACCCGAAAAAGTCCGACCCAACACAGGCGGTCCCCAACCTCGGCGACCCGTTTGAACTTACAACGCCATCAAAAGGGACCCCCTGGTGTCTGTTTTCACGCTTACGACCGTCGCAGCATCCCCAGGCTATTCGGATTAAAATTTAGAAGCTCCTATTTAGGGACGGTTGCCGTGTCCCGGGAGGGGGGGGGTCCTTCTGACCAGCAAAGTCAAGGTGGGGGGGAGAGGAAGTCGGGTTCATTAAACCAACGGGTTGCTAACTTAACCCCTGCAGTGATTCGCTTAACAACTGTGGCAAGAAAGGTTTAGTAAGACGGGGCAACCTTCGCTTAACAAATGTCTCGCTTAGCAATGGAAATGTTGGGCCCAGCTGTGGTCCTAAGCCGAGGAACGCCCGCAGCTGGAAAGCCCACCTCGACTCCTGGTTCTCCGATTCTGACAAATACAACCCCAGCTCCTCCTACCTTCAAAGGCTGCCTCCTGGGAATCGGAATCTGTGCTTCTGGTCTGGCACGGAGACTACTCTTCAGAGATCTCAGCCGCCTCTTTTCCTGCTGACACCTTGGTGCAAACGTTTGCCTTTTTCAAAACTCAGCCTCACAGCAGCTACAAACCGAAGGAAGCCAGTGGCTTCCCTCGCCTTTCTCCAAACCCGAAAGGGTTACTAAGGGACTGTGCTATTGGCCTGCCAAGCTTTGACCAGCCAAAATCCTCTTATCCAGAGAAAACAGGAATCCCATTTTTGCTGGAAAGAAACCGAGACCTCCCCGTGAATCCAATTTTCAACAAGCCCTCTTTTCTGTTGCAATTTGCAGGCGAAGCGTGGCTTTCTATCCTAAATCACACACACACACACACACACACACACACAGAGAAAGACACACACACACACACACACAGAGACACACACACACACACACACATAGAGACACACACACACACACACACACACACAGACACACACACAGACACACACACACACACACACACACACACACAGAGACATACAATACAGTCCTGTTTCTCAGGCTCTTTGAAAGCAAATTTCACCCCAGCAGCCCTACGTAAGTAAATCCACACTTCTTGGTGAGGATTTCAAAGCGGAGCTGCGGGATTTTTTAATGTTTTAATTGCTGCCTTTGTCTACAAAGATGCCCCCAGCTGACAAGGCAGATGCAAAGCTCTCCACAAAACCCCCCCCCCGAGTCTGCCGTCTTAAACGGAACGGGGTTGTTGTTCTTGTTGTTGTTATATTATTATTATTATTATTATTATTATTATTATTACATTATTATTATTATTATTATTATTATTATTATTATTATTATTATCATTATTATTATTATTTAAAGAATGCTTACGAATCCCTCCAAAAGGTATCTCGAGAAGCTGTTGCACAAAAGCAGGGAATGAAATAAAGGCGTGCTCTTTGATTTCACCGTTTGCCCAAATCTAGCTTTCTGCCTGAAGGTTTCCCCCAGGCGGGCATTCACTTTCTTACTTTCCGCATCCCAGAAAAAGAAAAAGGGAAAAGAAAAAAAAAATCTCCCTTAATAATGTCAGTTCTGGGGACTTCAAAGGGAAAAGAAAAGCCACTTTTCCCCCTCTCCCTCCGTCCCCCCCCTCCCCGCCTCAAGCATCCTCTTACCCTCACACGGTTAAATGCAAATTCAGCTTTCCAGACCTGCTCCTAGGAACGCGCAGCGCACACAGTTCCTACGCCACCTACTGCAAAGCTGAGCTGACAAGCTCATGCAAAGCTTAGGGCACTTCCTTCCAAGCCTCGCTTCCCGGGTTTTCGGAAGGAAATCTGGCCGGAAAAGCAGAAAAGAGGGGCAAGGCGAGGTGGCCAGCCGGCCAGGAGGGCGATCCTAGCCATCACCGGAGCATCCCAGGCCGACAAGCCCTCCGGCGTGAAATGGAGAACGGGGAAAAAGGCAGCCAGTCGGAAGGCAGCGATCAAGGCAAGAATTCTAACACGTCTCCGGTGACTCTCAACGTGGGGGGCTACCTCTACGTTACCCAGAGGCAAACTCTGGTCAAATACGCCGACTCCTTCCTGGAGAGACTGGTGAACGGCAAAACGCTCTGCCCCTTCGACGCGGAGGGCCATTTCTTCATCGACAGAGACGGTCTCCTATTCAGGCACGTCTTGAACTTCCTCAGGAACGGGGAACTGCTCCTCCCCGAGGGCTTCAAGGAAAACCAACTCCTGGCCCAAGAGGCCGAATTCTTCCAGCTCCACCTCTTGACCGAGGCGGTGAAATCCAGGTGGCAGAAGGAGCAGCTGGCATCCCGGGAGGCCACCTTCCTGGAAATCACCGACAGCCACGACCGTGCCCAGGGCCTGCGGATTTTCTGCAACGCGCCCGACTTCATCGCCAAGATCAAATCCCGCATCGTTTTGGTCTCGAAAAGCAGGCTGGACGGCTTCCCCGAAGAGTTTACGGTCTCTTCCAACATCATTCAGTTTAAGTACTTCATCAAGTCGGAAAACGGGACCCGGCTGGTTTTGAAGGAGGACAACACCTTCGTCTGCACCTTGGAAACGCTCAAGTTTGAGGCCATCATGATGGCCCTCAAGTGCGGCTTCAGACTGCTGACCAGCCTGGATTGCTCCAAAGGGTCGATTGTCCACAGCGACGCGCTTCATTTCATCAAGTAATGTCCCTGGCACCAAAGGCCTCAAAGCATGCAGCCGGTCGGCCTCCTTAAAACTTCCAAACATCGCCCGGCGGTTTACCCGGCACTGCCAATCCCGGAGCCCGGCGGCTAATCAATTCATGAGAACTTGCGGTATGTAACATTTGTAAAAGTCCACCTGCCAAGGTTCATTCATTGTGTCCGTTTTAATAACCGCCAGCGTAATAAATAAGTAAATAAAAAGGTGTCTGTTAGATGTGATAAACAGCCAAAGCGAACGCTGAAGCCGTCTCCATCTGTGTTTGCTGGCTTTGGCTTTTCTCACGCAGATGCCAGGGGACGAACAGGCTGGTCTGCATTTCAGCGTGGACAGAATGCGCAGCTTCTTCCTCCGCTGGAGAACGATCAAAAAAATGCTTCCTCGTCCTGACTCTTATTTATCTTTCTGGGCCGATCCTGGTTGAAGAGGGGAAAACTGTGTGTCTCTCTAATGGTTGATGTTCAAATGTGCAGCGCGGGTGCAGGAATTGGGCAGGTCTAGTTTAATGGACAGAAGGAGCAGGGGTGACATGATAGCAGTCTTCCAACATTTGAGGGGCTGCCACGAAGAAGAGGAGGGGGGGTCCACCTCTTCTCCAGAGCCCCTGAAGGCAGGACGAGAAGCAACAGATGGAAACTCATCAAGGAGAGAAGCAACCTAGAACTGAGGATAGACTTCCTGACAGGGAGAACAAATTAACGGGTGGAACGGCTTGCCTCCAGATGTTGTGGGTGCTCTGACACTGGAGGTTTTTAACAAGTGACTGGGCAGCCATTTGTCTGGAATGGTAACAGGGCAGGGGTCTTCAAACTTGGCCCTTTTATGACTTGTGGACTTCAACTCCCAGAATTCCTCAGCCAGCCAAGCTGGCTGAGGAATTCTGGGAGTTGAAGTCCACAAGTCATAAAAGGGCCAAGTTTGAAGACCCCTGTAATAGGGTCTTCTGTCTGAGCAGGGGGTTGGACTAGATGGCCTCTGAGGTCCCTTCCCACTCTGCTGTTCTGTAAATCATGCTGCGAGGTCGAAGAGATAGCGGGATTTGAAACCGTACACAGGCATCCACTTTATTTAAACTAGCCATACGGAAGATGCTAGACCATGTATAGTTCGGGATGTCATCCTTTTGACTATCCAAAGAATAGGAGGAAAGGAAAGGTGGGGAAAAATATCTAATCTAATCTCCTATTAACTTTGGTCCTTTAGAGAACAATAATTTAGAGAGCACACTGAGACAAAACAGTTCATGGTCCCAGAAAAGACTTTGATGTTATCTTTTTACATTTAAAAAAAAATCCCTCTTTTTTTTTTTTTTTTTTAGAAAAGACAGGTAGTTCTGGACCACGATGGAGTCCAACATTTTCTGTTGCTAAGTGAGACATCCGTTAAGTGAGTTTTGCCCCATTTTACGGCCTTTCTTGCCACAGTCATTAAGGGGATCACCGCGGCTGTTAAGTGAGCAACAGGGTTGTTAAGTGAATCTGGCTTCCCCTGCCTGACAGAAGGTCGTAAAAGGGGATCGCACAGACCGTCATAAATACAAACCAGTTGCCAAGCATCTGAATTAACCAGTGGAACTACTTGCCACCAGAAGCTGTGAATGCTCCAACACTGGAAGTTTTATAAGAAGAGACTGGACAGCCATTTGTCTGAAACGGTATAGGGTTTCCTGACTGAGCAGGGGGTTGGACTAGGTGACCTCCAAGGTCCCTTCCAACTTCTTCTTATTATTATTGTTATTAATTTTGATTACCTGATCATGGGGATGGTTTAGAAGTTGTAACTGGGGGGGGGAAGGTCACAAAAACACTTTTTCAGTGCCGTTGTAACTTTGAATGGTCACTAAACGAAGCATCCAGGACTACTTGTACACATTCGTGCCAAAATAAGAGGGGGCGGGGGAATCTAGTTAACCCGGCAGAGGAGAAGGCTACACATGGTGAAATGTGAGATGCATACCACAACTCAACGCTAACACTGTCGAACAAGACAACCAGGTTTTCAATTGTTTCCTTCCTTAAAAACTCAAGGTTTTCCATCCAAACTACAGCAATGAAGTCTTCTGTTTTTTGTTCTTTTGTTTTGTTTTATCAGCAGGGAAACACGAAGCTTAAGCGCATTGTAGTCGGGCGCCGATTCCCATTTACTACGACTTCCAATTATTTCTGCCGTTATCTTTGAGAGTTGACTTCGCTCCAGGGCAGCTTAGAGTAACCTGCTAACATATTAATCTGCTCACATTTTAAGCCGTTTAAAAACATCTGGATTCTTTCCCACGGGGGGGGCTGACTGGTGTGTGTGTGTGTGTGTGTGTGTGTGTGTGTGTGTGTGTAGACAGGGGCAGGTCCCAAATTATTTTCTCACCTGTCTCCTCTTCCTACAATCCCCATCTCAGAACAAGGAACAACAGCGGCAGCCTCTATTACGTCGTCTCGAGACGAGAAGCCGATGCCGCAACAGGTGTGTTTGTGTACTCTTTGCTGAAAGGGAGCAGTCAGCGTGGCTTTCCCTCTGGAAGCTTCCCACCGGGTCAAGCTGGCATTTATGGCCCTGTTGTACTGGTGGTCCTCAACCTACGACCGCGGCGGAGCCCAAAATTTTCATGGCTAAGCGAGACAGTTGTTAAGTGCCCCATGTTAAGAGAATCCCTGCAGTTGTTAAGTTAGTCACCCGGTTGTTAAAGTGAATCTGGCTTCTCCCGTTGCCTGTCAGAAGGTCGCAAAAGGGGTTCATGTGACACACATACACACACACCATGGACACTGCGACCGTCGTAAATAGGAGTCGGTCGCGAAACGTCTGGATTTTGATCACGTGACCCATGGGGATCCTGCGGGGGGCGTAAGTGTGAAAAAATGGTCATAAGTCACTTTTTCCCGCACCACTCCTAACTGAACGGTCCCTAAACGAAAATGGTTGTTAAGTGGAGGGCTTATTGTGGTGGACCAGGACAACTCCACACTTTATAAGGCCTCCTGACGTACTGCTTAGTCCCCAAACTCAATTGTGAAATTCAACTTTCATCTAAAGATTCATTAACCAGCCCAGTTCTTGAAGCTAATAAGCCTCTCTCCTTTCAGTCCCGGAATTTGATTTTATCATAAACTTCCCAAAACAATCACACTAATGGGCACTAAGCGGGGTTCTTTTGCTTGCTTACATTGTGCCTTTGTTACTTTTACAAACAACCCAAGGCCGCAAACGTATACAACACAACGTCCTCCTCCTAGTTTTCTCACAGCAACAGCCCTGTGAGGACTAGAACTCCCCGTCTCCTGGTGATTGGGCCAAAGTTACCCAGCTGCCTTTCATGGCTAAGGCGGGACTAGAACTCCCAGTCTCCCGGTGATTGGGCCAAAGTCACCCAGCTGCCTTTCACGGCTAAGGCGGGACTAGAACTCCCCGTCTCCCGGTGATTGGTCCAAAGTCACCAAGCTGCTTTTCATGGCTAATGCAGGACTTGAACTCATGCCCCCCCAGCCTTAACCACGAGACAAAAGTAGCTCTCTTAAATCTGCAGGGATGAAAAAAGAGACATTTCTTCCACCAATGCTTTGTAAAGATTCCAGTCTAGAGAAGCCGCGCTCTCTTAGCACTCTGGCGTTTCTGTCGTCAAAAAACCTAAACGGCGAAAGAAGACAAAAGTTTGGGGTAGAGAAAAGGGATCCACTACATTTCTCAAAAAAACGTCTTTGTCGCCTGCTTCTGTCCAGGATCCTAGGTCAGTGGGCAGCTCTATTTCCTGTCTCTGGAACACATTTGACACACAATAGTGTGATTTACATCCGAGGAGTGAAAGAAGAATGGGTGTCAAAGTTTTACGTTTTATAGGGTGTGATGCTGGACCCCCCCCCTTTCCGAAACGCAAAACACATTCTGTTAAATTCGCAGATGGCACCCACCTGTCAGGAGTAGCCAAGACCCCAGAAGACCAACCCGGGATCCAAAAAGATCTTCACAAACTTGAACAATGGGCCCTGTCCAACAAAATGAGTTTCAACGTGGAGAAATGCAAAGTCTTACACTTAGGCAGGAAAAACCAAAGGCACAAATGCAGACCGGGCAAGACCTGACTCAAAAACAGCCACTGGACCATCACTTGACCGTGAGCCAGCTGTGTGCAGCAGCAGCCAAAAAAAAAAGCCAATACAATCCTGGCTTGTATAAACAGAGACATAGAATCAAGAACATGCAAAGTATTAGTACCGCTTTACAAAGCCCTAGTAAGGCCACACCTGGAATACTGCAGCCAATTTTGGTCACCACGTCACAAAAAAAGATGTTGAGAGTTTGGGAAAAAATTCAGAGAAGAGCAACTAAGATGATCCAAGGCCTGGAGGCTAAAACATACGAAGGACGGCTGCGGGACTTGGGTTTGGCTAGTCTAAAGAAAAGAAGAAAGAGGGGTGATATGATGTAGCGGTATTCCAGTACTTGAGGGGCTGCCACGAGGCAGAGGGGGTCACATTATTCTCCAAAGCCCCAGAGGGAAGGATGAGAAACAACGGTTGGACCAAGGAGAGAAGCAACCTGGAATTAAGGAGAAACTTCCTGAAGGTGAGGACAATTAACCAGTGGAACAGCTGGCCACCAGAAATCGTGGGTGCTCCATTACTGGAAGTTTTTAAAAAGAGACTGGACAATCACCTGTCCGAGCTGATATAGGTTCTCCTGCTTGAGCAGGGGGCTGGACTAGAAGACCTCCAGGGTCCCTTCCAGCTCTATTCTATTCCAAATTATGCTTTGGCCTTACACCCTGGCCTTACACCCTGGGCCACAATTACAGCTAAGAAAGTATTTTATCCTATAGGAGGAAGGCAGCAGCCACCGCTAAAAGCGACTTCTGTTTTGCAAGCTACACAGCGCAAAACGTAAAGAACTGTGAGCAAACAGTACAGAAAAGGCATTGTAATTAACAGGTCTGCCTTCTCTGCTATTAGTAATTTCCTGATTTAAGGAGTGAATAGAGTGTTCAAATAAAGCAGTTTCCCACTTTTTTTTAAAAAAAAAAATTAAAACACAAGGAAAAATTGGGTCCTGCTGGTGCACCATCTGCTGTCATCTCACTTCTAATGCGGCAAGCTTCTGGGACTAATTGCCACGCCAGAGATACAGATCCCAAGGGAATGTGTGGTGAAGGGTTGGGAGTCTCCAAGGCAGTTGGCCCTTTTATGACTTGTCGTTGTTGTTGTTGTTGTTAGTTGCAAAGTCATGTCCGACCCATCGCGACCCCATGGACAATGTTCCTCCAGGCCTTCCTGTCCTCTACCATCTTCTGGAGTCCCTTTAAGCATGTGTTTTATTCTATTCTGTTCTGTTCCATTCCATCCCACTCCATTCCATTCCAATATTCTATTCTATTCTATTCCATATTTTCTATTCTATTCTATTCTATTCCATATTTTCTATTCTATTCCATTCTATTCCATTCCATTCCATATTTTCTATTCTATTCTATTCTATTCTATTCTATTCTATTCTATTCTATTCTATTATTTTCCATTCCATATTTTCTATTCTATTCCATTCCATTCCATATTTTCTATTCTATTCTATTCCATTCCATTCCATATTTTCTATTCTATTCTATCCCATTCCATTCCATTCCATTCCATTTCTATTCAATTCAATTCAATTCTATTCCATTCCATTTTTCCATTCCATTCCATTCCATTCTATTCTATTCTATTTTCTATTCTAATTCCATTCCATTCCATTCCATTCTTAGCACAATGCCTCACGAGGTCAGTACCCCAAAGAGTGGTTTGAGGAAGGATGGAGGGACTTGGAGTCCCATCTGCCTTTAGAAATAATATGTCACGGTATCCAAATAGCAAAATCTGCTTAACCCTTTCTCAAAAAAAAAAAAAACAGGATCTGAAACCAGTGGATCCTTTGGTTTTTAATTTGAGGCCAATTACAGCTGTCATAGAGAAGCCATTGCAGAGGGAAATTGCGTTAGGAAAGAAGTGGAGTGCTTGAGGCTTATTTGACAATAATTACTCAATTCAGTAATTAGTGGAGGGAAATGCACAATTCTGGTAAATTGAGGGCAGAGAGTAAGCACAGCCTCTCTTCCAACAAAAGAGACAAGCTTTCCCTGCCAACATAACTCCATCTACCCAATTTTCAACTCCTGAATGCAGGTATCTGAAAAACACATCACTGCTGAGAAAATAGGAGTGGAACAAAAATCGAGAAACAGGATTTCTTAAAAATATAAGAGTGTCAGAATGTTAATTCTCATCGCACGTCTGGATTGAGGTTCGTGAGAAGTGGTCAGGAGAAGCTTCCAAGTGCCAACTCAAAATAGATTAACTGCTTGAATATAGAATAACAAGAGATAGAAGGGGCCTTGGAGGTCATCTAGTCCAACCCCCCGCTCAGGGAGGGAACCCTGTACCATTTCAGACAAATGGCTGTCCAGTCTCTTCTTAAAAACTTCCAGTGTTGGAGCATTCACCGCTTCTGGAGGCAGGTTGTTAATAATAATAATAATAAAGTCGGAAGGGACCTTGAAGATCATCTAGTCCAACCCCCTGCTCAGACAGGATCCCTACATCATTTCAGGCAAGTGGCTGTCCAGTCTCTTCTTAAAAACTTCCAGTGTTGGAACATTCACCGCTTCTGGAGGCAGCTGTGTTGTTCCACTGGTTAATTGAAGACCAGCACCATCATGGTCCATGTTCTCAAAGGTCACCATCATGCTGGAACTGGAGATACCTTAAAACATTCCTACAGGATTTAGACCCCAAAGGTGGACTTCCTTTGTTTTTCTTTGAAGACGTTTCGCTTCTCATCCCAGAAGCTTCTTCAGCTCTGACCGAAGGGTGGGGAAATGGCAGGATTTATGCTCCTTGCAGACGGCTGGCCATTTGCATCCTTTGAGAGTCCTTGGAGATTTACCTGTGCCCTCAGGGCCACCTGACTCCTGTCGTCTGCAAAGGGCACGGCTAAATGTCTACGGGTTGTCCCAAAGGTGCTTTTTTTTTTCCCAAGGAGGCAACTGGACTTTCTCACTTTTTTCCTTGAAAACATTTCGTCTCTCATCCAAGAAGCTTCTTCAGTTCGGAAGCTTCTTGCATGAGAAGCGAAACATCTTCCAGCCGAACAAGAAAGTCCCGTTGGCTTTTGGGGGCAACTATGACCTGGATGACTTGAGAATCTCCACAGACACGCTCTTTAAATATTAGTTCTTCCATCTGAAGCAGCATCTTCATCAACCCACACTGGAGGGCTCGCATGGACAGTAGCAAAGAACATCGGAAGGAAAATGCAGGATATCTAACAGAAGGCAATCATCATGCATCACATCTGCTGAACATAACTATTCTTTCTAAAACCCGCTAAGGTTTCCAAAAAGCATTTTCACCTATAGGTTCACTTGGGAAGTAGCCCATTGTGAAAATGTCACATTAAATCTGCTCAGCCTGGCACTTTAGGAGAGAAAGGCAGGCCTATTCATCTGACATTAAGCTTCTTTTCCTGTGGAACAAATGCCTTACAAAGCTGTTTGAAGGGACTTAAGTAAGAGATGCACTTGTAATTATCGCTATGAATTAAGTTCTCTCGAACGTGTCGAGAAAACTAGGCCAACGTTAGGTTCAAAAACGTGACGACGTTTTAACCAAATCAATTCTCAGGCTTTGGGGGGGGGGGGGAGGAAATCAGGATCTAAGCAAGAAAATGGAAAGGACTTTGCTCCATAACCATTGGTTAAGTAAAATTTCAGTGGTTCCACCAACAAAATGTGACACACGGGATAGAATTGAGAATTCTACTTACGAAGCCAGGAAGAGGAGATTTGGGCAAACAGAGCCAAGAACATGACTTCAACTTTTTTGGACTTTGAGATATTTAATTCTACTATCTAGGATCTTCCTGTGGAATTCTGGAGCCAACAAATTAAGACAATGGGTGTCTACTGGCAACGTTGAGGGACGTGCTGAAGTGGACGTCTCGTCCTCAAATCAGTTAGAATAAATGAAGAAGGATAGGATAGGATAGGATAGGATACGATAGGATAGGATAGGATTACAATTAGAATAGAATAGAATAGAATAGAATAGAATAGAATAGAATAGAATAGAATAGAATAGAATAGAATAGAATAGAATAGAATAGAATAGAATAGAATATGGAAGGGACATTGAAGGTCATCTAGTCCAACCCCCTGCTCAGGCAGGAAACCCTATACCATTTCAGACAAATGGCTGGCCAGTCTCTTCTTAAAAACCTCCAGTGTTGGAGCATTCACAGCTTCTGGAGGCAGGTTGTTCCACTGATTAACTGTTCCCACTGTCTGGAAATTTCGCCTTGGTTCTAGGTTGCTTCTCCTCCTTGGTTATCTCTTTTTCCCAAAAGGCTTTCCTTCCTATCTAGGATTATTTTCACTTAGCCAGGCATGTTGGCATGATGGGCATGCAAAAATGGGCAAAACTGCCATCGTACCTTTGTGGCCGCCACAACAATCTCTTTCCAGGGACCCCTCTGGAGCTGGCCATTTTTACAGAACAGCCGAGCTGTTCTATAGTTCCACAGGATTTTGTAGCCGTTGGCTGCCTCGTTTGGGAATTATCTACGGAAGAGGCTGCCTCTGCCGTGGGAAACCCTGAAAGCCAGTCACAACGAGGCTCAACCTGTCACAATAAAACCTTCCGTCTCGTTCCCAGAGAGTCGGAAAGCCAAAGCTGTCTCCTTTTTAGCAAAATGAACGAGGGTAATTAATGGTCCTGGACAACCCCAACCGAAGAAGACAACTAGCCAAGGACACTTTGCTCAGTTCTGCAGGAACCTCACGACATTGAAATGGAACATCTCGGTAATAGGGAAGTCCGTTTGTGTAGCAGCTCTACACAGATGGCCAATTCGCCATGGGCGGTCAGGCAAACTGGACCACCTCCCCTCCACGCGTCCACAAATATTTATGCCGACACGTGATCCTTCGCAAAATCTAACTCACGATAAAAGCCCCTCCCAAAAAAACAGCTTCTCGTTAGGAATTTAATATGTATTGTTCAATAAAACAAATGGACCCAGACAACACGTTGTTTACGAAGCACCTATGAATTGTAAACTCAGAAAACTAACAAAATGTTGAATAGGTAAGAAGATGACGTTTAGGCCACCACTATATTGTTAGTTACGTTTTCACAAAAAGAAATGTGCAGAGACTCAATTGGGGAATAAGCTATGTAAAGTAAGATTTCAAGTAAAGGTTAGGGCACAATGCTGGAAGGAGGGCTGTAGAGCAGAAGTATCCCTACATCTGTGTGCTTACTCCTAGAGGTATGCTAGCAAACCACAGAGTGTATTTAGTAGCAAAGGTTGCAATGATCGCTTGGAGGTGGGAGGTACTCCTAATGTAATCTACTGGATCCCCTGAATAGATTGCCCCTGTGACTAGGTAGGACTATGCAGGGGAGGAAGCTAACTACCAGACTGCAAGAACGCAAGCGAGCGATCAGACAAGGAGAGCCAAACTCGTTGGTCACCTCACATTGCAATGAACAAGGACATACATTCAATTTCGCACTAAGATTGTTGGACAAGCAAGTACAAAAACAGCCAGGGAAGAAATTGAAGCCTGGGAAACAGGAGTGCTGATTTACCACCAGCTTATCAAATATTTAGGAGGTGAGGGCTTGGCAGCACAAGGAAACAACAACCAACAACTTACTAGTCGGCCATCAACACCCTAATCAACCAATAAGAAACCACACTCAAATAGACACCATGTAAATATGACACATAGAATAACCCAAAGCACACATTCCAGTAGAGAGAAGTTTCCTGAAGATGGCCTCAAGCAGGAGTACCAAAACTCAGAAGACTAAGCCGCTGGTCCTGGTGACCAACCTGATTAGATCTTGTATTTAGTAGCTATCGGGGGGGGGGGAAATAGGGGATATCAGGACTATCTGTGGCCCCAAACTGCTAGGCCCCCCAATTACTTCAAAAGAGATAATAAATATGCACAATGGCTAACCACATGTAAACAATACAACTCAACCTGTTCCATGTAATGTAACATTGATAACCACCATATTTCACCTATGACACAACCGGTTGTTGTTGTTGTTAGTTGCGAAGTCGTGTCTGACTCATCGTAACCCTATGGACTATGTTCCTCCAGGCCTTCCTGTCCTCTACCATCTTCTGGAGTCCATTTAGGCTCATGCCTACTGCTTCAGGGACTCCATCCAGCCACCTCATTCTCTGTCGTCCCCTTGTTCTCTTGCCCTCAATCTTTCCCAGCATTAGGCTCTTCTCCAGGGAGTCCTTCCTTCTCATTAGGTGGCCAAAGTATCTGAGTTTCAACTTCAGGATCTGGCCCTCTAAAGAGCAGTCAGGGTTGATCTCTAGGACTGACCGGTTTGATCGCCTTGTAGTCCAAGGGACTCGCAGGAGTCTTCTCCAGCACCAGAGTTCAAAGGCCTCAATTCTTTGGCGCTCAGCCTTTCTTATGGTACAACTTTCGCAGCCATACATTGCAAGTGGGAAGACCATAGCCTCAACTATACGCACTTTTGTTGACAGGGTGACGTCTCTGCTTTTTAGTCTGCTGTCTAGATTTGCCATGGCTTTCCTCCCCAAGAGCAAGCGTCTTTTAATTTCTTGGCTGCAGTCCCCATCTGCAGTGATCTTGGAGCCCAGGAAAATAAAATCTGTCACTACCTCCATTTCTTCCCCATCTATTTGCCAGGAATTGAGAGGGCCAGATGCCATGGTCTTGGTTTTCTTAATGTTTAGTTTCAACCCAACTTTTGCACTCTCCTTCTTCACTCGCAACAAGAGACTCTTCAGTTCCTCTTCACTTTTTGCCATTAGAGTGGTATTATCTGCATATCTTAGGTTGTTGATATTTCTCCCGGCAACCTTAATTCCAACTTTTGATTCATCTAACCCTGCCTTTCTCATGATGTGCTCTGTATATAAGTTAAACAGGCAGGGTGACAGTATACAGCCTTGCCAGACTCCTTTCCCAATTGTGAACCAATCAGTGGTTCCGTGTCCAGTTCTCACTGTTGTTTCTTGCACAACCGGTACAAAAACACAAATACTTGAAAAGCAGAATCAGCAAGGACAACAGAAAGCGATTTTGTTGAATTATGTAGCGCAACATAGCACAACCAAATGGCAGATGTTGAACGGTAGCAGCCATGCATATTCAAAAAGGACATTTCCAAAGCGTATTTCAAGACCTAAACCTCAAAACAATGAAACACGACAGAGTAAAAGCTACAGCTGTTCTTTCTTTCCCAAGAAATAATTTAGAGACAGAGATTGCACCAGACAATAAAAAAAATTATGTCTTGACTCTAGAAACACAAAGAAGAGAAATTGGGAAGTATCAGCGGTATCCTTTGGAACATTAAATTTGGTTTCAGCCTCCTCTAATGCTGATGAGGCTAGTCAAACAGAGAAATCTCAAATGAAATAGTAATATTAACAAGACAGCAACTGAGTTTTTTTTTTAAAAAAAGTTGTGAGTCGCTCCTTACTAAAAAAAAACAGCAGAAAAACCTTCCTTTCACCTGAAACCAACCAGTTATTCTCAGATGCGATACCCGATTGATGGATGAGTTTCTTGAAAAACAGAAATCTGGCAACAAATGGCCATTTGCAGCGTGAAATGAAAACGCTGGCTGAGGAATTCTGGGAGTTGAAGTCCACAAGTCCTAAAAGGGCCAAGCTTGAAGACCCCTGATCTGTAAGAACAACTTACAGTAGCTTTTCTCAACTTTGGCAGCGTTGACGATGTGTGGACTTCAACTCCCAGAATCCCCCAGCCAGCATGCTGGCTGGGGAATTCTGGGAGTTGAAGTCCACACATCGTCAAGCAGTCAAGGTGGAGAGACACTGCCTTGCAGATCCTATGCTTAAAAGGATATTTGGTTTGCAAAACGATAGCTAAAAACTGTACCTATTGCAGGGGTAGGCAACCTCGGCTCTTTTATGACTCATGGACTTCAACTCCCAGAATTCCTGAGCCAGCCAAGCTGGCTTAGGAATTCTGGGAGTTGAAGTCCATGAGTCATAAAAGAGCCGAGGTTGCCTACCCCTGACCTATTGTCTCTGGCGTTCCCTTAACTTTTCTCCGAAGGTAAGCAAATTGCTTATTAACATTTAAATGAAAGGAACGAAGGACATTTTCTTCCCATGCCTTAAACGCCAGCAAATGCACTTGGTGTAAGCTTTCATTAAGTTTCAGAAATCGTTTAAAAGATGCTAAGGAACTCTTCTCTCTTTCAGAAACACCGCATTTTAACAATTTAAGCAATTTAGAGCAATGAAGGCATTTGAATTCATACTTTCACCCCAGCGGTTCTCCTTATGCTCTGGATGAAGCTTGAAGAGGTAGCCTAACGCCAACATTAAAATTGAAGAATTGTTATGAATATTGTTAGCCTCATAATCCAAGAGGTTGGAGGCACTACTTACCGTTATTGCTGCTGTCTGATTTTTCATCTGTCTGGCTCTCTAGAAAGAACGATAAAAACAAGAGTGAGGATTTTTTTCAGCTTCATTGTTATTAGCTATTAGCACTAGTTACTAACTGTTATAAGTTGGTGTCGGCTCACAGACTGTAACTATAGGGTCCTTGGTACTCGCTCAGTTCAATGGTTTTCTTGCATCACCTTTGTAAGACTGCAGTTATTTTTAATCTAAGTCTATACTATATTATGGCTGTCAGCTCATCATGCCTCAGTAGAAAAATTCAGTGTATTCCTATGATAGAAATTCAATTTCCTGCCTTTCTGCAACCGATTCAACGTCCCTTGGAAGTCTATCCTGATTCTCTTCCCATGCTATAAACAATGGACACGTTTGCCCAAAATGTTGCCATAAACCAAGGGGTATGATGAGAGGAAACGGTTGATGGCTTAAAAACGATTGGAAAAATAAAAAATAAGGGGGCGGGGGGTGTCGTAGCACACAAAAGGAAAACAACTGAGGTTGCAAAGAGGTTTAATGACATATTTCAAAAGCGAGGATAACGGCTGGGTATATTAACAAACTGCAAGCTATAAAGTACAGAGAAAGCGTGGAAAAATAAATAAAATTGATACATCTGTTCCTGCAGGTTTTGCAATGTGTAGGGTTTTTTTTTAAAAAAAAAAATTTGGGTGCCCAACGTCATCTGCTTCACAAAGTTAAAATATTTTCCATGGCTGCTCCTTAGACCCTGAGAAAACGCAGTTTAGAACATATTGCTGAAGCTAAAAAGCCATGACTGCAAAAACAAGGAAGAACTCAACGGTTCTACTGCGTTTTATTGCCAAAAATGTCTAAAATTGGATGATCAATTATTTTAATCAACATAATGGATTTTATATATCGTTATGCTTGAAGAAGTCTCTGGGTGTTGGTTAGCCTATTCAATAAAGAAATTGGCCTTCTCCAACCCAGCGGTATCCAACTGGGATTAAAATTTGGACTCACCGGCCGTGCTGGTTTAATTACAGAAACGGGAATGACATTCCCATTAAATCCGGAAGGCTGAAACAGAGCAATGAAGGCTTCACGTAAAAGGGAAACATGACTGCTTCTCAAAGGAAGTCACTTTAAAATCGGAGGCTTATCACTGGATTTATTGTTTTCCTTTATTGTTGGTATATATTATATATCGCACATACTTCTTCTGCCGTGTATTTGTGTGTATGAAAAAGGAAGTGCCACAGAGCCACCCAAATAGGCCTATAAACAGAAGGCTTATCCTGGAAGATTTCGTATCGTGCAGCATAAAGAAACAACATTAAGACCAGACTCCTAAGATGACTCAATAAGAGATGGTTCTCAAAATGCCAAGTGGTTAACAAGTCAGATAACCGGACATAGTCTTTGTTCGGTCACTAAGACATGTTGTAATAATAATAATAATAATAATAATAATAATAATAATAATAATAATAATAATAAGAAGAAGAAGAAGAAGAAGAAGAAGAAGAAGAAGAAGAAGAAGAAGAAGAAGAAGAAGAAGAAGAATTATTAGAAGAAGAAGAAGAAGAATTAGAAGAAGAAGAATTAGAAGAAGAAGAATTAGAAGAATTAGAAGAAGAAGAAGAAGAAGAAGAAGAAGAAGAAGAAGAAGAAGAAGAAGAAGAAGAAGAAGAAGAAGAAGAAGAAGAAGAAGAAGAAGAAGAAGAAGATGGAAGGGACCTTGGAGGTCATCTAGTCCACACCCCTGCTCAGGCAGGAAACCCTATACCATTTCGGACAAATGGCTGTCCAGTCTCTTCTTAAAAACCTCCAGTGTTGGAGCATTCACAGCTTCTGGAGGCAGGTTGTTCCACTGGTTAATTTTTCTCACTGTCAGGAAGTTTCTCCTTAGTTCCAGGTTGCTTCTCTCCTTGATTAGTTTCCCTCCGTTGCTTCTTGTTCTGCCTTCAGGTGCTTTGGGAGAATAGCTTGGCTCCTTCTTCTTTGGGGCAGCCCCTGAGATACTGGAAGACTGCTATCCTGTCACCCCCTCATCCTTCTCTTCATTAGACTAGACATACCCAATTCCAGCAACCATTCTGTATATGTTTTAGCCTCCAGTCCCCCAATCATCTTTGTTGCTCTTCTCTGTACTCTTTCTAGAATCTCGACATCTTTTTTACATCATGGTGACCAAAACTGGATGCCGTATTCCAGGTGTGGCCTTACCAAGGCATTGTGTCTGACTCTTCGCAACCACCATGCACCACAGCGTGCCCGGCCTCCCCGCTGTCTCCTGGAGTTTGCCCAAATTCATCTTCATCGTGTCAAGGACACCATCTAACCGTCTCTTCCTCCGCCTTCTCCTTCGGCCTTCCATCTTTCTCAACATCGGTCTTCTCCAAAAGTTCCTCTCTTCTCATCTGGCAGCCAAAATATTTGAGCTTCAGCTTTGGTCTCTGTTCTTCCGAAGGGCGGTCAGGGTTGGTTTCCTTTAGGATCGACCGACTGGATCTCCTTGCAGCCCAGGGGACTCTGAAGAGTCTTCTCCAACACCACAGTTCGAAAGCCTCCATTCTTTGGCGCTCAAACTTCTTTATGGTCCAACTCTCGCAATCAAGTGGATAAGGTTAAGGGCGTTCAAATGGAAACTTAAGAGTTGTGAGATGATGTTATCTCAGCTTTGCCAAAAGCTCTGAGAGGGTGTGAACTAACAAAGGAGAACATTTGTAGCTCAGGGTTGAAATGAGGGGTCCTTGGTGCTCTCTGAGCTTGGTTATTTTTTGCAGACGTTTCATTAGCCAAACTAGGTAACATCATCAGTGCTACAAGGAAGTGGGGTTTGTGGAGAGGAAGAGGGGGAGAGAGGAGGAGGAGGAGGAGGAGGAGGAGGAAGGGGAGATCCTTGGTATTGAGCTTGTTCTCTTGCAGATGTTTCATGACCCAACTAGGTGACATCATCAGCGTTAGAAGGAAGTACAGTTTGTAGAGGAGGAGGAGGAGGAGGAGGAGGAGGAGGAGGATTATGGGATCCTTGGTGCTCTCTGATCTTGATTATTTTCTTGCAGACGTTTTCATGACCCAACTAGGTAACATCATCAGTGCTAATAGCACTGATACTACGTGAACTTTCAGGGCCATGACACAGAAGACGATAAGAGTGCAAGATAGGAGTTCTGGTCTCAGATCATTAGGCTCTCCAACCATGTTTTGCCAGCTAGATTTTGAATCGGAGACGGGTGCGTGAGTCAAGCTTTTAGTTCAGAAAGTGAATTATGAAAGCTGTAAACCTGCCTTTGTTTCAATGTGTCTTGAGCCAAGAAGAAGCCCTGGAGGTATTGCAATATCTTTCATGGGGACGTTTTGAGCATCACTTCTCCCACCCTTAGCTGGGCCCATCCATTTCTTCCTAAGCAGGTCGAGGATCGTCTGGGTCTCTTTTGATAAAACAATGCACCATTTCCTTTTAAGTTGTTGTGATTCAGGGTCAGCCTGTGGGTTCGGCAGTTGGGTCGGACAATTCAGAGGAAGAGGAGGGGGGTGTTGGAGAGGTTGCTGAGGGGGTTGGAGAGCTTGCTGATGAGAGCCCTCAGCCAGGCCCCTCCCACCTGATCACGACGGAGACTCAGCTGTGTGAGCCTGACAGCGTGGATGAAGATGACCTACAGCTGGCCCTGTTCAAGGACGCCCGACGCAGGAGGCAGTCAATCAGGAGTAAACAGAGGAAGGCAATGGGGCACCTCGGAAGGAGGCAGAGAGAAGCCACGCCCTGAACTGTATAAAAGGGGAATGCGTGGGAGGGCTGGTTTGCTGAAGGCAACCGCTTGAAAAGCTCCTGTTTCTTGGTTCGTGTCTTGTTTTTGCTCTGTTTGCTTTTGTATCCATAAATTTGGCAGGCTTAGTTCCAGCCTCTTGCCTTCTTGTAAAGGGGTTGTCCCTGCCTTATCTGCAGGGCCGGTAGTAGGCTGGTACAGAACATAAGTATTAGGGAGAACACCTGTCCTTGCAAGAGAAAAGGTCTTAACGGTGGTGTCGTAGCTTTAACAAGTCACATTATATCCAAGCTCTTGTGGGAGCAATTATCTCCACGACCACTTCTGAATCCTTAACTCGCTTCCCTTTTAAAAGTCACAGCCATCCTATCATGACATTTACAAATAGATTGCTGAAATTAAGAGTGTGCCTCAACCACAAAGACATCCGTAACACAACCGTAACGTGAACCAGGTCACTTAGCCCTCTTTCACTTATTCATGCAGAACACAAGCCGTGACAACTTCGCTGTCGGCTGGCAGACAGTCCGCAGGGGACCACCAGCAGCCAAATGCAGAATGGGTTTAAAACTGGAGCCCAGAACAGGCGGCCCCAAAAAAGATATGGCAAGGGTAGCCACATCACCAACTATCAACGTTGCTCCAATCAATAAGAGTTAAGTTAGATTAGCAGGTAGAAGAGATAAATTATTCATGAAATATACAAAGGAATTACAAAAATACTTCCCATCAGAATTGTGATCTTAGTACAAGTTTTTTTTAAAAGAAAAGATAGGTTAGTGGAGTATATAACCATCAGATAGATAGGTAGGTAGGTAGATATAGATGATAGATGTTTGATAGATGATAAGAGATGATAGATGATTGATAAAGATGATATAGATATAGATATAGATATAGATGATAGATGATTAATAGATGATAGAGATGGGCTCCAAGATCACTGCAGATGGGGACTGTAGCCAAGAAATTAAAAGACGCTTGCTCCTGGGGAGGAAAGCCATGGCAAATCTAGACAGCACACTAAAAAGCAGAGACATCACCCTGCCAACAAAAGTGCGTATAGTCAAGGCTATGGTCTTCCCAGTTGCAATGTATGGCAGTGACAGTTGGACCGTAAGAAAGGCCGAGCGCCAGGGAATTGAAGCCTTTGAACTCTGGTGCTGGAGAAGACTCCTGCGAGTCCCTTGGACTGCAAGGCGATCAAACAGGTCGGTCCTAGAGGAGGTCAATCCTGACTGCTCTTTAGAAGGCCAGATCCTGAAGCTGAAACTCAAATACTTTGGCCTCCTAATGAGAAGGAAGGACTCACTGGAGAAGAGCCTAATGCTGGGAAAGGCTGAGGGCAAGAGAAGAAGGGGACGACAGAGGAGGTGGCTGGATGGAGTCACTGAAGCAGGAGGCGTGAGCCTAAATGGACTCCAGAAGATGGTAGAGGACAGGAAGGCCTGGAGGAACGTGGTCCATAGGGTCGCGATGGGTCGGACACGACTTCACAACTAACAACAACAAAGAGATGATAGATGATTGATAGTAGGTAAGTAGGTAGGTAGATATATATATAGATAGATAGATAGATAGATAGATAGATAGATAGAGAGAGAGAGAGAGAGAGAGAGAGAGAAAGATAGAGAGATAGATAGATAGACAGACAGACAGACAACCTTGTCATTTTTTCCTGTGGGCATAATGGCACACATTAAAAATGAAATTTAGTTGCTTCCACTCACAAGTGTACAACATACATTTGTTTTCATCCACAGGGTGTCCGTCTCTTATGATAACTGCGCCCAAAATTTCTCTTGCTAAGGCAGCAGAGTGAGTTTCACGGCATTTTACGACCTTCCTTGCCGCAGTTGCAAAGTGAACCTCTTCAGCTGTTAAGCCAGCCGCACGGTTGTTAAGTGAACCGGGCTTCCCCATTGACTTTGCTTGTCAAAAGGTCACAAAAAAGGGGATCGCATGACCCACGGGGACGACACTACAACCATCGTAAATGCGAGTCAGTCGCCAAGCGTCTGAGTGTTGATCACGTGACCCATGGGGGATGCTGCAATGGTCGTTAAAAGTGTGGGAAATGGCCATAGGTCGCTTTTTTTCCGGTTGCCATGGTAACTTCGAACCATCACTAAATGAACCGTTGAAAGTGGAGGACCAGCTGAGCTGCAGAAATATTTTCCCCTCTCTCTGGAGGAAAAAGAGAGAAAGACACGACTTCTCCAATCGTTTCTGCAGCTGCTGGAGAGGCTGAGAAACAAAATAGTCCGCCGGATGGGCAATTAAATCATCTCACATTGTGTGTTGTCAACCCACAAAGGTGAGCCAAGCGAGAGGGGAGAGGGAGGGTGGAAGGAAAGCATGCCAATAAACAAGCAGATAAATCACATTTCCAACACACGGGCTCCGGCTGCACAGTAGGCAAGAGATGTGGGCAAGGGCTAGAGGTTGTGGCTATGTTATTTTTAAACACGTAGTAGGTGTGTATTTTTCTCCAAGATTTCAACCTCTGCTGCTAATACAGCAGGAAAGCAGCGCAGGAGGTTTGCAGAGGAAATGTGAGCGCGGAAGTACACATAAAAGACTATTAATTGGGCCAGCGTCAGCTGCGAAAGACTGGGTACTGCACGGGAAGGTCCAATCAAACTGATTTATTGCCGAGATATTTATGCAGAGGAATCTTCTCAACTAATGGTTAGCACCTGCTAGGAGTTAGGTAAGGAGCAGCTGAAATCACGGGAGGTAGGACTTAGTTTTTGCTTGTGGCTACGTAGGGATTCTAGGCTGAGCCCTTTTTTGACTCCACCCGCCCCCACGTTCAGCCAGCCCTTCTCCTACAGCTAGTCCATTACAACCAGATTTTTTCTAGGATTGCAAGTGGAGTCTTTTGAATTACCCTTTTTCCTTCTTTCAATATTTCATTAATTTTTTTTGTAATCACATATCCTTTATACTTTATCTGGGTTCCAACGTTTAGTTTACTAATACATTGTAAGCTCCTTTCTCTCTACCTCGTTTTTTTCTAGCCACCAATAAAATGTATCCCGTGTTGTAAAGTAATCTGAATTTTCTTTCTCTTTCATTTTTAGTGCCAAGTCTGTCCATTACTGCACAATTTAAAATTTTCTTCATTTATCTCTTCCACCACCGGCAATTCTTCATCCTTCCAATGTTGAGCAAAGGCAATTCTCACTGCAGTTAATACACGTAACATTAAGCAGACACACTCCTTCTCATAATTCCCTACAATTATACCTAAGAAAAATAATGTTGGCTTAAAATCCATGTGTTTTTTTAGTCATTTTCTCTAACCATGTGTGCGTTCTTGACCAAAATCTATTGGCTTTAGGGCATGTCCACCAAAGATGAGAGTATGGGCCGGGTGTTTGTTGAACTACCTGTTAACTGGAGCTTCCCAACTGTGGGAAGTAGTAGTCTCAGGGTGGGTGAGGAAAGACAAGAGTGGGAAAGTTCTGGAAACAGGCAGAATCGGTACTCTATTTATAAAGGGGACCCAGATTGTTGGCGGCAATATAGGCTGACTCTGTAAAGTGTTTAGAGTGGGCTGGGAAGCGGGATAAAAGTCTAAGTGCTGAAAGTTATACCTACATGCTTTTAGCTTCCATCCAGAACATATGGACGGCCATTTGTCTGAAATGGTATATAGGGTTTCCTGCCTGAGCAAGGGGTTGGACTAGATGACCTCCAGGGTCCCTTCCATCATCATCATCATCATCAACATATTATAAAGCTTTTATTCATAAAACATGAAACTCAGTCAACCGAACACTCAAACTGACTGGCACCAATGGTTGACACGGGTTGCTGCCAGCATCCCAGCTATCAACCAGGTATCTCTTTAAATTATTATTATTATTATTATTAATTATTATTATTATTATTATTATTATTATTATTATTATTATTATTATTATTATTATTACTATTATTATTTCTACAGTCAGACTCTGTGCTGCTTTATAGGCTTGTCAACGCAGCAGCCCTGGTGACTCAGAAAAGCTGATTTTGGGCTGTCAGAGTGGAAAGGCCTTGGGGAAAAGGAAGGAGAGCCACTATCAAAGGTCAGATAAGAAGAGGTCTGAGTCTGGAACAAGAAGACAGCAGTGAGTAAACATCTCAGATAAGGCCTCTCTAAAAGGAAAGAGGGGAGAAGCCGGTTCAAATTTGTAAAGGTCTGCTCCTACCGATTTACTATAACATAACATTGATTTACATGCCATTGGTTTGCTAGTCTGGCCTCTCCGGAAGGGCTGGCCATCATAGGCTAACACAGCTCTCCTCCAACCAGTCACAGGTAGTCCTCGGCTTAAGACCACAGCTGAATCCCAAATGTCTCTGTTGCTAAGGGAGACATTTGTTAAGGGAATATGGAAAATAGAGTAGAGTAGAGTAGAGTAGAGTGGGATAGGATAGGATAGGGTAGGGTAGGGTAGGGTAGGGTAGGGTAGGGTAGGGTAGGGTAAACAGAGTTGGAAGGACCTTGCAAGTCATCTGGTCCAACCCCCTGCTTAAGCAGAAGACCCTATACCATTTCTGACAGATGGCTTCCAGTCTTTCTTGAAAGCTTCCAGTGATGAAGCTCCCAGAACCTCTGAAAGCAACAGAACAGAACAGAAAATATGAATGGAATGGAATGGAATAGAATAGAAATAGAATAGAACAGAACAGAACAGAAATAATAGAAAAGAATAAAATAGAAATAAATAGGAATAGGAATAGAACAGAACAGACTGTAGACTAGACTAGACTAGACTAGACTAGACTAGACTAGACTAGACTAGACTAGACTAGAACAGAACAGAACAGGAATAGAATAGAATAGAATCTGGAAGGGACCTTGGAGGTCTTCCAGTCCAGCCCCCTGCTTGAGCAGGAGACCCTACTAAACCATTTCAGACAAATGGCTGTCCAGTCTCTTCTTAAAAACCTCCAGGGTTGGAGCACCCACAATTTCTGGAGGCAGGTTGTTCCACTGGTTAATTGTCCTCACTGTCAGGAAGTTTCTCCTTAGTTCCAGGTTGCTTCTCTCCTTGTTGAGTTTCCCTCCGTTGTTTCTTGTTCTGCCTACGGGGGCTTTGGAGAACAGCTTGACTCCCTCTTCTTTGGGGCAGCCCCTCAAATGCTGGAGCCCTGCTATCCTGTCTCCCCTATTTCTTGTCTTTAGACTAGCCAAACCCAAGTCCCGCAGCCGTTCTTCGTAGGTTTGAGTCTCCAGTGAATTTGGCCCTGTTTTACGACTTTTCTTGCCACTGTCGCTAAGTGAACCTCTGCAGCTGATAAGTTAGTCACACGGTTGTCAAGTGAGCCGAGCTTCCCCATTGACTTTGCTTGCTGGAAGGTCGCAAAAGGGGATCGCGTGACACCCCCCGGGACGCTGCAACCCTCGTCAGTACGAGTCAGCTGCCGAGCGTCTGAGTTTTGATCGCGTGACCACGGGGAGACTGCAACGGTCGTAAATGTGAAAAATGGTCACGAGTCCCTTTTTTTCAGTGCCTTGGTAACTTTGAGCGGTCACTAAACAAATTGTTGTAAGCCGAGGACTAACCTGTACTCTAAACCCTTTGACTCGTCAACAGGGCAGGTCTACTGCTAAGCAGCTAAACGTGTCTGTTTTATTGCAGATTAAATACCCTTGTTCACCAGATTATACTGTGACTCTCTATTTGTGTGTGTGTGTGGGGGGGGAATGCACAATTTGCCCAGCCTCTGTCTGGTTAATATTGAAATATATTCCCCAAAATCTAGAAATGGAGCAGCCTTAAAGGCAAACTAAATGGGTAGCAAAAATTGGACTGTTGCATGGCAACCGGTCATGTACATATGGTGATTTTCGCAGAACAAAAACATGGTTTATATTTCATGCACAAACAGCAAAACAGCCCAGCAAAGATAATAACTGGGTCTTCCCCTCCACCAGCTAACACTCTGGTCTTTTTTTAAAAAAAAAAAAGAAATTGCATTCCGCTATTGCAAAATATTAAACTGCTCCTTAATCTTTTTTTTACCACGCTTTGCCTACCGAGAAAGCTGACCTAAATGATAATGGATTAAAACTGTTAATGTACATAAAACAAGTAATAGTTCAATCATTGACAGCCCTGAAACACCGACCATCCAAACACAGAGAGGAAGAAAGAGAGGGGTGGGGAAGGGAAATGCAGAATTCCTTACGGAAAAGATGTTACGAACAGCTTAAAGTTTGGGGAGCTTCTGCAAGGCGGGAGAACTCTCAGCAAATCCCACCCAGCCGCCTCCTCTTCCTCCTCCTCCTCCTCCTCCTCCTCCTCCTCCTCCTCCCTCCTCACTAATTGAGTTACATGAAGGACTGGTGACCCAGGAGGCTTTTGCTTCATCATGGGCTTGCCTGTGAGCGGAATTTTACCTTGAAGGGTGCTATGATTTCAACTCCCCAGAGAAAGCAGACAAATCAAAATGCGTTTTCTCAGAACTTCACACAGAACTCAAGTCAGATTTGCTTTCCATAAGCCCAGAAAATATCTGCCAGGCATTCTGAACTAGGCACATCACGGCAGCCTCCCAGCTTAGGTGAAAGTCAAGCTGGGTTTTAAAGAGGACAAGGTATCAAAGGATTTCCAAGGGAGGGAGGGAGGGAGGGAGGGAGGGAGGAAGGAAGGAAGGAAGGAAGGAAGGAGGGAGGAAGGTTATGGAAGGAAGGATAAGGAAGGAGGGAAGGTAGGAAGGAAGGAAGGAGGGAGGGAGGTTATGTAAAGAAGGAAGGAAGGAAGGAAGGAAGGAAGGAAGGAAGGAAGGAAGGAAGGAAGGAAGGAAGGAAGGTTGGTTATGGAAGGAAGGATAAGGAAGGAGGGAAGGTAGGAAGGAAGGAGGGAGGTAGGTTATGGAAAGAAGGAAGGAAAGAAGGAAGGAAGGAAGGAAGGAAGGAAGGAGGGAGGGAGGGAGGGAGGGAGGAAGGTTATGGAAGGAAGGATAAGGAAGGAGGGAAGGTAGGTAGGAAGGAAGGAGGGAGGGAGGGAGGGAGGTTATGTAAAGAAGGAAGGAAGGAAGGAAGGAAGGAAGGAAGGAAGGAAGGAAGGAAGGAAGGAAGGAAGGATGGTTATGGGAGGAAGGATAAGGAAGGAGGGAAGGTAGGAAGGAAGGAGGGAGGGAGGGAGGTTATGTAAAGAAGGAAGGAAGGAAGGAAGAAAGGAAGGAAGGAAGGAAGGGGAATATAACCTTGAGAGCAGCTCAATAAGCTAGGTTTTCTAGCCGAATTATATCGGATGAACCCTAGTCAAGCTAAGATTTTCAATGTAAGGTATTTGGACAGCTTTAGACCACAGTGCGAGAGCACCAGCTGAATAAGTGTGAGAGAAACTACAGTTTTCAGCATGAAACCTTCTGCTTAAGACGAACTCATGCCTAGAATAGGAATAGAGAGTAGAGTAGGGTAGGGTAGGGTAAAGGAGAGAGGAGTTGGAAGGGACCTTAGAGGTCTTCTAGTCTAACCCACTGCTCAAGCAGGAGACCCTATACCAAGAGGGTGAAGGTTTGCTCTTGAAGCTTGTGGGTTCAGAAACTAACCCCTAAGCTCAGACAACAAACCTTCGCCCTCATCCTACACCCGAGCTGCAGATATTCACCACTATTGCAAGCCCTAGACCAGGGGTAGGCAACCTCGGCTCTTTTATGACTCATGGACTTCAACTCCCAGAATTCCTGAGCCAGCCAAGCTGGCTCAGGAATTCTGGGAGTTGAAGTCCATGAGTCATAAAAGAGCCGAGGTTGCCTACCCCTGCCCTAGACCCATGTTGGCGAACCTATGGCACGCATACTATAGATTGCACGCAGAGCCCTCTCTGTGGGCACGCGCGCCGTCGCCCCAGTCCTGGGCCTTCAGCTGGCTTTTATAAACCCTTTTCGCTTTAGGCCTCCACCGCCGTGTCGGGGGAAAAAAAAGGTTCAATCAATTTCAAATTCTCACGGGGGAAAAAAAAAGATCTCGCAAAGTCGGAATTGGTCGATGGAACTTTTCAGTCCCACCCAGTCGGCCGTTACCACCGCAGCCACGCCCACCCAGTGAGCCACGCCCACCCGGCACCCGACGATGCCTAAGTGGGTTTTGGGTTGCAGTTTGGGCACTCGGTCTCTAAAAGGTTCGCCATCACTGCCCTAGACCACTTCAGACAAATGGCTGGCCGGTCTCTTCTTGAAAACCTCCAGTGTTGGGAGCATCCACGGTTGGTCACGACCATCCCAAAGGCCCTTTTCAAAAGGCAGTTAGACGGCTTGGGTTCTTTTTTCCTTCAAAAACATCTCGCTTCTCAGAACTTGTTCTGTACCAGCCTGCTACCAGCCCTGCAGAAAAGGCAGGGACAACCCCTTTTACAAGAAGGCAAGAGGCTGGAATTAAGCCTGCCAAATTTATTGATACAAAAACGAATGGAACAAGACACGAACCAAGAAACAGGAGCTTTTCAAGCGGTTGCCTTCAGCAAACCAGCCCTCCCACGCATTCCCCTTTTATACAGTTCAGGGCGTGGCTTCTCTCTGCCTCCTTCCGAGGTGCCCCATTGCCTTCCTCTGTTTACTCCTGATTGACTGCCTCCTGCGTCGGGCGTCCTTGAACAGGGCCAGCTGTGGGTCATCTTCATCCATGCTGTCAGGCTCACACAGCTGGGTCTCCGTCGTGACCAGGTGGGAGGGGCCTGGCTGAGGGCTCTCATCAGCAAGATCTCCAACCCCCTCAGCAAGCTCTCCAACACCCCCCTCCTCCTCTGAGTCATCTGACCTAACTGCCGAACCCACAGGCTGACCCTGAATCACAACAGAACTGAAGCTTCAATTCCGAGAAGCGAAATGTTCTCAAGGAAAAAAAAACTTGGAAAGTCCAGTTTTCTTTTGAAAAGCACCTTTGGGTGAAGGAACTGGATGAGGCTGTCGGCAGGCCCAGAGGAAGAGAGAGAGGCTTTTGGAGGAGTTGGTGGCGGCAGTGGCAGCAGCGTGCTCCAGGGGCGAAAAGAAGCAAGGAAAAGGTGGAAGAGACAGGATCAGAAAAAGGAAAGGAGGAGAGGTTGTCGTGCAGGAATACAAGCTAATTTCAGGGCTTGTCCACATGGAGCTCTGTTTCCATCTGTCCTGTTTGCCATCGTTCGCTCCCTAGAGACTAAAATGGACCGTCTGAAACTTGAGCTGGCCACGCACAAGGAGTGTATACCACCAGAGGTGGTGACCCTTTGAGAGCTGTAACAAAATTTCATTTTGATGTATGCCAATTGGTGTACGTTCAAAGTGACAATAAAGTTATTGTTGTTGTTGTTGGGTCATGCCTAGAAACGACACAGAACGCTGTGAGGTTTTAGGCTTTAATCCGTCTTAGATCCCCACCTGCTCCAGCTTACAGCAAACCAGATCCCAACTTATTCATCATCATGTTCATCCTCTAGTCTAGAATTTCAGTTCGGATTCAGGCTAGCTGACTCTTTTACCTTTCACGGTGATTCCCTACAGCCCAGGATGCTTCAAACAAGGTTGCAAAATCAAATTAACCTGCGGCTGGAAAGGCATTATCTACTATAAAGAATCTATGGGTGGTGCAGACGGTTTTTCCCAAAGCAAAAGAACTCAATTGGTAAACTATGAACTGTGGGTGGCCTGGAGGGGGAAAAGGGGGGGGGTTACCTATGTGGATTTTCACAGGGGAAAAAAAACCAGAATTCTTTTTGCTTCCGCTGTGCCTAGATGGATCTTTCAAAAAAAAAGCTACGCTCTTGGTCAATCTAAAGATCCAGGAGTTTCTTTTTGTTGAATGTGCCAAACGAGACGGTCGATATATATCATCTGCAATTTTGCCAGTTTAGGGATGATCGAGAGCATCCAGTCATAGGGCATCGCGGTCTGGTTTGGAAGCATCCCTGCTTCGGACAGGAAGGCGGTGCAGAGAGTGGTGAGGACGGCAGAAAAGATCATTGGCAGTTCCCTCCCTCCCATCCAGGATGTGGCATACAAGCATTGCTTGAGCAAGGTCCACAGGATTGTCTGGGACGCTACACACCTTCTTCACGACCTGTTTTCCTTGTTACCTTCTGGGAGGTGGGGGCTTCGGGGTATCCGAAGCAGAACATCCAGATTCTGCCAGTTTTGTTCCACAGACCATCAACCCTGTGAACTCTCCTCTTTCCGTTATGTATTCAAGATGGGCAGTGATTAATATTTGTATTTATTTATATGTAAGGGTGTAGGTATATACATATGTAGGTATACAGGTGTGGTGTATGTGTACACTTTTGGAAGCAGGCAACAGAATTTCATTTTTTATGTGTGCCAGTGTGCCCACAGTAAAAAATGTCAATAAAGTCTATCTATCTATCCATCCATCCATCTATCTAATCATATCTATATCTATCATATCATATAGTTTCACTTTGAGAGCGGGCAACTAAATTTCATTTTTGATGTGTGCCGTTGTGCCCACAGTAAAAAAAAAATGACAATAAAGGTTATCTTATCTATCCATCTATCTTATCTATCATATCTAGCTATCTGTCTATCTATCTCTATCTATCATCTATCATATCTATCAGCTATCTCATATCTATCTATATCTATATGTAGCTATGTATCTATCATATCTATCTATATCTATCATCTATCATCTATATCATCATCTATCATAGCTATCTTATCTAACATCTATCTAATATCTATCTATATCTATCATATCTAGCTATCTATCCATCCATCCATCCATCCATCCATCCATCTAATCATATCTATATCTATCATATCATATAGTTTCACTTTGAGAGCGGGCAACTAAATTTCATTTTTGATGTGTGCCGTTGTGCCCACAGTAAAAAAAAAATGACAATAAAGGTTATCTTATCTATCCATCCATCTTATCTATCCATCTTATCTATCATATCTAGCTATCTGTCTATATCTATCATCTATCAAATCTTATCTATCATCTGTCTCATATCTATCTATATCTATCATATCCAGCTATCTATGTATCTATCATATCTAGCTATATCTATCATCTATCTATAACTATCATATCTTATCATCTGTTGTGATTCAGGGTCAGCCTGTGGGTTCGGCAGTTGGGTCGGATGACTCAGATGAGGGGGAGGAGGGGGGTGTTGAAGAACTTGCTGATGATGGCTTTGAGGCTCCGCAGAGCCCCCAGCCAGGCCCCTCTCACCTGGTGGAGACCCAGCTGTGTGAGCCTGACAGCGTGGATGAAGATGACCCACAGCTGGCCCTGTTCAAGGACACCCGACGCAGGAGGCAGTCAAGTAGGAGTAAACAGAGGAAGGCAATGGGGCTTCTCGGAAGGAGGGAGAGAGAAGCCACGCCCTGAACTCTTTATAAAGGACTTGTGTGGGGAGGGCTGGTTTGCTGAAAGCAACCGCTCAGATAGTGTTTCAAAGCTCCGGTATCTTGGTTCATGTTTTGTTTGTTTTTGTAATAAATTTGGCAGACGTATTCCAGCCTCTTGCCGTCTGTAAAGGAGTTGCCTTTTCTGCAAGGCCGGTAGCAGGCTGGTACAGAACATCATCTATCATATCTATCTTATTTATCTAACATCTATCTATCTCATATCTATCTATATCTATCATATCTATCTATCTATCCATCCATCCATCCGTCTGTCCATCCATCCCATCCCGCTTACCTCCAGAGCTCTCGGTAAAGACGGTTAGGGTCTGTCCTCCCACATTTTGTAAAAGAAAGGGGTGGTCTCTGGGCGCACTGATGGACGTTGCCTTCCCCCCAATACCGTCGATGTTTGCAAGGTCTTCGTTCAAGGTGAAAGATACCTGACAACGGAAAACAACGTTTCACATTTATGAAAGAGGCTCGGTGGGTGCTTGCAAGATCTGGAGGCGGGTGGGTGAACCATTTGGCTGCCTCCCACCACAGGGGAGTCCTAATCTTAACAGCCTTTCATCCAATCAACACCTGGGGGCAAATGGATCAGGGTCACCATGCAGTACAGCAAATCCTTGATTTATCACCCTTCATTTAAGTGCCCGTTTGAAGTTACAACGGCACCGAAAAAAATGTTTTTCAGACTTACCACCGTTGCAGCAGCATCCCCCAGGGTCCCGTGATCAAACTTTGGATGCTTGGCAATGGCAATATGGAGGCAGTCCTTGACTTACAACTGCCCGTTTAGTGACCAAAGTTACAATGGCATTGGAAAAATGGACTCGGGACCGTTTTTCACACTTAACGAACTTTATGGCATCCCTGTGGTCATGTGACCAAAATCCAGATGCTTAGCAACTGACTCATACCGTGGCTGTGTTCCAAGATCAGTTGACCCCCTTTGGCAACCTTCGGACAAGCCAGGTTCACCTAAAAACCAGGTTACTAATTTATCAACTGCAGTGATTCGCTCAAGAAGCGTGGTGGGGAAAGCCATAAAAACGGGACAAAATTTGCTTAACAACTGCCTTCCTTAGCAACATGAATCCGGAGGTCCCACTGTGGTCGTAAGTCGGAAACTACCCATGCCATCTTCTCTAAGACAGGGAGAAAATGCCTCTGGACGAGGGCATGAACTGTCCCACACAATTTAAAGGATAAGCCGTTGCTTTGTCAGATGCAGCCGGTAGGGAGACGTGACTGGAATTTCAAATCCGGCCTCCCCAAAAGACGATCCCTTTGTTTTATGGCTAAAAAGCCACTTCGGGAGCCCTTCAAAAATGCATGTTATATATTTAATACATCGTTACACCGTTGCTGCGTAGGAGAAGGGCAGAATTTGATTGCCGGGTGTAATTCATTCTGATTTATTTCAGTCCAGAGTGACAGCTTGGAGACGGCCTGCTGGGTAAGGAGTTAATATGTATGGAAATTCAGTTTTTCCATCTCTGCGTGATCATTTAGTCTCTCGGCCCTATTAGCCTTCAGAGCCCCCTTCTGAATTAAACCTTGGCTTCAAAATTACTCTCTCTCTCTTTGGCTTAGCTCTTCCTTTCCCTCCATTTCCCTATCCAGAAAAAAAGTAGAGGGCTGAGCTGAAGAAAGCATCATTTTATTCTGTTTGCTATTTTGCAAAGGCTCTTCCTAGCCCATCCCTTAAGCCCTTCCTTGGGAAACGGTGAGTAATCAAATTACTACGTTCAATGGGGCAGCCTATGATCACTCCATCGTTACTCAGAAATAGATCGGTTTCCTTCATAAAGAAAGCATCTGTTAATTTATTTAATTTTTTTGCTTCCAACATTTAGAAAATTGGCTTTCATCTTTCTTTTTTCTTTTTTTCTCAGACTGCCTTTCACGTTGTTAAAAGGCGTTTTAGGAAAGTTCTGGGTTCAAAACACAACGAACCTAGCACGGGCCTGGATTTGTATGAGAGACCACTAAGAGGCTATGCCAAAAAAAAAATTCTAAGGAAAAAAAAAGGCTGTGATGATTTGGCATAGCTCTGTATCAAAATACAGGCACGCATAAGGATACTCATTAATCTATTACTTACTTCTGTTCTTCCTTGATTTCTGTAAAAGAAACAAACAAGGTTATTTTAGGGCTAATCTGTCTAGTAATGAGAACACAAAGCAATACATCCCCAAAAAACCTGTTTAAATTTCTAGGCAGTTTGGTAACATTTTTACGGAGGTGTCAGCTCCTCCTCTCCGTGTTATTGTGGTGTGCTTTTGTCAGATTGTGAAGCAAAACAGTTGCCTCACATTTTGCAGCCGCTCGGCTATCATTTCAAGCCTTAACATTCTGAAACTCCCTAAGGCTGCCCCCTTCCTGGAATATATAAAATATAAACTTTCTTACTTGGCAATTCTTAGCTTTCCTACTTCGCCTCTTCCTAAAGCTTTATTCCACTGCTGAGACAAGTATTTTGGGACCTAAAAGAAACAGGGGGGGAGAGAGAAATAATCAAGAAAAATCTGCAACAAAGAGCAATAAATTGCAAATAAATCAGCCCCCGGGTGGATGGGTTCCGTTATAGTGGCGACAAATGCACTGGGGAGAGACCTGAAACAGGACAGGTACAAATCATCACGGAGAAAAATCTTTCCATATGATCACTAGGACTTGAAGATGACTTTGCTAGGACATGATCGATCCAGGAGCCTCTCGCAGCCTCGTCACTAACAGAAAAATAAGTGGTTTTCAAGCAGGGCAATTTACACATTATACCATTTCAGAATTTTAAAAGCAGCTTTGGGAAACAAAATGCCTACAATAAAAACTATTAGTAAACACCTAGATACACCGTCCAGAGAGATAAGTCCTCTTCCAAGCAGTCACTTAGCAACGGTTCGAAGTTACAAGAGGACCCCAAAAAGGGACTACACAACCCAGATTCAAAGTCCCGATGGCTAGCCACGGCCCCTGCAATCACGCGATCAGGTTTTAGGCGCTCCGCAATCAGCCTGCATTTATTGCCATTTGCGGCATCCTGCGATAACGTGACTGCAATATACAACATGTGTTTTTTGTTTGTTTTTCTTTAGCAGAAACTAACATATATTTCTGGTTTCTATAAAAAAAAATGCCCAGTGCAGAAAATGTCTTCGCTTAATGACCGCTGCATGTTGCTTAACCATCGCTGCGAAAAATAAGTAAATAAATAAAAAGTCATAAAACTGAGCCAGGAAATGTGCGTGTCTTGATTTAGGGTCATCGTGACATAGGAAGGAAATTTAAGGCTCCATTAAGGTTGTTAAGTCAAGGACTGCCTAAACAATATATTCATTCATTCATTCATTCATTCATTCATTCATTCATTCATTCATTTATTTATTTATTTATTTATTTATTTATTTGGTTTATATACCGCCCTATTCCCAAAGGACTCAGGGTGGTTTACAAGGCAAAATTTTAAAACAATCTAATATAAAATAAAATAAAATAAAATAAATTAAATTAAATTATATATATTATATCCTCCTTACCCTAACCTTTCACCACAATTCCTTGATCTGTTCCACTTTGCCCTTGCAAATAACAATACATATATTTTAAAAATTTGCTGTCCGATAACCATAGCTATATGTGGACAATCCCTTAAATATGAGCCAGCTGTGTGCTACAGCTGCCAAAAAAAAGCCAACACAGTGCTAGGCTGCATGAACAGAGGGACAGAATCAAGATCACCTGAAGGGTTAATACCACTTTACAAGGCCTGGGTAAGGCCACACTTGGAATACTGCATCCAGTTTCGGTCACCACGACGTAAAAAAGATGTTGAGAGAGCAGAGAAGAGCAACAAAGATGATCAGGGGACTGGAGGCTAAAACATATAAGGAATGGTTGATGCAATTGGGCATGTCTAGTTTAATGAAGAAAAGGACGAAGGGGGACATGATAGCAGCCTTCCAATATCTCAGGGGCTGCCCCAAAGAAGAGGGAGTCAAGCTATTCTCCAAAGCGCCTGAAGGCAGGACAAGAAGCAACGGATGGAAATTAACCAAGGAGAGAAGCAACCTAGAACTAAGGAGAAACTTCCTGACAGTGAGGACAATTAACCAGTGGAACTACCTGCCTCCAGAAGTGGTGAATGCTCCAACACTGGAGGTTTTTAAGAAGAGACTGGACAACCATTTGTCTGAAATGGTGTAGGGTTTCCTACCTGAGCAGGGGATTGGACTAGATGACCTCCAAGGTCCCTTCCAATATTATTATTATTATTATTATTATTATTATTATTATTATTATTATTATTGTTGTTGTTGTTGTTGTTGTTGTTGTTGTTGTTGTTACTACTACTATTATTATTAGCACTAATCTCATTGAATCATGTGTGTCTGTACACACACACACACACACACACACATATTCCACAACTACTGAGCTTTCTGTTAAGCAAGACAATTGTTCATGTGGGTTTTGCCCCGTTCTACGACCTTTCTTCCCACAATTGTTAAGCGAATTACAGCGGTTATTAAGCTAGTAACACAATTGTTGAGTGGATCTGGCTTTCCCCATTGACTTTCCTTGCTGAAAGGCCGCAAAAGGGGAACGGATAATCCCGGAACACGGCGACCGTCATAAATACGAGTCAGTTGCCAAGCGTTTGAATTCTGATCACATGACCTTGGGGAAACGCTGCGATGGCCGTAAGGGTGAAAAACGGTCTTGCGTCGCTATTTTCAGGGCGGCTGTAACTTTGAACGGTCACGAAACGAACCGCTGTGAGTCGAGGACCGCCTGTAGCCTTCTCCAGTGCACGTTAAAATGTTTTTCTCCCTGTCTGATTGCAAAAAAATATATTCTGACAACTTCTCCAGAGGGAACACAGCTTGCTCCTCCAGTTATTTGCTGAGCTTTATCTGTGCCTGAATCACCATCTTAAGACCAAAGCACGTTATTTTTCGGTCAAGGGAAACTGTCTCCTGGAAAATTATCTTCCCCACTGCTACTTAAAAGCGCTCGATCCGCTTTTAAGTTGCAAAGTTCACAGCACCGTAGAGAGAAGTGCATCAAGCAGAAGGTTTTGGGCAGGTGGAATCCAAAATCCAGACGATTGTGTCAGTCCCCAGTTGGGCCAAGAAAAGAGTCTCCTTTCTGACCGGCTGATGCCCCTGGCTCTTCCTTCCTCTCTCTTCCAGTCTCCCCAGAATATTTCCAACACATTTCTTGCTGACTTGGCCTTGGCAAAGTCAACCAAAGGCTATCTCGCGCTAAGATAGGGGGGAAAAAAAAATCAGATTTCCGATAGCAGCAGAGGCCAGCGTTCAGACAGCAGCAACGAAGTAATAACAGGATTATTTCAGGCTAATACTATATCCCCTTCTCTACAGCAAGTTTATAAAGCACACTGTCTTCATCGGGGCAAATAAAGCACCATGTTTGGCTGCTGTATTAGGTTAACATTGATTTCTGCTCCGGCTTGTAAGGCAGTCTTTTCTCTTGCACTAGGAACGTTTATATCCAAGGGCTTAGACTTCTAATGCGAGTTGCCCAAGAAAAATGGCATTAATAAAACCTCTGGCTCTGATCGCTCCGATTCCAAAGAACAGCACGCTGCTGGACTCAACTTACAACGGTTCCTTTACTGACCCTTCAAAGTTACAGCAGCAGTGCGAAAAGTGACTTACGACCAGTTTTCACACTTACAACCGTCGCAGTGTCCACCACCCCCCCCCAGGGTCGTGCGACCAAAATTCAGCCACTTGGCAACTGACTCCTACTTAACGACGGTTGCAATGCGTCCTGGCGGGTCACCTGATCCCCTTTTGTGACCTCCTGACAAAGTCGACGGGAGAAAGCTGGATTCACTTAATAACTTGGCTTTTTATAAATTGATCTTAACTTTTTAATCTGTATTGATTTATTACGGGCATTGCTGTTTAATTACTTTTTCATTTTTGTATCTTGTTTTTTTATTATGTATTGCCCTGTTCACCGCCCTGAGTCCTTCGGGAGAAGGGCGGTATATAAATTAAATAAATAAATAAATAAACCGTGTTACTCGTTTTAAAAATTGCAGCTTAACCGCCGTGGCAAGCTGGGTCGTCCAATGGGGCGAAACGCAACAGCTTTCTTGTTTAGCAGCGGAAATCTCGAGCTCGGTTTTAAGTCGAGGACTACCTTGTACAGCAGGGGTCTTCAAACTTGGCCCTTTTATGACTTGTGGACTTCAACTCCCAGAATTCCTCAGCCAGCTTGGCTGGCTGAGGAATTCTGGGAGTTGAAGTCCACAAGTCATAAAAGGGCCAAGTTTGAAGACCCCTGCTGTACAGTAACGACAACCAAGAGAAGATTCTTTTTTTTTCCTCCCCCAGATTTTGAAGGCGACAAAAGAGCAGCGGAGGAGTGGAATCCCCCCCGAGAAACTGACAGAATAAGAAGCTCTTGGCCGTTAAAGCCAACAGACACACACACACAAAAAAAATCAGCCTCTTTCTGGTTTTTGCCCCCAGCTGTAAAAACAGTTTAATAGTTCCCTGGTTGTAGAATTTGAAACTCTGAATCTATCGATATTATAAAACTGTCGCCCGTATTATTCATCTGCGTAGGTTCTTCCTTCTGAGGGACCCCCCCCCCTCCAATGGTAGCTAAAAGGAAAACCGTTACAACAATCTATCAAACACACAAGGAGACCAGAAAAACAGAACAAAAAAAAAAACCGACCACAGAGAAAGCTGTGGAGTCTTCAGAGAAATTGGCTGGAAAAGCAGGATGAGACGAGAGGCCGCAGTTGACTCACAAATGCCTACAGCCTGTGAACAAACACATCCGTTGGCTGGGCAAATCTCCCCACCCTTATCCAAGTGATTAGCTTCCGTAATTAGGATGGAGCCGCCACGAAACTGGGCTACAAGCAAGGCCCCCCCCCCGGGACTCGTGTTAATAGAACAGTTATTGCAGCGACGATATTGGTTGTTGGAGGACGTCTGGGTTGGTTTAGCTCCTGGCTTGCTTAGAGCTTTATAAACTAATAGAAACACTGTGGTAAGTTACTCTCAGGAAGCCGAAGCGTTAACGTTCGGGATTAGGGAATTTCTTATCGCTGCTCCACATTTCTCCTCCTCCTCCTTCTCCTCTTCCTCCTCCCTTCTAGCACTGATGACATTCCCTAGTTGGGTCATGAAACGTCTGCAAGAAAACCACCAAGCTCAGAGAGTAGTAAGGACCCCACAGTCCTCCTCCTCCTCCTCCTCCTTCTAGCACTGATGATGTTCCCTAGTTGGGTCATGAAACGTCTGCAAGAAATTAACCAAGCTCCGAGAGCACCAAGGATCCCACAGTTCTCCTCCTCCTCCTCCTCCTTCTAGCACTGATGATGTTCCCTAGTTGGGTCATGAAACGTCTGCAAGAAAACAACCAAGCTCAGAGAGTAGTAAGGACCCCACAGTCCTCCTCCTCCTCCTCCTCCTTCTAGCACTGATGATGTTCCCTAGTTGGGTCATGAAACGTCTGCAAGAAATTAACCAAGCTCCGAGAGCACCAAGGATCCCACAGTTCTCCTCCTCCTCCTCCTCCTTCTAGCACTGATGATGTTCCCTAGTTGGGTCATGAAACGTCTGCAAGAAAACAACCAAGCTCAGAGAGTAGTAAGGACCCCACAGTCCTCCTCCTCCTCCTCCTCCTCCTTCTAGCACTGATGATGTTCCCTAGTTGGGTCATGAAACGTCTGCAAGAAAACAACCAAGCTCAGAGAGTAGTAAGGACCCCACAGTCCTCCTCCTCCTCCTTCTAGCACTGATGATGTTTCCTAGTTGGGTCATGAAACGTCTGCAAGAAAACAATCAAGCTCAGAGAGTAGTAAGGAACCCACAGTCCTCCTCCTCCTCCTTCTAGCACTGATGATGTTTCCTAGTTGGGTCATGAAACGTCTGCAAGAAAACAACCAAGCTCAGAGAGTAGTAAGGAACCCACAGTCCTCCTCCTCCTCCTCTTCCTTCCTTCTAGCCCTGATGCTGTTACCTAGTTTCGGTAATGAAACGTCTGCAAGAAAACAACCAAGCTCAGAGAGTAACAAGGGCCCCTCATGTCCACCTAAGCTTAGCTAAGATCTCCTTGCCAAGGAAGACGCCAGAAGCTTGGAAGCCTCCAAGGATTATCTCAACCATAAAAAAAAAACAGTTTCCCAGTTCTCAAACCTGGGAGCTGTGTAATTATGACCTGTTCAAGTTTTACTAAGTATCCTACGATGTCATCGGGTCAACCACATCACGACAGAAACACAATTCGTCAGCTTTGCACACGACTGTAGCGGAGATGAAAAAAAAAGCTATTGACTGCTGCACTCGATAGTAGTAACTGTGAGAGGGATCTCGGAGTCCTAGTGGACCATCCCTTAAAGAGGAGCCAGCCGTGTGCTGCAGCTGCCAAAAAAGCCAACACAGTGCTAGGCTGCATTAACAGAGGGATGGAATCAAGATCACGTGAAGTACGTTTCACTTAGCATTTGAATGAATGAATCTTCCTTTCATTTTTTTTCCTTTTTCTTTCTTTTTATATGTAATATTAATATTGTTTGTAGTTATCTTATATGAGTTAGAGAGCGATAGATTTAAGAGTTTATTGTTGTTAGCATATGGATGTTTATGATTGTTTTCTGTTTTTATACCTTGTACTTAGCTCTGGGAAGTCGGGGGGGGGAGAGAGGGGGGAGGGGTAGGGAGGGATAGGTAGGGGAGGGGGAGGGGGGATTGTTAAAGATAAAATGTATTTTAAAACTTTTCAATAAAAAAAAGATCACGTGAAGTACTAATACCACTTTACAATGCCTTGGTAAGGCCACACTTGGAATACTCCATCCAGTTTTGGACACCACGATGTAAAAGATGTCGAGACTCTAGAAAGGGTACAGAGAAGAGCAACAAAGATGATTGGGGGACTGGAGGCTAAAACATATAAGGAGCGGTTGCTGGAATTGGGTATGTGTAGTTTAACGAAGAGAAGGGTGAGGGGTGATATGATAGCAGTGTTCCAGTATCTCAGGGGCCGCCACAAAGAAGAGGGAGTCAAGCTATTCTCCAAAGCACCTGAAAGCAGGACAAGAAGCAACGGATGGAAACTAGTCCAGGAGAGAAGCAACCTAGAACTAAGGAGAAACTTCCTGACAGTTAGAACAACTAACCGGTGGAACAACCTGCCTCCAGAAGCTGTGAATGCTACAACACTGGAGGTTTTTAAGAAGAGACTGGACAGCCATTTGTCTGAAATGCTATAGGGTTTCCTGCCTTAGCAGGGGGTTGGACTAGATGACCTCCAAGGTCCCTTCCAACTTCTTCTTCTTCTTCTTCTTCTTCTTCTTCTTCTTCTTCTTCTTCTTCTTCTTCTTCTTCTTCTTCTTCTTCTTCATTCTTCTTATTATCATTTGCCATCTGACTCGGCTACTTTTTTTATGCCTGCTGTACTTACTTACTTCCTCCTGACTGCAAAGTGAAACATGCTGAAAAGGAGGAGGAAGGAAGCCGCACAGGGCATCTTTTAAAAGCTAAAAGTCAAAATGAATCAGTGAGGCCTGCCAGGTTGAAAGCGGCCCTCAGCTCCTGGAGGAAAGTGCTTTTTCGAACTGCGACTGTTGAAAATTAATGTGCAGTTCCTCAGCACTGCAGCCAGGAATCACACGTACCGTGACAAGTTTTATAATAAGATTAAAGCATCTGAAAAAAAATTCCAAAGAAATCCTAATCCCGCGTCTTTTATCATCTTAAAAAGCAATCCTGTGAGAAAGAAAGAAATCTCAATTCTGTCCACATGAGCGACACATCCTTCCCAATCTTGAATCCCAAACACTTATTCAATTTGGATCTCTTCCTCCAGAAACCCCCAAGCATTAAATGTGATACTTAGTGGCCAAAATATTTTTTTTCCTGTTTTATTTACATATTTGTTTTCCTGCAAACCTAATAATAGTACTTCTGTTAAGGCTTGTCTGCTTTTTTTTTTTTACTCTTTTATGAACTACTCTATAAAGAATAATACATTATACAAGAAGAAACACTGAAAAAAGATTTGTGTGCGCATGTATCACAGATAAGTAAACCAGAGATTTAAAATACGAAAACAGCTTTCTAGATTATTTTGTTATATTTAATACTGAAATATTATTAATTCATTAGAAATACCGACTAATGCGTACAATTATGAATTGTTAGTGCACATAACTTCGCGCTAGGACGCTAAACATAAGCTAGAAATGAAGGGCTGCACCCAATGAACTAGAAATCAAATGAAATTCAACTATTCTGATTTAGATGTTTCACAAAAGTGGAAATGCAGATTTTACGCACTGAAAAAGACTATATATAGCTGTGAAATCTCATTTCAGAAAAGGATTTTTCCTCATCTGAAAAGGAGCTCTACAATTTCAGATTTCAATCTCCTGCAGCTGCTACCTAATTAAGCTTAATTGGAGTTAGTGAAGCACCCAAAGATTACTTTCCAGCTTTAATGTTCCAGCTCTGACCATTTCTTCTTTAGGGTATGTTCCCCCGTCCTGCTTGCTGAAAATCGCTAGTAATTTAGATTGGTTATATATTTGTACAGTGCAAGAAGAACCCACAGAATATTCATAATCGGTTCCTTTTTAGAAAGACTGATAGGCTGAGCAAGCAATATTATTTATTTTTATTTTATTTTAATCCCATTTATATCCCGCCCTTCTCCGAAGACTCAGGGCGGCTTACAATCTAAGAAGCACAAATCAATGTGCTTAGCAATAGCCTACATTGTATGTATATGCCTGCTTATTAGGGCTTTCGCCTCCCCCCCAAGTGGCATTTTTACAAAGTCAGCTTAATTGACCCCAACAATCTGGGTCCTCCTTTTACCTACCTGGGAAGGATGGAAGGCTGAGTCAACCCTGAGCCTGGTGGGACGCGAACCTGCACTAATTGCAGGCAGCTGGTGTTACTTAAGGAGGCATTAGCCCACTGCTCCACCATATGTGTGTATGTATGTGTGATGTTCTGGACAATCAGGTCAATGAAACAATAACAGGATAACATAGCTGGAAAGGACTTTGGAGGTCTTCTAGTCCAACCCCCTACTCAAACAGGAGACTTTCTCCCATTCTGGACAAACGGCTGTCCAATCTCATCAAATCCTTTGCTGAAATCAAGTCGATATTAGGACTATTGCACTCCCACTATTAAGAAAGCTATCCTTACAAAAAAGTAAAATAAGGTGAGAGACAAACCTACGCTGATTTCTTGTAATTACTTTGGAGGTAAGATGAGAACTATACTACTATGCCTTGCAAAAGGATGCTATTTATCCCTGCTCTGAAATTCACCTTTTAGAAGTCTTACAGCATTGAGAATGCAGAGTTTCACTCTTCCTTTGCAGAACGCTAAACAGAAGCTGGTTACTACAACACCATGGCTAAAAAAATGCAAAGCAGAAATCAAAGGACCTTATGAGGCTTTCATGTGGGGTCTGATCCATCATGGTTTACCCAGTATTCAGTGAAGCCCAGAATAAATAAATTCCCTCCCCTCTCTCAATATATAGTGCAAAACACTATAGGACAGTTTATGGAGTTTACAAGTAGTCCTTGACTTACAACGATGGATGGATGGAATGACAGAGATGACAGATGATACAGCTCACAGATGATAGATGATTGATATAGATGATAAGATGATAGATGATATAGAGATGATAGATGATTGATAGATGAGAGATGATAGATGATATATATATAATTATATAGATGATAGATAGATAGATAGATAGATAGATAGATAGATAGATAGATAGATAGATAGATAGCTGGTAGATAGATAGATAGATAGATAGATAGATAGATAGATAGATAGATAGATAATATAGATAGATGATAGACAGACAGACAGACAGACCTTTATTGTCATTTTTTACTGTGGGCACGGTGGCACCCATTAAAAATGAAATTTAGTTGCTTGCTCTCAAAGTGTACACATACATAACACACATTTGAACATCCTATACACAATATATGTATAGACCTACAGCCTTACATATAAGCAACATATAAATATTAATCACTGACCACCTTCAATATGTAACCGAAGGACGCCGCTAAAAGAAATCTTATGACCATTTTTTCACACTTACAACCGTTGCAACAGTCCCCATTGTCACGTGATAAAAACTGAGACCCATAAAGGGTAGTTTACCTTTCATTTAGTGACCATTTGAAGTTGCAACGACACTGAAAGAATTGACTTATGAACATTTTTCACACTTACAACCATTGCAGGATCCTCCACGGTTACGTGATCAAAATTGAGGCACCTGTCAACTGACTCATATTTATGATGGTCGCAGCATCATCCCAGGGTCACATGATCCCCTTTTGGTGATCTTTTGACAAGTCAATGGGGAAGCCAGATTCGCTTAACAACCATGTCGCTAACTTAACAACTGTAGTGACTCACTTAATAACTGTGGCAAAAAGATCGTAAAATGGACCAAAATTCACTCAACAAACGTCTCACTGAGCAACAGAAAATTTTGGGTTCAAATCTGGTCGTAAATTGAAGACTACCCGTATAGGCTAAGTTTACCTTTCATTTAGTGACTATTTGAGGTTTCAAGGCCTGATGACCGTTTTTCACACTTACGACCACTGCAGCATCCCTGGTGTCACATGATCGAAACTGAGACGCAGCTGACTCGTATTTAGGACGGTCGCAGCGTCCTTGGGGGGGGGGGTGGCATCACGTGACCCCCTTTTGTGTGACCTTTAGACAAGCCGAGTCAAGGGGGAAGGGGAGGTTCACTTAAGACACCACAACTGCACTGATCCGCTTAACAACGGCGGGAAAGAAAGGTTGCAAGAGGGGGCAGAATTCACTTCGCCGCTGTCTCGCTTAGCGACAAGAAATTTCGGGCTCCATCGCGGTCCCATGCCGAGGACCAACCGCCCCCTCCCCCCCGCATTTTGGCGGGCTTCACCCCAACCCCATGCAAAAGGGCTGCCCAATGCTCGATGTCAGCACTGGATAGGCCCGCTGCTCCTGGCCATGGAGGCTCCACTGCCCGCCTTGCTGAGCCCAACGCTTCCTCACCCGCCGGCCACCCTCAAACCGCGTCTCGTGGCGGGGAGTTCCGCAGATTAACTGTCTGCTCCCCGCCCCGCCCCCGCCCCCCAAATCGTGGGCGCTCCACCGCTGGAGATTCTTAAGAAGAGGCCAGACAATCACCTGTCTGAGACGGTGTGGGGTGGACTAGATTCCAACCTTGGCAATGTTAAGACAACTGGACTTCAACTCCCAGAATTCCCCAGCCAGCCATGCTGGCTGGGGAATTCTGGGAGTTGAAGTCCAGTTGTCTTAACATTGCCAAGGTTGGGAAACTCTGGACTAGAAGACCTCTAAGGTCCCTCCCGGCTCTATTCTATTCTATTCTCCCGGCAGGACCTGGCTGGGAAGAGGGGAAGGGAAGCCTCCCCGGCTTCTTCTCCCGCCGGAAGGCCACCTTCCCCCGGGCAAGGACGCCCTCCCCGCTCCCGGCCCCCGAGGCTCACCTTGACCAGCCACATCCCCGTGTTCTGCTTAGCGCCCGTCAGATCCAGCTCCCCCTTGTCGCTCATGGCGGCGGCGGCGCCGGACTCTTCCTATCCGCCCGGAGTCGCGGCAGCCACCCGGACAGCAATCGGCGACGGACCGGCGGCGACGGATCCTCGCCGGGGCCAAAAAAACCCGAAAACCTTTCACGCCCGAGCGCGTAGCCAGCTCCTCACGCCCGGGCGGCGTTCGATGGGGGCGTGGCTCCGAGGAGGGCCGGGCTAGGGGGAGGGGGGAGGAGCCGAGGGTGGGCGTGGCAGAAGGGGCGGGGACGGAACTTTCTGCCAAGAGTTTCTCATTCCAATAAATAGATTTACAATTGCTGCGGTAGGTGAGTCTGTGTGTGTGTGTGTGTGTGTGTGAGAGAGAGTGAGTGAGTGAGTGTGTGTGTGTTGTGCTTTGCTTTGCTTTAATAGAATTTAATTTATATTTTTTATATATTTATTTATACATTGATTAATATTTATGTGTTACTGGTATGTAAGGGTGTAGGTCTATACATATGTTGTCTATAGTATGTTTAAATGAATGTTATGTATGTGTACACTTTGAGAGCAACTAAATTTCATTTTTAATGTGTGCCATTGTGCTCACAGTAAAAAATGACAATAAAGGTTATATCTATATCTATATTTATTTTTATTTTTATTTTTATTCCATTTATATCCCGCCCTTCTCCGAAGACTCAGGGCGGCTTACAAGCTTAGCAGTAGCCTTCATTTTATGTATATGCCTGCTTATTAGGGCTTTCACACACACCCCAAGTGGCATTATTACAAAGTCAGCTTAATTGCCCCCAACAATCTGGGTCCTCATTTTACCTACCTCGGAAGGATGGAAGGCTGAGTCAACCTTGAGCCTGGTGGGATGTGAACCTGCACTAATTCTATCTATATATCTATATATCTATCTCTCCATCTCTATCTCTATCTATATCTATATCTCTCTATATATCTATTTCTTATTTGGCTAATTTTGCTCACTTCCTCTAACAGAACAATTTTCTTTAATTAAAATACATTAATCAAACATATTAAACAATACATTAATTAAGCTGTTGTTTTATTCCATTGCAGGCCACCCACAGTTGGGTTTCGTGAGATGGACGACCATATCAATGTGATTAAATTACGAATTTTATTTATTTGGTGGCTTAGCAACTTCAGTACTCCCAACTCACTTGGCTGGGGATGCAAAACCATGTGTAAAGTCAGAAAAAGGGTGAATTCAATTAGCAAATTATGTTTCTCAGTTGCCCCTCTCAACAAAGCCTTACCCCAACATCCTAGAATTTAGTTATTGGCTATTTCAAATCGAATTTGAGATGGAGACGCATTGATTTAGATACTTTCTGTGGCCTGAATCTTATTGTTTATTAATTAGGTTGCTTTTTTTCATGAGGCAACTGGGCTTTGTTTTTCTCTGAGAATGTTTGGCTTCTCCTCCAAGAAGCTTCTTCAACTCTGAATGGACTGTGGGGAATGGGAATAAAAAAACAGCACGTCATTACAGTGAACTAAAACTAAACCAGCCTAACTATTGATCCCTTTCTCATTAATACTGTACAGCAATGCAACAACTTTGGAACAAGTATAGTTGTTTTGAGTATTAGAAAATCGAATAATAGAGCACCCAGTTCTAATTTTGGAATTTCCTTCCCTCTTTCCTTTCCCCTTTGATTTTGTTCTTTTAAAAAAGTCAGGGAAGATTTGAAAGGGCTTTTCGGAACCTGAAACTCTCTGCAGATTCTGTTTCTGGACCTTCTTTGAAGGACCGACACGACTGAAAGAATGGCCCAGAGTTTGCCCTTTTGGTGAAAGGGATCCTCCACCATGTGACTGATGACCTTATCTGTGAGCAAACCTACTTTTGACATTTTTGCCCTGAGTAAAGCAATGAAATGTCAGGGCAAAAGCCACTTTTCTGGAAGGATTAGATAAAATTGAGTTTTAGAAAAAAACGCCTAGCATAAGCAAAGCCACTTCAGAAGATATAAAGCGGTTGCTACCAAAAGCAAAACCTGCCAAGCATAACCAAGATTGCAATTTAGTTGGTTGGTTAGTTAAGATAAATAATAATAATAATAATAATAATAATAATAATAATAAGTAGTAGTAGTAGTAGTAGTAGTAATAGTAATAGTAGTAATAAAAAGTTGGAAGGGACCTTGTAGGTCATCTAGTCCAACCCCCTGCTCAGGCAGGAAACCCTATACCATTTCAGGCAAATGGCTATCCAGTCTCTTCTTAAAAACTGCCAGTGTTGGAGCATTCACCGCTTCTGGAGGCAGGTTGTTCCACTGGTTAATTGTTCTAACTGTCAGGAAATTCCTCCTTAGTTCCAGGTTGCTTCTCTCCTTGCCTAGTGTCCATCCGTTGCTTCTTGTCCTGCCTTCAGGGGCTTTGGAGAACAGCTTGACTCCCTCTTCTTTGGGGCAGCCCTTGAGATATTGGAACACTGCTATCATGTCCCCACTCGCCCTTCTCTTCATTAAACTAGACATACCCAATTCCAGCAACTTTTCTTTGTATGTTTTAGCCTCCAGTCCCCTGATCATCTCTTTGTTAAGATTTTCCGCCCCACACACCTTCATTTCTCGTTCAGGGGAAATATTCTATCCTGCCTCTTTTAATATTCCCCAAAATACTTCATTCTTGTGGTGGGGGAGGTTTGCTGACTTCCTGCATTACTCAACTATGCATACCAAATAGATAAATATTGATCTTTCCAAGAATTTCAGACAAGCAAAGTCAGTGGGGAAGCCAGATTCATCTAACAGTTGCATGATTCAATTAACAATGGCAGCGATCTGCTTAACAAATATTGTAAAAAAAATAATTATAAAATCAGGCCTGACTTACTTAAAAACCCACCTTCCTGAGCCACAGAAATTCTGTTGTGATTGTTAAGTCAAGGACTATCTGTCTATAAAAATCAGTATTGTCTTCCATTGTTTCTCTCTGGGAGCAACACAGCAGAAGAATTGAACTAAATTTCAAGGAGCAGGAAAACTACTGACCATATGGAAATGTAATCACAATCCACAGGAAACCCTATATAAGGAATCCTTCCAGAATATTGTTTCCTGCAGAAATCCATAAGAATTCAAGGAGTTTCTAAATTAAATGGGTTTAAGATTAGGGAAAAAAAGTCTCGTCTACTCCCTTCTAATTACTTATTCAACCGTGATCCTCTTGATTTGCTAGCAAATAATCAACTTGGTAACAGGAAAGCTGTGTTGGTCCTGTGTTAGGATTTGGCATCGCATTTTCAGATTAACCCATTTTACAGAAAGGCATTGTGTATGCCTTTGAATAACTGTTCATCCCAAAAAGTTGATACAAGATTTCTGATGTTTAGCAAATAATAATAAGAAACTTCTGGATCCAGGTAGTACTTTGTCTCTTCTCTTGCACTTTCGGGTCCAAAAAGGTGGTGTTTTTTTTTCTCAAGAGGTAACTGGACTTCCTTGTTTTCCTTTGAAGACATTTTGCTTCTCATCCAAGAAGCTTCTTCAGTTCTGACTGGATGGTGGGGAATGGAAGGATCCATTCAGAGCTGAAAGAAGCTTCTTGGATGAGAAGCAAAACGTCTTCAAAGAAAAACAAGAAAATCTAAATTGCCTCTTGAAAAAATACCTTTGGGATAACCATGACCTGGATGCCTGAGAATTTCCAGAGACACTTGTAGGCTGTGCACAATTAAGCAAATGGTAAACTAGTTCAACCATTAGGATTTAAACAGTACACCAACACGCACAAATGGACTAAGCTTAAAAGTTAACATTGCTTGTCCTGCAAAAGTCAAGATTGTTAACTGTCTGGGTTAACCATGTTGTAGAAATCTAACTAGCTTTATTGCCAAAGGAAGGAGAAATGATTTGGCTTTTAGTACCGGATGCTTTCATTGACTATGCTAAAGCCTTTGATTGTGTGTGTTGTGACTCAGGGCCAGCCTGTGGGTCCGACAGCCGGCTCTGATGTATCGGATGACTCAGATGAGGGGGAGGAGGGAAACGAACCGGCTGATGATGGTTTGGAGGCTTTGCAGAGTCCTCAGCCGGGGACCTCTTCTCAGCTGCGTGAGCCCGAGAGTGCGGAGGAAGATGACCCACAGCTGGCCCTGTTCAAGGACGCCCGACGCAGGAGGCAGTCGAGCAGGAACAAACAAAGAAAGGCTGCGGGACTCCTCGGGAGGAGGCACAGGGAGACCACGCCCTGAGCTCTCTATAAAAGGAGTGTTTGGGGAGGGGCTGGTTGCTGAAAGCAACTTTTCCGCTTGAGAAGACAAGCTCTAGTGTTTTTGTTAACTGCGTAATAAATCTTGGCAGATGCCTTTTAGCCTTGGACGCTCTCCAGTCTCTTCTTTCTGAATAGGGGTTTGCCTAATTACAAGGCCAGAAGAGGGCTGACTCAGAACAGTTTGCTTTCAGCCACCCACCCCTTATTACTACGATGGAGCAGCTTCTTGCCGAGAATGCCCAGCTCACCCAGCAACTCACTTTGCTGGCAGCTCAGGTGGCTCAACTGCAAGCTCAGGTACATGCTGCACCCCCACCCAGGAGGAAATGTCAGATAGCTATGCCGGATAAATTTGCTGGTAATCCAGAACTGTTTCCTGCCTTCCTGGGACAATGCCAGCTTTTTATCAGCGTGAGAGCAGCTGATTTCCCCACTGACCGAGATAAGGTGGGATTCGTGTTGAGCCTTCTGTCGGGAGATGCAGCTCGTTGGGGCACGCCTCTGTTGGCACAGCCTAGCCCTTTGTTGGATAACTTTGGGGGGTTTTGTGACAATATGCGCCTCATGTACGAGGACCCGATTAAGGCGCAGACTGCCACCCGACGCCTGAAAGCTTTGAGGCAGGGTCAGCGCCCTCTACAGGCCTATATCAGCGATTTCCGGCTGCTTAGCCAGGATTCCGCCTGGAATGAGGCTGCGCTCGTGGATGCCTTTCAGGATGGCTTGTCAGAAGAGATGTTGGATGAGCTGGCCCGCGTGGACATTCCCTCAGATCAGAATGGGCTGATCCATCTTTGTCTGCGGATCGATGCCCGGCTGCAGCAGCGAAAGAGTCGCCGTGCCACCCCTCAGACCCCTGCCGCCCCTGTTGTGCGTGAGCCCCCAGTCCAGAGGGAGGAGCCAATGGAGCTGGGTGCCGCCAGGTCCCGTATATCGGTGATGGAAATGGACAGACGACGATCGGAGGGGTTGTGTTTTTACTGTGGGGACCCTGGACATTTGGCTGCTTCTTGTCCAAAGAAGCGTCAGCGGGCATCAGTGACCAAGCCGGCCCCGAGAAAGTCCCCTGCTTTGCTGTCGGGAAACGGCCCGAGCCCGATCTAGACGGTGTGATAGATCGGACGACCCACCACGACCACGCCGAGCGACGCCATTCCGATGGTGCCTGTGAACCTCCACGGCATTTGATTTTGGAGGCACGACTGATCCTTCCTGGCAAGCCAGAGGGGATTCCGGTCCATGCCTTAATTGACTCTGGGGCTACCACTAACTTTATGGACTCGGCCTTCGTGGCCAAATGGGCTGTTCCTCAGTGTCCGGTGGATCCGCCCATGCTAGTGGAGACTATTGATGGTCGAGTGCTCCTGTCCGGGCCTATTACGGCCGCCACGCAACCAGTGAGTATGGCTATCAGTTCCCATGTGGAGGCCATTCAGTTCTACATCACTTCGGATCTGCACTTCCCCGTGGTCCTGGGACTGGCGTGGCTCCGGGCGCATGATCCACAGATCTATTGGTCTCAGAACTTGGTCACCTTCCCAAGTTTGCAGTGCGTGGACCACACCCGCCATATCTGTGCCGGCCAGGTGGAGGGCTCCTCAGGAGTTTCTTTGCCTCCCGAACTGTCCGACTTTGCTGATGTGTTCAGCGAGTCAGAGGCGGACCAATTACCCCCGCACAGGCCCTATGACTGTTCCATTGATCTAGTTCCTGATGCGCCTCTCCCAGTGGGGCGTTTGTATTCCATGTCGGAGCCCGAGTTGGCTGCATTGCGGGACCTCTTGACAAAGAATTTGGCTCGTGGTTTCATCCGGCCCTCGTCCTCGCCAGTGTCTGCGCCCGTGCTCTTCGTCAAAAAGAAGTCGGGCGAGTTACGGCTCTGCTGTGACTACCGGAAACTCAACGCCATCACGGTGCGTAACCGCTACCCGCTGCCCCTCATCCCCGAGCTCTTGGACCGACTCCGGGAGGCTAAGATCTTCACGAAACTGGACCTGCGTGGAGCTTACAACCTCGTCAGGGTTCGGCCGGGTGATGAGTGGAAGACGGCGTTTGGTACTCGCTATGGACATTTCGAGTACACGGTGATGCCGTTTGGCCTGACCAACGCCCCCGCTGTGTTTCAGCATTTTATGAACGACATCTTTCGAGATCTGTTGGACCAGTTTGTCGTGATTTACCTGGACGACATCCTGATTTACTCCCCGTCGCGTGAAGCGCATCATCAGCATCTCCGTCAGGTCCTGCAGCGCCTCCGGAAACATCGGCTGTTTGCCAAGTTGGAGAAGTGCCAGTTTTACCAGGTGACCATCGATTTCTTGGGTCACCGCATTTCTCCTGAGGGCATCGCCATGGAACCGAGTAAAGTTGAGTCGTTGCAGAGTTGGCAACCCCCACGTCGCGTGAAGGATGTTCAGCGACTTCTTGGATTTGCCAACTACTATCGAACATTCATTCCTGGCTTTGCTGCCTTGACAGCACCCCTTACCCGGCTCCTGCAGAAGAAGACTCGGTTCCAGTGGAACGCCCCCGAACAACAGGCGTTCCAAGCTTTGAAGGACGCCTTCATGAAGGAGCCCATCTTGAAGCATCCTGACCCGCAACGGCCGTTTGTCGTGGAGGCGGACGCCTCCGACATTGCCATTGGGGCCGTGTTACTCCAGGCAGCGACGCCCAACGGTACCCTTTTCCCTTGCGCGTATCACTCTCGGAAATTGAACCCCTCGGAGCGCAACTATACCATCTGGGAGAAGGAGCTGCTGGCCATCAAGGCGGCGTTCGAGGCTTGGAGGCATCATCTGGAGGGGGCGCGGCATCAAATCGAGGTCCGGACGGACCACAAGAATCTGGAAAGCCTGCAGACCGCTCGGAATTTGAACCAACGCCAGATCCGGTGGTCCCTCTTCTTTGCGAGGTTTGACTTCCGGGTGCGGTACATACCAAGCGGGCACAACCAGAGAGCGGATGCTCTGTCCAGGAAGCCCGAGTACACCCGAGTGGAAGACAAGCTTCCGCCCAGGACAGTGATCCCCGTCGAGTCTTTTGCTGCGGTGCGGGAGCCGGTGGATATACGGGCTCAGATCCGGGAGGCGCAGCAGCAGGAGGCATGGGTGGCTCAGCGGAAGGAAGAGGTGGGGCCAGATTCGCCTTGGTCGGTCACGGATGGACTCCTGTATTATCGTGACCGGCTCTATGTTCCAGGAGGGCCCCTCAGGGGACTCGTCCTCAGCCAATGTCATGATAACCCGGCTGCGGGGCATTTTGGCCTGTTCAAGACTCTGAACCTGGTCTCCCGTACCTTCTGGTGGCCCCGAGTCCGACACGATGTCCAGTCTTATGTCACCTCCTGCGTCCCATGCAGGCAGGCCAAGTCAGCGACAGGGGCCCCGCCTGGTTTACTGCAGCCTTTGCCAACGCCCAAGAGACCCTGGGGGGCTGTGTCCATGGACTTTCTGACGGATCTACCCCCATCCTCCGGCTTCACGACAGTGTTTGTGGTGGTGGACATGTTGACCAAGATGGCGCACTTCATCCCCTGTCGCGGCTTACCGTCAGCTCGCGCCACTAGTCGCATGTTCATCCAACAGGTGTTCCGGCTGCACGGCCTTCCCGATAGGGTCGTCTCCGATAGGGGGGCCCAGTTTACAGCCCGCTTCTGGCAGGAGTTGATGCGGGCGTTGGACATTAAGGTTTGCCTCTCGTCCGCGCATCATCCTCAGACCGACGGGGGTACCGAGAAGGTCATCGGCATCTTAGAGCAGTATCTGCGCTGCTATGTTAACCTGCAGCAGGACAATTGGGTGGACTATTTGGCCATAGCCGAGTTTGCCTTTAACAACTCGCAGCACACCTCCACGCAGATGACACCGTTCTTGGCCAACGTGGGTTATCACCCCCGGTTTTTCCCCCTTTCTCCCGTGGACTCACCGGAGCCGGCAGCGAACGAATTCATGGCGGAATTACAGGCGATCCATCGGTTGGTGCGACGGCAGCTGGAGAAGGCCAAGGCCGACTACAAGAGGTTCGCCGATCGGTCGAGAAGGGATACACCTCCATTATCGGTGGGGGATCGGGTCTGGCTGTCCACCAGGAACCTACCATCTACTCGGCCGGCGAGGAAGCTGGACCACCGTTACCTTGGACCGTTCCCAGTCGAGGCCGTCATCAACCCGGTCGCCTATCGTTTAACTCTGCCACGTTCCCTGTGCGTGCACCCCGTCTTCCATTGGTCCTTGTTGGTCCCCGAACAACCGGCTTGTCCACTTCGCCAAGCGGAACCTCCCCCATCAGGACCTGGTGATGGCGACAGCACCCCCGAGTACGAGGTCGCCAGCATCAGGGATTCCCGCTGGCTGAAAGGTCGCTTCCAGTACCTGATCGAGTGGAAAGGGTACGGGCCGGAGGACTTCACATGGGAAGACGCGACCGCCGTTCATGCCCCTGCATTGGTGACTGCTTTTCACGAACAGTTCCCAACCCGACCGCATCCGGATCGGCAGACCCGGGGGAAGGGCCCTGCGGTGCGGGATAGTGTTGTGACTCAGGGCCAGCCTGTGGGTCCGACAGCCGGCTCTGATGTATCGGATGACTCAGATGAGGGGGAGGAGGGAAACGAACTGGCTGATGATGGTTTGGAGGCTTTGCAGAGTCCTCAGCCGGGGACCTCTTCTCAGCTGCGTGAGCCCGAGAGTGCGGAGGAAGATGACCCACAGCTGGCCCTGTTCAAGGACGCCCGACGCAGGAGGCAGTCGAGCAGGAACAAACAAAGAAAGGCTGCGGGACTCCTCGGGAGGAGGCACAGGGAGACCACGCCCTGAGCTCTCTATAAAAGGAGTGTTTGGGGAGGGGCTGGTTGCTGAAAGCAACTTTTCCGCTTGAGAAGACAAGCTCTAGTGTTTTTGTTAACTGCGTAATAAATCTTGGCAGATGCCTTTTAGCCTTGGACGCTCTCCAGTCTCTTCTTTCTGAATAGGGGTTTGCCTAATTACAAGGCCAGAAGAGGGCTGACTCAGAACAGTGTGGATCATAACAAACTGTGGCAAGTTCTTAAAGAGATGGGAGTACCAGAACATCTTATTTGTCTCTTGAGAAACCTATATGCGGGCCAAGAAGCAACAGTGAGAACTGGACACGGAACCACTGATTGGTTCCAAATTGGGAAAGGAGTCCGGCAAGGCTGTATACTGTCGCCTTGCCTATTTAACTTATATGCAGAGCACATCATGAGAAAGGCAGGGCTAGATGAATCAAAAGTTGGAATTAAGATTGCTGGAAGAAATATCAACAACCTAAGATATGCAGATGATACCACTCTAATGGCAGAAAGTGAAGAGGAACTGAAGAGTCTCTTGTTGCGAGTGAAGAAGGAGAGTGCAAAAGTTGGGTTGAAACTAAACATTAAGAAAACCAAGATCATGGCATCCGGCCCTCTCAATTCCTGGCAAATAGATGGGGAAGAAATGGAGGTAGTGACAGACTTTATTTTCCTGGGCTCCAAGATCACCGCAGACGGGGACTGTAGCCAAGAAATTTAAAGACGCTTGCTCCTAGGGAGGAAAGCCATGGCAAATCTAGACAGCACACTAAAAAGCAGAGACATCACCCTGTCAACAAAAGTGCGTATAGTCAAGGCTATGGTCTTCCCAGTTGCAATGTATGGCAGTGAAAGCTGGACCATAAGAAAGGCTGAGCGCCAAAGAATTGAAGCCTTTGAACTCTGGTGCTGGAGAAGACTCCTGCGAGTCCCTTGGACTGCAAGGCGATCAAACCGGTCAGTCCTAGAGGAGATCAACCCTGACTGCTCTTTGGAAGGCCAGATCCTGAAGCTGAAACTCAAATACTTTGGCCACCTCATGAGAAGGAAGGACTCACTGGAGAAGAGCCTCATGCTGGGAAAGGTTGAGGGCGAGAGAAGAAGGGGACGACAGAGAAGGAGGTGGCTGGATGGAGTCACTGAAGCAGTAGGTGTGAGCTTAAATGGACTCCAGAAGATGGTAGAGGACAGGAAAGCCTGGAGGAACATTGTCCATGGGGTCGCGATGGGTCGGACACGACTTCGCAACTAACAACAACAACAACAACAACACCGGATGCTTTGAAGCAGGCGCATGGACATCTAATAGAAATCTCACTGTTGGGAGCTTAAAATATTACTTTTGTGACCCAAGGCTAACACAACTCGCTTCAACTGTTCTGCCTTCTTCCATGCTGGTTTTTTTTCTTTCTTTCCAAAAACGCCTTCACCAATGTCTCTGTGATTTTTAATTGCTTGCGATTCAAGCAGCATCTGACCCCTGCAATGGGATGCATTCACAGCTCTCCAGATGCTTTCTGCTAGCAAGAATTCCCTCCGCCCGGATGGTTGCCAGGGAGACCGTGCGCTTGTCTCCTACAGCCTGACATCAGCTTTTGCAGCCTTGACTGTTTGTTCCCTCTGGGCTGACTGACATTCCAGCCGAGGCTTCAATACTTTTGAAAGAGTTGAACTCTTTCTGATCGTGCTCGGTATGTCAATCGGGAAATGAGAAGGCGACAACGGAAACGCAGCGTCTCCTCCTCCTCGATTCCAGCGTTGTTCGTTCCCGTTGATAAACCGTTCAGAGTTACAACAGCACGGAACAAAAAAGTGACTGATCACCGTTTTTTCCACACTTAATGACCTTTGCTTGGCAACTGACTCGTACTTAACGACCGTGTCCGTGTCCCGGGGGGGCAATGGGATCCACCTTTTGCAACCATCTGACGAGCCAAGTCAGCGGGGGAATCCAGATTCACTTAACAGCCGTCTTACTGACTTATCCACTGCGCGATTCGCTTAGCAACGGTGGCCAGAAAGATGGTAGAATGGGGCAAAACCCGCTTAACAAATGTCTGGCTTAACAACAGAGATTTTGAGCTCAACTTCAATTAACGGTTTAATGATCCCACGGGGTGTTACATTGACACGCAAGGTTTTGTAGCATGTGCGTTGAGTGTGTCTACGCTGAGGGTGTTGCTGATTCAGCAACTTGGAGGATAGCGGAAATCTCAAAGATTATTTGAGATGGCGAAACTGGGAAGCCTCTTCGTTTGAGAACTCGCAAAGCTAGCAGAATCCTAAAGGAAAGTTCTAGACCTCCACAGATAGTCCTCCCCTTAGCGACCATAATTCATGGGTTTTGCCCCATTTTACAACCTTACCTGCCACAGTTGTTAAGTGAATCACTGCGGTTGCTGAGATAGTAGCACCGTTGTTAAGTTTAACCTGGCTTCCCCCGTCGACTTTGCTTGTCAGAAGGTCGCAAAAGGGGATCATGTGACCCCGGGACATGGCAATTGTCATTAAGTACATGCCAGTTCCTTCATGGATTACTGCCTTGTCGTGGCGAAGGGGCTTGCGTAATTCAATGAAGCTATGAGCTATGCCGTGCAGGGCCACCCAAGACGGAAAGGTCATAGCAGAGAGTTCTGACAAAACGTGATCCACTGGAGAAGGAAATGGCAACCCACTCCAGTATCTTTGCCATGAAAACCCTATGGACAGTACCAAAAGGCAAAACGATATGACGCTGGAAGATGAGCCCCTCAGGTCGGAAGGCGTCCAATATGCTACTGGGGAAGAGCAGAGGGCTAGTACTAGTAGCGCCAGAAAGAATGAAGCGACTGGGCCAAAGCCGAAAGGACGCTCAGCTGTGGATATGTCTGGTGGTGAAAGGAAAGTCCGATGCTGTAAAGATTTTTTCTCCATAGGAACCTGGAATGTAAGATCCATGAATCAAGGCAAGCTGGACGTGGTCAAACAAGAGATGACAAGACTGAACATCGACATCTTAGGTATCAGCGAACTAAAATGGACAGGAATGGGTGAATTTAATTCAGATGACCATCAGGTATACTACTGCGGGCAAGAATCCCTCAGAAGAAATGGAGTAGCCTTCATAGTCAATAAAAGAGTAGGAAAAGCAATACTGGGATACAATCCTCAAAATGACAGAATGATTTCAGTTCGAATCCAAGGCAAACCATTCAATATCACAGTAGTCCAAGTCTATGCCCCAACCACCGGTGCTGAAGAGGATGAAATTGACCGGTTCTATGAAGCCCTACAGCACCTTATAGAACTAACACCCAGAAATGATGTCCTTATCATCATGGGGGATTGGAATGCTAAAGTAGGAAGCCAAAAGATAACCGGAATAACAGGCAAGTTTGGCCTTGGAGTACAAAATGAAGCAGGGCACAGGCTGATAGAATTTTGTCAAGAGAATACGATGGTCATAGCAAACACTCTTTTCCAACAACCCAAGAGACGGCTCTACACATGGACATCACCAGACGGTCAACACAGAAATCAGATTGACTATATGCTCTGCAGCCAAAGATGGAGAAGCTCTATACAGTCAGTAAAAACAAGACCAGGAGCTGACTGTGGCTCAGACCATGAGCTTCTTGTTGCAAAGTTTAGGCTTAAACTGAAGAAAGTAGGGAAAAGCACCAGGCCAGTCAGGTATGAATTAAATCATATCCCCGTTGAATATACAGTAGAGGTGACAAATAGATTTAAGGAATTAGATCTGATAGACAGGGTGCCTGAAGAACTATGGACAGAGGTTCGCAACATTGTACAAGAGGTAGCAACTAAAACCATCCCAAAGAAAAAGAAATGCAAGAAAGCAAAATGGCTGTCTGAGGAAGCTTTGCAAATAGCTGAGGAAAGGAGGGAAGCAAAAGGCAAGGGAGAAAAAGAAAGATATGCCCAATTGAATGCAGAATTCCAGAGAATAGCTAGAAGAGATAAGAATGCCTTCTTAAATGAACAGTGCAAAGAAATAGAAGAAAACAATAGAATAGGGAGGACCAGAGATCTTTTCAAGAAAATTGGAGAAATGAAGGGAACGTTCAATGCAAAAATGGGCATGATAAAGGACCAAAATGGCAGGGACCTAACAGAGGCAGAAGAGATTAAGAAGAGATGGCAAAATTACACAGAAGAACTATACAAGAATGAGCTTAACGTCCCTGATAATCACAATGAGGTGGTCACTGACCTCGAGCCAGACATCCTAGAATGTGAAGTGAAGTGGGCCTTAGAAAAGCTGAGCAACAACAAAGCTAGTGGAGGTGACAGTATTCCAGCTGAGCTATTCAAAATCTTAAAAGACGATGCAGTAAAAATACTGCACTCAATTTGCCAGCAAATTTGGAAAACTCAACAGTGGCCACAGGATTGGAAAAGATCAGTTTACATTCCAATTCCAAAGAAAGGCAGTGCCAAAGAATGTTCAAACTATCGCACCATTGCACTCATTTCTCATGCTAGTAAAGTTATGCTTAAAATCCTACAAGCTAGACTCCAGCAGTATGTGGATCGAGAACTACCAGAAGTACAGGCAGGATTTCGAAGAGGCAGAGGAACTAGAGATCAAATTGCCAACATACGCTGGATCATGGAGAAAGCTAGGGAGTTCCAGAAAAACATCTACTTCTGCTTCATTGACTATGCTAAAGCCTTTGATTGTGTGGATCATAACAAACTGTGGCAAGTTCTTAAAGAGATGGGAGTACCAGAACATCTTATTTGTCTCTTGAGAAACCTATATGCGGGCCAAGAAGCAACAGTGAGAACTGGACATGGAACCACTGATTGGTTCCAAATTGGGAAAGGTGTCCGGCAAGGCTGTATACTGTCGCCTTGCCTATTTAACTTATATGCAGAGCACATCATGAGAAAGGCAGGGCTAGAGGAGTCAAAAATTGGAATTAAGATTGCTGGAAGAAATATCAACAACCTAAGATATGCAGATGATACCACTCTAATGGCAGAAAGTGAAGAGGAACTGAAGAGTCTCTTGTTGCGAGTGAAGAAGGAGAGTGCAAAAGTTGGGTTGAAACTAAACATTAAGAAAACCAAGATCATGGCATCCGGCCCTCTCAATTCCTGGCAAATAGATGGGGAAGAAATGGAGGTAGTGACAGATTTTATTTTCCTGGGCTCCAAGATCACTGCAGATGGGGACTGTAGTCAAGAAATTAAAAGACGCTTGCTCCTGGGGAGGAAAGCCATGGCAAATCTAGACAGCACACTAAAAAGCAGAGACATCACCCTGTCAACAAAAGTGCATATAGTCAAGGCTATGGTCTTCCCAGTTGCAATGTATGGCAGTGAAAGTTGGACCATAAGAAAGGCTGAGCGCCAAAGAATTGAGGCCTTTGAACTCTGGTGCTGGAGAAGACTCCTGCGAGTCCCTTGGACTGCAAGGCGATCAAACCGGTCAGTCCTAGAGGAGATCAACCCTGACTGCTCTTTAGAAGGCCAGATCCTGAAGCTAAAACTCAAATACTTTGGCCACCTAATGAGGAGAAAGGACTCACTGGAGAAGAGCCTAATGCTGGGAAAGATTGAGGGCAATAGAAGAAGGGGACGACAGAGAATGAGGTGGCTGGATGGAGTCACTGAAGCAGTAGGCGTGAGCTTAAATGGACTCCAGAAGATGGTAGAGGACAGGAAAGCCTGGAGGAACATTGTCCATAGGGTCGCGATGGGTCGGACACGACTTCGCAACTAACAACAACACATGCCAGTTGCCAAGCCTCTGAATTTTGATCATGTGACCATGGAGGATGCTGCAACAGTCATAAGTATGGAAAGGAGTCGTAAGTCACTTTTTTCAGTGTTATTGTAACTTCGAAGAGTCATTAAATGGATGATGTAAGTCGAGCACTACCTGTATTTCTTTTACGTGTTCCTCTTCCATCTTTAAGCTTAACACGTTTGTAAAGTTTTTAAATCAGTTTTTTCATCTGTTTTCAGCAGTATCTGGTTAAAAAATTTTGTTCTTTGTAAAAAATCCCATTGTTTTAACAGATTTTTCGTATCTCGTTTGAATTTGCAAATATGGCCACCATGATAGATAGGCCTCTTCTAAATCTTGTCCATATTTCAATTTCTCTTCATTATCCAGAATATCTTTATAGATCAAGTTTGGGCCAGCAGACGCTTCCATTGTTGAAAGCCATCCAAGTATTCTAATATAAATTTTTGCTTTTATTTTTTTTCCCATTCTAAGAAAAGTGCATTTCTAACACAACGATTTTGAAAATATTTCTTTTATTCTTCCCATACCACAGAAAGGCATGCCATCCAGGTTGTACGTCATGCCCCTCTAGGTATAATAATCTTTTGTCTCTAAGTGTTATCCACTCTTTGATCCATGTTAATATAGTTGCTTGGTGGTATAGCGTCCAGTCCGGTAATCCAAATCCTCCATTTTCTTGCAGCCTTTTCAGTCTTAATTCAGTCTGTATTATGGGGAGGGGGATTATTCTTACACTACTTCTGTTTCCCCCAGAATGACTAATCGATGCATCAAGCCAGAATTTAGAAGCAAGATTTATAAATTAGATAACCAATTCATTGCTCAAAGCATGAGTCAGATTGACCCTCACATGGTATCCCAGCAGGGAGAAAATTAACAAGCTTAGATAATCAAAACATGATCTAGTTTCGCTCCATTCCGCCACCTCCACCTCCTTTCCTAAACGCTACCTACTACCAAGAGAAAATAGGAGAAGTGATGCAACATGGTCTTCCTTTACTACTTTGGACTTGAGAGTTTGATCAAAGCAGACCCAACTTTCTGGGGACAAGGAATTAAGACCAGGAACAGGTGATTTCTGTTGCTAAAAATTGGGAGAAACCACACTGGCTGAGTTCAGCTGTTCTCTAGACCAGCGTTTCTCAACCTTGCCCCCCTGGAAGAGGTGTGGACTTCCATTCCCAGAATTCCCTAACTCGGTAGGCTGGCTGGAGAATTCTGGGAGTGGCCTCCAAATGGCCCAAGTTGAGACAGACACACTGGTCTAAACCAGGGGTCTTCCAACTTGGCCCTTTGATGACTTGGGGACTTCAACTCCCAGAATTCCTGGAATTCTGGGAGTTGAAGTCCACGTCATCAAAGAGCCAAGTTGGAAGAACCCTGGTCTAAACCAACATTTTTCAACCATGGCAACTTGGGACAGATGTGGACTTCTACTCCCAGAATTCCTCAGCCAGCTGGCTGGGGCATGCTGGGAGTGGAAGCCCACCCATCTTCACCCACTATCCACTGAAATCCAGGAAGCCTCTTTGGTTGTCTTTAGACATCCATTGAAAACTCAACTTCAGGCAAGCTTCACATCCGCCTGGCTGTAAATCTAAATTCAAATAATATCTAACTCTTATTTGAGATGTATCTGAATGACAAAAATACAAGGCACAAGACTTGAGATCTTTATTGAGGACAAGCATGAAGCCATACACAGATTTTGCAGGACGCTTCAGCAAACCGATACAGCACTAACTTCCAGGGGTTAAAATCCACGTATATTGTGCCTACTTTTCCTAGTCCCTGGCTGTTTGGCTACTATCATCAAAGCAGATGGATCCATTTTTGCTACTCCATCCATTCAATCTTTTCACCCAGGACTTCCTGCCAAGGACACGGGAAGCACGTCTGCCCGTTCCACCTCTTCCCATCCCCTTTTTAATGAATTATGTTTTGGGTTTAATGTTTTACTTCATTCAGTGTATTGTTTATGATGGATGCTGGTGCTGTTTTCATTCTGAAGCGCTTCGAGATGCTCTGCGATAGGATGGGCTTTTAGAAATAAATAATAAAATCTATTCCACCAGAGATTTTCAGAGAAATCTAGGGGAAAACCTTAGGAGCCGAAACCTTTTAAACGAATTGCAATTCAGTTTATTGACGGCTCCTGTCCGTCAACTTGGAAAAAGCAGAAGAGAGAGAACTGGGGGGGGGGGGGAGGAAAGAGAAAAAAAAGACCGTTTGGGACCATTTTAAGAGAGATGGTTATGCTTTATTCATCACCGTGTCAAATGCACAGGTAAAGTTAATAATCTTCCCTGTGGTGATAATCACCATCGGATCCCAAGCTGTTTGCAGCAGCCATCTGATTTTCCCTCTCTCTCTATATCGACTCCACAAAATGCCAAGTGACATGCCTAGCATTCCGACCTTTGAAATCCCAAAATAATCCGAGCTGAAGAAATGTGCACACCTACGGGTTATCTGAAACTTAAAAAAAATATTTCAAACGGGCTTCTTCGTTTTCAGAAAAATGTAAAGGAAATCCCCTCCAGGAAAGGGTGACAACTCAGCCTTCCGCCATTCTTGGGGAAGGAATCTATACAGCGAAAATCACCGGAAGAAGCATAGCAATTATTATTTCTATGTTTGTGACAACTGAAGGGGAACAGAAGTCTAATTCTACTGTTAGGTTCTTCCCTGAACATCAACAGCTGGACTCGTGCACCCCAAATTCAGCCACCCGCGCAACAGAACGTAGGGCTCCAATTTAAAGGAACGTTCATCTTTCACCTGCGTGTTGCGCGTACACAGAAAATGTTTTTATTTGGCGCGCTTGCTATTTCGGTAGGCACCCAGTTATAAAAACGTATTGCATTTGCCATGGGAAAACCTAGTGTTCAAGTCCCTAGACTGTTTTATGATGGCTTTCTTTCGGGCTTCGTCAATCTGATGGACGTGAAGGTCCTGATCACGGTCAAAGGGCCTTCTCTCCTGGGGTTTATTCTTGTCTTCAGCGGTTTTACTCTTTAGCTTCTTCCGATGGATGTCCAGCAGAGATTCGGATCGCTGAGTGTCCTGGGATTTAAAAACATTTGCCAATAAAGGGTGAAACGGTGCAAGAGTTAGAATACCGGAAGACAGACGCAGCGGGACAGAGAGCTGTCATCCAAATACTCTTAAAAGTCCTTTGAACTCAGTGACGTTACCTCTGCTCATCACCTGATCAAAAGTGAATGAAATTTAAGACTAGCCCCCAAAGAAAACAAAGTTGCTTACATATCTGTATGTGACAAGGGGAAGTAAGCCCCAGGAGCAGGTGAAACCACTTCTTATACCACTTCTCTGTGCTTCTATAAGTGAATTGTTAAGTGAATCACTGCAATTCTTAAGCTGGTCACACGGCTGTTCAGTGAATCTGGCTTCCCCCATTGACTTTGCTTGTCAGGAGGTCGCCAAAGGGGATCACGTTGGGGAGGGGGGGGCAGGCAAACCACGACCTGGTCAGCCACTACAATGGACTAAAGGTAAAGGTAAAGGTTCCCCCGCACGTGCGTGCTAGTCGTTTCCGACTCTAGGGGCCGGTGCTCATCTCCGTTTCAAAGCCGAAGAGCCAGCGCTTGTCCGAGGACGTCTCCGTGGTCATGTGGCCGGCATGACTAGACGCCAAAGGCGCACGGAACACTGTTACCTTCCCACCGGAGTGGTCCCTATTTTTCTACTTGCATTTTTGCGTGCTTTTGAACTGCTAGGTTGGCAGAAGCTGGGACGAGTAACAGGCGCTCACTCTGTTATGCGGCACTCGGGATTCGACCCGCCAAACTGCCGACCTTCTGATCGACAAGCTCAGCGTCCTAACCCACTGAGCCACCACGTCCCTCAATGGACTACATCATGCCAAAACTGAAGTTGTGACTGAAGACAAAGTCCAGTGACCAGCGTTGACCGATCAAGTGGCCAGCTCATCAAATGAAACCTTTCTTCCCCCTTGGCAGGTATTCCCATTATATTCAAGAAGCGAGCATCTTCCAAATATACGGATTTCAGCTCTCAGAACCCCCCTGCCAGCAAAAGCCCTGGCTAAGAATTCAGACCTGGAGCTGCCATCTTGGAGGAAAATGCTTCCCCCCACCCCGCCCAAAACAAACCAAGATGCTGTCAATTCTCATCAAGTAAAAGTAGGGTTTGTACTACTACTACTACCGTCGTGGCTTGTGTCTGGGTAATAATTTGCTAGAATGCCTTGTATGAAAATGTTTCCATAGAAACACAGAAAAAAGAAATTCTCGTTCAGTCTTGGCATTTCTGAAACCAACCAAGAGTTTTCTGAAAGGACAGAAAGAGAAACACAGAAAGCGGCATCGCCAGATTAAAGGACACCTACATTGTGCAAGGATATCTGCTCAGCCAGCCGTCTGTCTCTCTCGGAGAAGAAGCCTTCCGCATTGTCCTTAGCGATGGGCTTTTTGGCTTCCTGGAAGACCAGAAAAAAACAAAAAACCAGAATGGTTAGCAGGTGCACGAAGAAATGCACAAGTCAAAAGAGAATCTTGGTTAATCGAGGTCTACTTTAGGCACCCAAATCATCAGATCTAAGGGCGATTTTGCTTCTCCTGGCAGAAAAACCGGGACTGCCCAGCCTAGGCACGCATTGTTTTAGTTAGGACAAAGAAAATTTTATTTATTCTGTGCTGAGAATTTTCATCTATTCACGCTGAGGATGCACCCTGTAGAGCATAGAAATAGGATTGGCTCAAAGGTTCCAGCTGAGAACTGTTTTTAACCTCTCCAGGATCAACCCTCAGAAGCAGACTGGGAGGCAGGCTTTAAAATGCCCATTTCTCCCTCGTCCTTCCACAGGGAACGAGTCCTTGCTTGCTGAAGGCCAGTGAGGTCCTGTAACTTGCATTTGGGGTGGGGGTGGGCGACGTTTGTTTCTACAGCCGTGCCGAGCTGCTCCGATGCGACTGGAATCCTTAAGCAGGATTTCCGCTGGCGTCTCAAAAAGCTTTAATTGGTAAGACAATTCAGTTTGACCTTTCTATCAATTTGAAGAGTCGTTATTGACCGGATCCAGTTTTTCACCCCGGCTCAGGGAAAAACAGCCATCGAATCCAACCCGGAGCTTCAATTCGGTGGGGCTTATTCGGTGGGAGAAATTGGATTGAATTGGCACCTGATTTCCAAAGTGAAGCTTTGCACGGCCCTATTCACCCCAAATCTATTTATTTATTTATTTATTTTATTTTATTTTAATTCCATTTATATCCCGCCCTTCTCCGAAGACTCAGGGCGGCTTAGAAGCTTAGCAGTAGCCTTCATTCTATGTATATGCCTGCTTATTAGGGCTTTCACACAACCCCCCCCCCCAAGCAGCATTATTACAAAGTCAGCTTATTGCCCCCAACAATCTGGGTCCTCATTTTACCCACCTCGGAAGGATGGAAGGCTGAGTCAACCTTGAGCCTGGTGGGACTCGAACCTGCACTAATTGCAGGCAGCTGGTGTTACTTAAGGAGGCATTAGCCCACTGCTCCTCCAAGGCTATTTCCTTCCAGAATTCAAATTATTTGCCTTGTGATTCTCCAGAATTTCACAGGCTCTTTCCCACTTTCCCCCCCCCCCCTTAGCTCTGAAGTTCCTTCACCAGTCAGATTTCTACTTTGCTGAACCGAGATAGATCGTTTCCCCTGCATATGTATCTATTCTACGTTTGGGGCCTGCCGTTCTGCTGGGTGGGAGGGGGCCGAGCATGGGATAACTTTCGCTTTCTGCTTTCCCTCACCCGCCTCTATCCCCTTGAGCAGGGGTCTTCCTGGCTGAGGAATTCTGGGAGCTGAAGTCCAAAAGTCATAAGATGGCCAAGTTGGAAGACCCCCTGCACTTGAGAAAGGAATGCGTCTCCCTCATCAGGGAGACGGTTGCAGAGAAACGAGAAACGAAAGCTGGAGAAGACCTTGAGATGCGTGCCAACGGTGCCAGTTACCCACACAGGTGCCACTTACCGCCTGTGGATTGGCTGGATTTCAAATGGACATTATGACTTCGGCGGGAGGAGGTAACGATTGCTAGCTCAGCTATACCGTTTCCGTGGATTTCCCCCCAGATCTCGCCTTGACTTGCCTACTGTCACTGACCTCCAGTGATAAAAGTTTCCTTTTGAGACAACGCCTGTTCCAAGGGTTCCGCTTTCTTGGGTGGTTAGCTGAGGCGGGTCCTTACGCTTCTATTGGGCCAGGCGTGGCGGGAAAGTCGGACAGCTGTACGCACAGGAGGCGTTGCTTTTAACGAATTAAGTCAGCTTAAAATCTTGGGGAAGGAGAATCGTGACACACCCTCAAAAGTTCTTGGCTCAGCTGCCTCGGCAACGAAGCCGCACGGCTAATCAGAGGAATTAATTGGAGAGTTGGCACAGAACCAGACTCTAAGGGACGGCAAAAACTAGCGACAGAAAAAAAGACAAATGTTGCAGGATCCAATCTGGGTCGGTCCCCGGGATCCGAGGTTTAGTCTTCCGAGCTTTCGGATTGGTGCTGGAAACCTTCTCTCTCCGGCAGAGAAAAATTCCACAACGATGTGCTCCAGCAGGAATCCGAAAACTTGTTAAGACCAAACCTCTGGTCCCAGTGGCTGGCCCAGACTGGATCCTGCCACATCCTCCTGGGACATGTAGATTTGGCTTCGTTCATAAAAGACCACGTTCTTGAAATAAAGCAAGGAAAGACGTTAATCAAATCAAATCTGCCTGCCTGACGAGTGGTGGTAGCAAAGGATTTGTTCTGGGTCCTCATTTTCTGGGACATGGAGGTGAACATTTGCTTCTGGGTTGCTTCTATGAGGGGGAATGCCCGCGCCCCCCTGGTCTGATCTTTCCCCCTTGATCTTCAGAAAGTTTCTGAGGCTATTTTGAACAGTGTTTGAAGACATAAGAGATATTGTTGATTGTACTTGGAATGGCTGACATTGGATGGAAACTAATCAAGGAGAGAACCTAGAACTAAGGAGAAATTTCCTGACGCTGAGAACAATGAACCAGTGGAACAGCTTGCCTCCAGAAGCTGTGGATGGTCCAACCCTGGAGGTTTTTAAGTTTCAGTTTCAGTTTCAGTTTTATTTAATTTATATACCGCCCTTCTCCTTGGTGGGGACTCAGGGCAGTTCACAGGGCATATATAAAAAAGACAATACAAAAATTAAAAAAAAGATTAAACCCATGCCGTTAAAAACAGTGAACAAATCTAAAACAACTATTAAAACCCATCCCCGTCAGGCCAGACCAGAACGAGAGTGGACAGCCATTTGTCTGAAAATGTATAGGGTTTCCTGTCTGAGTGGGGGGCTGGACTAGATGACCTCCAAGGTCCCTTCCAACTCATTATTATTATTATTTGTTTATGATCTTCATTATCACGATTAGATTTACTAATGTTGCATTGGTTGGTTTTCTTGCTTGGGAACCGTTTAAGAATCAGGAAGACTGATGGTCATAAAAGCATTTCTGCTGATCAAGCAATTACAATCCAAAGAGAAGTTTGAGAAGCTAAAAGGCACGCCAGTAGCGTGCACTTTGAACTTTTCAAACTTTTCCTTGGCTTATTGCTAGATAAGTAACCGGATCTGCCAACCCACAACTATGAGCGAAGGGTATTTTTCACTGACAAAGCACGTGGCACGGCAGGCTTACCTTAGCTTTCTTTTCTCTGTCGGCCGGAGTATCTGTCCAAATTGATCTGTCTCCAGAATCATCGTTGGCTCGTCTCTTGAACGTTCGTGGGCCTAGCCCAAAGTTTTTGAGTTCCGGGGGAAGATCGATCATCCAGGACTCTCTTTTGGATTCTTTGGACCCATCCTTTTAACAGGAAACAAAATTGGGAAGACTCCGTTAAGGACCGGCCAGCGAATGCCTTCACAATGCTTGCTGATGTTTTGAGAAAAAAGCAATGCAAATGAGGGACCGAACTCACGTCGTCGTGTCCCAGGAGTCTCTCTTTCATTCTCCGAGCCCGATCCTCGATCTCAGCACCTGGGTTGGATTCCACCGATCCCCTGGCTGGCATAGGGCCAAATATGTCTTCCTCTTCCTCACTACTATCGCTCGCCTTTAGCACAACACGGAATAAAGACAAAAGCCCGCCGATTCAGCACGATGGAGATTTTTTAAATCATACGAAAATGTTTATGCAGCCCTTTGGCCTCTAAAGCTTCGTGTGCATCACAGTCCTTACCAGACTACTGCAAGAGAAGGGTGTTCTTGCCCTCCATAGCAGGTAAAAACATAGCACTCCTACATCCAGTTTTCTGATTTACATTTGTAAAAAAAAAGTGTGTCTTTTCAAGTGGAGAAACTGACTCTTGTTGTAAGAGACATAAGGTTCAAACACACGTTCTGCTGAGAGAGCAGTTCCCTCAGGATGGGCTCCAGCACGGGTCTAAAACCTCAGAAGAGTAAACCTCCGATCCTGGTGACTGATCCAGATTGGATGCCGCAATATTACCCTGGGACGCGTATATTCCCCTTCATTCATAAGGTACAAACTGTTCTTGTATCCTTGCTTAAAATCATCCTCTTCCACAGCTGTTGCCAAGGTCTAAACTCAAGAGCCATCTCTTCTTTTTTTTTTTAGAGAGAGAATTAAGCAAAGGCGTTAATCTATCACGACGATTGCTTGTGATTACATTGCTTTAATTGAGATTCACAATTGTCTATGTCAGGGGTAGGCCACCTTGGCTCTTTTATGACTTGTGGACTCCAACTCCCAGAATTCCTCAGCCAGCCTGGCTCAGCATGGAAACCTCTCCCTTTGCCCTCAGCGTGGCTGGCTCAGGAATTCTGGGAGTTGAAGTCCACGAGTCATAAAAGAGCCAAGGTGGCCCACCCCTGGTCTATGTTCATCCTTTTGGATCCTAAACTCCAAATAGTTGTACCGTCAGACACCTGCTGAGGTTCCACGTCTCCGTGAGAGCTATTGGGGTTGGGAAGGTTAGCCAGCGACAGACTCAGTTAAGAGAACAATCAAAAAGAAACTATAAAGTATTAAAAGCTAGTTCATTCCGTTAGATGGCCAACCGGAAGAGGAGGATTTTCAGTGACACAGCATGGTTCTCTTGGCCCTGACAGAGTGACGAGTCACAAAAGGAAAAGGCGGTATGTTTGGGATTCAGAGAAAGAGCTAAGAGAAAATAGGCAGGTATAATCATAACTGCCTTTCTTCAAACAAAGGTCGCATTTTATCAAAGTTTGCCTCACATTTCTGATTTTTTTTTCAGCCGTTCTATTACTATCATAAGACATGAAAGGATGCAGAGATATTCTTCGCATACACAGGGATCATATTTTAACGTCCGTGAAATAGAACAGTGAACTGAGAACACACATCATTTGACGAACCGCTAGTTGCATCTGAAGCCGTTGCTTGATGGTTCACCCAAAGTTCTTTCAAAGCTAGCAACTGTATTGCACCAAGGAATGTGGGTCAAAATGCTTTGCTACACACACACACGCCACATCCCACCAGCAAATGTTGTATTTGCTGTGTTATTTCTCATACCTGGCTTTTGTAGCATGGTTTTTCTTCAGCATCTTCTGACAATTTCTTAAAGCCTGGTGGTAAAGCTGGGCCTATAATAGGTCTCAAGAATAGAATTAGATTTTAATAACATTCCTCTCTGCAGCACACCAAGAATGGCTATTAAAAATTGCTGTCAAGCTAACTTTGCAAGCATACCCTACTTACACAGATCTGGCCCTGCATTCTTCCTGTGACATTAATGTTACAGAAGAATTTGGCCTGCTTACAAGAATCATGGGTTCCTTGCCTGCCCCTTCAGTCCAGGGTGGTCTTCAAACTCGGCTCTTTTATGACTCATGGTCTTTAACTCCCAGAATTCCTTAGCCGGCGTGCCTGGCTGAGGAATTCTGGGAGTTGAAGTCCATGACTCATAAAAGGGCTGAGTTTGAAGACCCCCCCCTGGGTTAACCCTCGGTGGGGTTCAAACATCCTTGTCTGAGTTACCTTTCCGGTGATTCGTCTTGCTTTTTAAATCCAGGAGGAAGAGCAGGCCCAAAAAACCCATCGTCATCCTCTTCCTGACATCTTCTCTGTTTCCTTGGAAGGCAGAAATAAAGATGATTGAAAGACCAATAGCAGTTTGCCTGCATCTCAAAGAAAATCCAACAGCTGGAACTTTTTACACAGGGAATCTTCCAAGGGGAGTACCTCCAGGTTGTGCTAACTGAGAGATGAACTGAAGGGAAAGTTTTGAGGTGCGGCAGTTTGGCAAAACCAAGAGGATCGAGCAGGGCAAAGGTTGGAAGAACAACCAAATGCATCCCGGCTTGGGGTTAGAGGAACTTCAGTCATAGCATAGTGAGTCAGAATCCTGAAGCAGAAACTTTGAGCAGGAAGTTATAGAGAGAGAAAACAGTCTTGCCTCTCCTCACAAATTCTTTTCGTGAACCTGCTCTACCAAAAGCCTGTGTGAATTTAACCTTCTCTGGTCTATGCTATCTCAGGGGCTGCCACAAACAAGAGGGGATCAAACTATTCTCCAAAGCGCCTGAAGGCAGGACAAGAAGCAACAGATGGAAACTAGTCAAGGAGAGAAGCAACCTAGAACTAAGGAGAAACTTCCTGACAGTTAGAACAATTAACCAGTGGAACAACCTGCCTCCAGAGGTGGTGAATGCTCCAACACTGGAGGTTTTTAAGAAGAGACTGGACAGCCATTTGCCTGAAATGGTATAGGGTTTCCTGCCTGAGCAGGGGGTTGGACTAGATGACCTCCAAGATCCCTTCCAATTTTATTACTATTATGCTAAGAGTTTGTGCTTTGTACACTTTTTTAATTTAATCAGTTCTATTCCCAAATGGGATAAAATTACTTGCTGGCCACTGAACATTCAATAGGGGGGATTCTGAGCAATAAAAGCCCTGATCCATGCTTGTTCATTTAGGCCTTTTACTGTTAAGCATACAGCAGCATTACAGGCCCAAGTGAGTCACTTGGTAAAAAAATACGAAGGGCAAGTGATATTTCTTATATGTCTAAATGATTCCAGCTCCTGTCATTTAATCACTGCCATGTATCTACTAATTATTCACGCTTGCATCATTACACTTTGGCTCGAGTTGATCCATATCCCTTGGGATGAATGGCATCAGATAATTATTGTCCTGGATGCCTTTTTTTCATACTTTTATGCCTGGGAAGATGTCATGTCTCTCTGTTCAGGAAGAATCTTTGAGAGAAGCCTGTTCTGAGTTCTTAACTGAGACAAGGACCTGTTTTGAAAATGATGCCTCCTTGTTGTGAGAACATTAATTTACGACGTGAGAGAGTATGCTCACTGGCAGTGTGTACTTGACTCGTTCTGCACAATAATCCAGAAGCATCTACTTCACTTTCCATCCTGTTGCTTTCCCAACTTTAACATCTGTTGCCAGATGTTGTGTGTCAGGTAGATGTGTTTGTGGGAGAGTTTTTTTTCTTCCAACAGATTGCATCCCTTTGCTGGAAGAAGAAAAAAAAAGAAAGTGCCCTAATTTTTATGTTTCTGTTCGAGAAAGAGACAGGCCAATAAAGAAGAGGCTGCATGTATCTGTGGGAACAGGTGCCATAATTGTGCAAAGTTTGTAGGTGTTGAGGGTCCCCCTAAGGCACACTGGCATCAGGAGCAATAGAACACAAAACCTAACTATCACTCACATACTGACATCAACTGCCACTTAAAACAATTCCAAACTTTCAAGCCAGTTCACTAACCTGGGAACTGGACTCGGATCTTTATCCTCTTCAGAATCCAAATCTGTTTCTTTGCGCATCTGAGCAGAGACATATTTCTCCCCGCTATCAAAGTATTTAGAGTTTTCCTTGTAGCCAGGAGGCAATGCCGGTCCTGCAACTAAACATTTTTGTATCACAATATATGTCGTGTGAATGTTGCTTTCTTTGTTTTTGAGTTAACTTATTCAACTATTTGTTTTTCTAGGAAAAGATTAGGTTGTTTTAAATCAGCGCTGATCTATAATCTATTCTTATCTTTGGCTAACTGATTTGTTAAAGTACAATTTAAGGTACCACAATTTGGGGGTTTTTTTTTTTGCTTTTTGGTACAATAGATTGACATAGACTCCTAAAAATTAATCAAATGCAGTTAAGAGATACAGGGTAAAAAAAAAGTCAAATTTGCCCCCCGAAACATATTTGTTGTCTGTTATTTGTTTCTAGCATATTGTGTTGAGAAAGTGAATCTACGCTGCAGTTGCATTTAGTTATTTCTTGCTACTTGTCTTTTATTGTTTGCAAAGTTCTAATAAAAAGGAATTTTTTCCAGATATAGTGTTAACTTTTGTACCAGACCCCTCAAAACTGAGTTGAGTGCCTGTTTGGTATAACAGTTAGGGTGCTGACCTACAAACTAGGAGGCAGTGAGTTCTAATCCCCTCTTAGGTATACAAACCAGCTGATTGGCTTTGGGGATCCCCCTCTCTAAGCCTAGCCCGCCCTCACAGGGTTGTTGTGAGGAGGAGGAAAGGAAGAGATTTTAACAGAAAAAGTTTGACACTATTTTCCCTTTTTTCTTCCAGACTAGCCTGGATTTCCTGATAGTCTCCCACCCGGCCGCTTAGGTGTAGTGGTGAAAATGTTAGGCCTTAAAACCAGGAGACTGTGAGTTCTAGTCCCGCCTGGGCAATGAAAGCCAGCTGGGTGACTTTGGGCCAATCACCAGGAGACGATGAGTTCTAGTTGCACCTTAGCCATGAAAGACAGCTGGGTGACTTTGGGCCAATCACCAGGAGACGGTGAGTTCTAGTCCCGCCTTAGCCGTGAAAGCCAGCTGGGTGACTTTGGGCCAATCCCCAGGAGACGGGGAGTTCTAGTCCCGCCTTAGCCGTGAAAGCCAGCTGGGTGACTTTGGGCCAATCCCCAGGAGACGGGGAGTTCTAGTCCCGCCTTAGCCGTGAAAGCCAGCTGGGTGACTTTGGGCCAATCCCCAGGAGACGGGGAGTTCTAGTCCCGCCTTAGCCGTGAAAGCCAGCTGGGTGACTTTGGGCCAATCCCCAGGAGACGGGGAGTTCTAGTCCCGCCTTAGCCGCCAGCTGGGTGACTTTGGGCCAGTGCGTCCCACCTCACTGGGTTGTTGTGGTGGGGAAAAAGAAGTAACGGGACATTAGATGCGCTCGCCTTAAACTTCACTTTTGATGTGTGCCGTTTTTGATGTGCGCCACAGTAAAAAACATGACCATAAAGATTACCTGGAGAAGGAAATGGCAACCCACTCCAGTATCTTTGCCATGAAAACCCTATGGACAGTACCAAAAGGCAAAACGATATGACGCTGGAAGATGAGCCCCTCAGGTCGGAAGGCGTCCAATATGCTACTGGGGAAGAGCAGAGGGCTAGTACTAGTAGCGCCAGAAAGAATGAAGCGACTGGGCCAAAGCCGAAAGGACGCTCAGCTGTGGATGTGTCTGGTGGTGAAAGGAAAGTCCGATGCTGTAAAGATTTTTTCTCCATAGGAACCTGGAATGTAAGATCCATGAATCAAGGAAAACTGGACGTGGTCAAACAAGAGATGACAAGACTGAACATTGACATCTTAGGTATCAGCGAACTAAAATGGACAGGAATGGGTGAATTTAATTCAGATGACCATCAGGTATACTACTGTGGGCAAGAATCCTTCAGAAGAAATGGAGTAGCCTTCATAGTCAATAAAAGAGTAGGAAAAGCAATACTGGGATACAATCCTCAAAATGACAGAATGATCTCAGTTCGAATCCAAGGGAAACCATTCAATATCACAGTAGTCCAAGTCTATGCCCCAACCACCAGTGCTGAAGAGGATGAAATTGACCAGTTCTATGAAGCACTACAGCACCTTATAGAACTAACACCAAAAAATGATGTTCTCATCATCATGGGGGATTGGAATGCTAAAGTAGGAAGCCAAAAGATAACTGGAATAACAGGCAAGTTTGGCCTTGGAGTGCAAAATGAAGCAGGGCACAGGCTGATAGAATTCTGTCAAGAGAATACGATGGTCATAGCAAACACTCTTTTCCAACAACCCAAGAGACGGCTCTACACATGGACATCACCAGATGGTCAACACAGAAATCAGATTGACTATATGCTCTGCAGCCAAAGATGGAGAAGCTCTATACAGTCAGTAAAAACAAGACCAGGAGCTGACTGTGGCTCAGACCATGAGCTTCTCCTTGCAAAGTTTAGGCTTAAACTGAAGAAAGTAGGGAAAAGCACTAGGCCAGTCAGGTATGAATTAAATCATATCCCTGTTGAATATACAGTAGAGGTGACAAATAGATTTAAGGAATTAGATCTGATAGACAGAGTGCCTGAAGAACTATGGACAGAGGTTCGTGACATTGTACAACAGGTAGCAACCAAAACCATCCCAAAGAAAAAGAAATGCAAGAAAGCAAAATGGCTTTCTGAGGAAGCTTTGCAAATAGCTGAGGAAAGGAGGGAAGCCAAAGGCAAGGGAGAAAAAGAAAGATACACCCAATTGAATGCAGAATTCCAGATAATAGCTAGAAGAGATAAGAATGCCTTCTTAAATGAACAGTGCAAAGAAATAGAAGAAAACAATAGAATAGGGAGGACCAGAGATCTTTTCAAGAAAATTGGAGAAATGAAGGGAACGTTTAATGCAAAAATGGGCATGATAAAGGACCAAAATGGCAGGGACCTAACAGAGGCAGAAGAGATTAAGAAGAGGTGGCAAAATTACACAGAAGAACTATACAAGAATGAGCTTAACGTCCCTGATAATCACAATGAGGTGGTCACTGACCTGGAGCCAGACATCCTAGAATGTGAAGTGAAGTGGGCCTTAGAAAAGCTGAGCAACAACAAAGCTAGTGGAGGTGACAGTATTCCAGCTGAGCTATTCAAAATCTTAAAAGACAATGCAGTAAAAGTGCTACACTCAATTTGCCAGCAAATTTGGAAAACTCAACAGTGGCCACAGGATTGGAAAAGATCAGTTTACATTCCAATTCCTAAGAAAGGCAGTGCCAAAGAATGTTCAAACTATCGCACCATTGCACTCATTTCTCATGCTAGTAAAGTCATGCTTAAAATCCTACAAGCTAGACTTCAGCAGTATGTGGATCGAGAACTACCAGAAGTGCAGGCAGGATTTCGAAGAGGCAGAGGAACTAGAGATCAAATTGCCAACATACGCTGGATCATGGAGAAAGCTAGGGAGTTCCAGAAAAACATCTACTTCTGCTTCATTGACTATGCTAAAGCCTTTGATTGTGTGGATCATAACAAACTGTGGCAAGTTCTTAAAGAGATGGGAGTACCAGACCATCTTATTGGTCTCTTGAGAAACCTATATGCGGGTCAAGAAGCAACAGTGAGAACTGGACACGGAACCACTGATTGGTTCAAAATTGGGAAAGGAGTCCGGCAAGGCTGTATACTGTCGCCCTGCCTATTTAACTTATATGCAGAGCACATCATGAGAAAGGCAGGGCTAGATGAATCAAAAGTTGGAATTAAGATTGCCGGAAGAAATATCAACAACCTAAGATACGCAGATGATACCACTCTAATGGCAGAAAGTGAAGAAGAACTAAAGAGCCTCTTGTTGCAGGTGAAGAAGGAGAGTGCAAAACTTGGGTTGAAACTTAACATTAAGAAAACCAAGATCATGGCATCTGGCCCTCTCAATTCCTGGCAAATAGATGGGGAAGAAATGGAGGTAGTGACAGATTTTATTTTCCTGGGCTCTAAGATCACTGCAGATGGGGACTGTAGCCAAGAAATTAAAAGACGCTTGCTCCTGGGGAGGAAAGCCATGGCAAATCTAGACAGCACACTAAAAAGCAGAGACATCACCCTGTCAACAAAAGTGCGTATAGTCAAGGCTATGGTCTTTCCAGTTGCAATGTATGGTAGTGAAAGTTGGACCATAAGAAAGGCTGAGCGCCAAAGAATCACTGGAGTCACTGAAGCAGTAGGCGTGAGCTTAAATGGACTCCAGAAGATGGTAGAGGACAGGAAGGCCTGGAGGAATGTTGTCCATAGGGTCGCGATGGGTCGGACACGACTTCGCAGCTAACAACAACAAAAAGATTACCTTATCTAGTTACATATAAAGTAACCCAAAGACCGACTAAGCCACTCGGGCAAGCCGGCCTGGCCCGCATTGTCGGGACCAGCCCAGGGGAGCCTTTTATCCTCCCCATTTACCCTCCGGCCCCAGCGCTCCTCCGACCTCCTCCCTCCCAGATTAGGTCAGCCGGGCGCCAAGAGGGGTCCCGGGCGGGCTCTTTGCCCCTCCGGAGCGACGGACTCCTCCTTCTTCTTACCCGGCCCGGAGTCCACCGAGGCGGCGGCCGAGGCGGCTAAATGCGGGGGCAGCGCCGGCCCGATAAGATCTCGGGACGCCATGATGCCAACGAGAGCGCCGCCGCGCCTGCGCAGTACGCTCCCCGCGCGCCCTTCCGGCCTGTGTGTTTCCGGCGTTTTCCGCAACGTCAAACTTGGAGCGCCGGACGTGACGCCATCGCCGGAGCGACGCGCGCGCCGAGCGTCCCACGTGCGGCCCAGCCGAGCCATGGATCTCTGGTACCCTCCGCCTGCCCCGCCGCCGCCGCCTCCCTTCCCAGCCTGGGGCGCCGCCGGGCCCTGGCCGCCGGGCCCGCCCGGGCACTGGCACTGGGCCTCGCCGCCGCCGCCACGCCCAGGTCGGTTCCAGCCCCGGGAGAGCCGCCGACCGCTCAGCTGGGCCGGCCTACCTCACAGGGGGGTGGTTGTGGCAGCGGAGGGAAATGAGGGGAAGCCGGCCGAAGGGAGCCGGAATCCACGCACGGGGCCTTGCCTTTAATAACTGCAACAACAATAGTTATAATAGCTGTGAGTGGGCTTTTATCCCATCTCCCCCGTCTGGATATTCTGCTCCCTGCCTGGTATTGTACTGTGATTGGGGTGTTTGTGTATGTACGTGTATGTGTATGTGTATATGTACGTAGGGGTGTGTGTATATGCGTGTGTATGTATATACACATATATACATATTTATATACATACACACACACACACACACACACACATGCATTTGTGTGTGTGTGTGTAGTGTGTGTATGTATGTATATATGTGTATACACACACATACACACACACACGGGGTTCACGGTTCTTTCCTGAATAGAACTGCATTTAGATTTCTATTTTATTTCCGTTTATTTATTTTGTAACGCTTAATTCCGGATTCTGATTGAAGGCAGGCATCATCATTTTGGGGAAGACTGGCAGGTGAAACCAACTGGACTGCCACAAGCTGGAGTCTGTCAAGGCAGGAAGCACAAACAGAAGGTATTGCAACTTGAGAGTAAATTGCATGGTGCCACTTTTCTTTGTATTTCCGATTTCCACAAAAGGAACAGAGGCGTTTTCATAAGCATGCAGTAGAGAGAAAGAGCTGGACTGGTGCAGTGGTTAGAATGCAGCATTGCAGGCTAATTTTGCTGACTGCCAGCAATTCAATCCTGACCAGCTCAAGGCTGACTCGGCCTCCCATCTTTCCAAGGTCAATAAAGTGAGAACCCAGATTGTTGGGGGGCTGACTCTAAACCGCTTAGAGAGGGCTGTAAAGCATTGCAAACCGATATATATGACTTAGTGCTGCTGCTATTATTATTTTTTATATATATGTATATGTATGTATGATGACGGATGGGATTTCGTCGAAACGTTGCGCCTACACCTTTAGTTCTACGCGGGGAAAAACCCGAAAAACCAAGGATCCACATACAGGCACCCGCGAAAACCTCAGAAAACATATATATATATATATATATATATATATATATATATATATATATATATATATATATATATATATATATATATATATAATTTATATGCCGCCCTTCTCCCTAAAGACTCAGGGTGGCTCACAACAATAAAAAATTCAAAAACACAGAATACAAAGATTAAAAAAGAATTAAACAATAAATACAAAAATAAAGGACAATTTAAGCCGATAAAAAACCAAATTTAAAAAACCATGATCAGTCCAGGCCCGCTTGTTGGAACAACCATGTCTTCAGGTCGCGGCGGAAGGACCAAAGGTCAGGGGCCATCCGCAGCTCCGGAGGCAGTTCATTCCAGAGGGTCGGCGCGCCCACAGAGAAGGCTCTCCCCCTGGGGGTCGCTAGCTGGCATTGCCTGGCTGACAGCACCCTGAGGAGGCTGACTCTGTTACTGCTGAGCTGTTTGGTACTATTACTATCCTTACATATTTATCCCAATTTTATAGTTGTTAGCATTGTGGACATAGGAACATACCATGTGTGGTAAATGCTCTTTTGTTATGAAAAAGAGAACTTGACCTCCCTTTGTAACTGCTGGGCTTGTTTCCCTACTACTGAGGAAGAATAAAAATAATGCCATAGTAATGGTGATTCAGTAGCCTATCATGATGTCATGTTAAGCTATCATTTAATTCTAATTGCACAAAAAGTACAGAACCTGGGTGAAATAGAGTTCTCTCCCAAGAGGAAATCAACAAGAATCTAGGGCAGGGGTCTTCAAACTTGGCCCTTTTATGAGTTGTGGACTTCCAACTCCCAGAATTCCTCAGCCAATATGCCTGGCTGAGGAATTCTGGGAGTTGAAGTCCACAAGTCATAATAAAAGGGCCACGTTTGAAGACCCCTCATCTAGGGATTCACTGGATTTGGTATTGATTGATTGATTGATTGATTGATTGATTGAATTCATTTGCTACCCATCTTGTATCAAATGACTCTGGGCAGCTTCCGGCTTCTTTGGCTTATAATTGATGTAAAAAAGGATTTAATTCGTCAATTAATTGGATTGCTTGATTTATATATAACACCAGTGCGATGGAGAAGAATATTCAAGATTCAATTTTAAAACCACAAATATTAGCGGAGAAGTGCAAAGTATTAAATGTCACTGAGAAAGACAACTGACTCCTGTGAACGACCCAGTAGTGAATTCTTTTTCGATTATGATTCTTGGTTTACAGGTAACACCAACAGTTTATTAAAGTGAAACCAGCTTTAATTCTCCTCCTGGCTACAGAGATGGGCGTGGATAATCCTAGAAGCATAAATTAACCTCATTCTGTTTGTACATCTGGGACTGAACTATTTGTTGTTGTGTTTAGTTGTTTTGATAAGTCACCTATTCATCACAAAAGGAACAAACTGCACGCATAACACACCCTTCCCTTTCCTTCAAGGATGGCTGCAATAAGATTGAAGCTTTTTCTTTATGCTTTGATTAACTGCAGATAAGCACTTTGTCCAAAGGCTAAACCGTGCCTAATTTTAACAATGGATTCTTTAAAACAAACTAGTTTCACAGGCCATAATTTGAAGTTGTTTTGTTTCGCTAAAACGGTTCAGATTGGGGGCACTTTTATTATTTTGGCAAGCAAAGCAGGAAAGGAAGCAAAGACGAGAGTCATTTTGGTCAACTGGTTAAGGCGCCAGACTAGAAAATGGGAGACAGAGAGTTCTAGTCCCACTTTAGCCATGAAAGCCTAAAGAGGAGGGAGAAGCTATTTTGAATATTTTCGTCACCTTGAGTTATTTGTAAAAATAATAAAGGCAGGATACAAACAAATAAAATATTCTAGACTCTTGTCAAAGATATGCAAATGATATCACTCTAATGGCAGAAAGTGAAGAAGAACTAAGGAGCCTCTTGTTGCGGGTGAAGGAGAGTACAAAAGTTGGGTTGAAACTCAACATTAAGAAAACCAAGGTCATGGCATCCGGCCCTCTCAATTCCTGGCAAATAGATGGGGAAGAAATGGAGGTAGTGACAGAATTTATTTTCCTGGCCTGCAAGATCACCGCGGATGGGGACTGTAGACAAGAAATTAAAAGACGCTTGCTCCTGGGGAGGAAAGCAATGGCAAATCTAGACAGCACCCTAAAAAGCAGAGACATCACCCTGTCAACAAAAGTGCATATAGTCAAGGCTATGGTCTTCCCAGTTGCAATGTATGGCAGTGAAAGTTGGTCCATAAGAAAGGCTGAGCGCCAAAGAATGGAGGCCTTTGAACTCTGGTGCTGGAGAAGACTCCTGCAAGTCCCTTGGACTGCAAGGCGATCAAACCGGTCAGTCCTAGAGGAGATCAACCCTGACTGCTCTTTGGAAGGCCAGATCCTGAAGCTAAAACTCAAATACTTTGGCCACCTAAGGAGAAGGAAGGACTCACTGGAGAAGAGCCTAATGCTGGGGAAGATCGAGGGCAAGAGAAGAAGGGGACGACAGAGAATGAGGTGGCTGGATGGAGTCCCTGAAGCAGTAAGCATGAGCCTAAATGGACTCGAGAAGATAGTAGAGGACAGGAAGGCCTGGAGGAACGTTGTCCATGGGGTCGCGATGGGTCGGACACGACTTCGCATATAACAACAACAACAAGACTCATCATTTTGCTGGAGACATGTTAGCAGAGTGATCCTGGTCTCATTTTGTCCACCTATTTGCTCTGATTGTTTTCAAAGACCACCTGAAATTACTCATTCTTGGAATAAACCATGGTTGGTCGTGATGACCGAATGTCACCTTCATAAGCTTATATTTAAAGGTTGATAACATTGCTTCAGCACCAGCACGTGGCATCCTTTGGGATGGTTTGTGATGCCAGCGATGGCATGTTGTTGTTTTGCATTCGTTGTAAGGCCCTTCGAATAGGGCCAGTCCCACAACTCGGCATTAATGCCTCTTTTCTTTTTTTATAGAACAAGAAGAGAAAGGAACCTGTGTTTACCCATTATTGTGATACCTGTGATCGTGGCTTTAAAAACAAGGAGAAATATGAGGAACACACCTCTCAGCACAAGCAGGTGTGTTATAATAGCTGTAGGCAGCCATTGCACAAATTGGAACAAATTATTGAGTTGAATAATCGTCTAACCTTTCCAAGCTGGTGTGGAAGCTTGAAACAGGAGCCTGTTTCACACATAAGCACTGCAAGGCAGGATTTTGGTTTGTTCCACCTTGGGTGATAATTTTCCTTCCAGCTGGAAGAGAAGCCCCTTTTCCAGAAATGACATTTGGTGTCCTAGGTAACACCAGACTTGGTTTCCGTAGATTTACAACTACATTCTGTAGAATTCCAGCTATAAATAGGAGAGGTTACTGAAGTGACCCACGCCTATGTAGTTTGAAAATTTAAATTTATTTCAGTCTTTGATGTCAAGATTTGGAATAATGATTATCACAGGTTGCTCAGGTAAGCTAGAATTAAGTAGCAAACTTCCCTGGAATTAAGAGTATAAATGCATTTTGAAATAAGAGGAGAACGAGTAGCGATGAGGATGCAGAAGAAGTAAAGGGAGAGGGGGGGGGGAAAGGCAGAAATCAAATTGTAATTTCAATATGTACTGCCCCTTTTTTAGCTTGCTAAACTGATTTTAATGTCTTTATTCTTTCAGTGTACTGAAGATGGCTGTAACTTTAGAGCGCATGAGAAACTGGTTCAGATCCATTGGAAAAATGTACGTATTTGCCTGGTTCAGATTAATAACTCTTTTCTAGGAATTTTTCTTGTGAGTTTTCCTATCTTATACATCTTGGAGGTTTTTTTGGGAATTTGCCCAACGTATCTGCAAGTGTTTGTCAAACAGTTACAGTGAATAAACAGGAGAACACCTTTGTGGAACTGTTTTGAAGGCTGAGCAGTGAGCTTTGGGCATGTTGTGATACTGCTTTAAAAAAACCTTCAGTAATGCGACCAACTAACCCCTCTAATGGCAGAAAGTGAAGAGGAACTAAAGAGCCTCTTGTTGTGGGTGAAGAAGGAGAGTGCAAAACTTGGGTTGAAACTTAACATTAAGAAAACCAAGATCATGGCATCCGGCCCTCTCAATTCCTGGCAAATAGGTGGGGAAGAAATGGAGGTAGTGACAGATTTTATTTTGCTGGGCTCCAAGATCACTGCAGATGGGGACTGTAGCCAAGAAATTAAAAGATGCTTGCTCCTTGGGAGGAAAGCCATGGCAAATCTAGACAGCACTCTAAAAAGCAGAGCCATCACCCTGGCAACAAAAGTGTGTATAGTCAAGGCTATGGTCTTCCCAGTTGCAATGTATGGCTGTGAAAGTTGGACCACAAGAAAGGCTGAGCGCCAAAGAATTGAGGCCTTTGAACTCTGGTACTGGAGAAGTCTCCTGCGAGTCCCTTGGACTGCAAGGCGATCAAACCGGTCAGTCCTAGAGGAGATCAACCCTGACTGCTCTTTAGAAGGCCAGATCCTGAAGCTAAAACTCAAATACTTTGGCCACCTAATGAGAAGGAAGGACTCGCCGGAGAAGAGCCTCATGCTGGGAAAGGTTGAGGGCAAGAGAAGAAGGGGACGACAGAGAATGAGGTGGCTGGATGGAGTCACTGAAGCAGGAGGCGTGAGCCTAAATGGACTCCAGAAGATGGTAGAGGACAGGAAGGCCTGGAGGAACGTTGTCCATGGGGTCGCGATGGGTCGGACACGACTTCGCAGCTAACAACAAAAATGCAACCAATGAAAATTGTCTTGAATCTTGGAAAAGGGAAGGGAAGGAAGGAAGCAAGCTGTAGAAGCAGTTCAGAGATTTGATTTAGTACTGTTGATAATATCCACCAATCTATAATCTCATTTCCTATGCATATTCATGTCAGATATTCCAGAACCTGATCACTGAGGTAAGAGAAGCCAATAACAAGATCTTCTTGATCATCAAATATTTAAAACACAAAGCAAGCATGATATTAACTAAGGAAAGGAGCGTACGTTGATCTCTTAATGATAATTTAACCCATCGCTCCTTTGATACTTTCACCTTTCGGTCACATTCATTCCCAACTGTTAGGATCCCTCGCTTGTTCTTGTGACCCTTGAACTTTGAGAGAATTGTTCTTCCTCCAGCAAACATGAAACCTTTCAGTTTAATGGAGATTGCCTTCCTGGTTCTCTCCTTCACCGTTTCTGTTTTTCCCCTCCCTATCCTTTTTGAGCAAATCTATTCCAGAAAGCGAATTCTCTCTCGCTTCCTGCCAAGCTATACCTGTATAGAACAGACATCGACAGGGGTGGCTTTTATGCTCCGGATTCTCAAGGGAGACGTTTTTATTTATTTATTTATTTAAATTTTTATACCGCCCTATTCCTGAAGGACTCAGGGCGGTTTACAGGGCAGCATAAAGTACAATATAAAAATAGTATAAATTAAAATAGATTAAATTACATAAGCCCAACCATTAAAACAATATTAAAAGCTAAAACCCCTTCAGTCCAGGCCTGATAGATCGAAAAACCAGGTTTTCAGATCCCGGCGAAATGAACGCAGATCGGGGGCGGTCCGAAGTTCCACCGGTAAACCATTCCAAAGGGCAGGCGCGCCCACAGAGAACGCCCTCCCCCTGGGCATCACCCGTTTTGCCCTCCTCCTCTCGCGAATCACACAGGTTTTAAAACCCAGCAGCCTTCCCTCCGAAGAGTTACACCTATTTCGCTTCAGAAAGGCTTTGGAAGAGATTGCACTGCCTTCCATTACTGTCCACGAGAGAAATACAGTAGAAACAGGAGCCATTGTGGCTGTTTTCTCCAATCTTATTTTGCTTTTTTTTTAAACAAATTATTTTAAAGAGAGCTGCACGTTTCCTCTTGCACTGAGATGTTTCCGTGTCTTCCTCCTCAGATGCACTCTCCCGGTGCCAAGCGGATCAAGTTAGATACCCCAGATGAAATTGCTAGGTGGAGGGAAGAAAGGAGAAAGTAAGTAGGACTTCATTGGTAACGATACAAATGCCGGTTTATTAATGGCAGAAGAGGAAGTGCGCGCTTTTCCCCTTGCTTCCTTTTTTTTTCTCTCCCCCAAACTACTCTCTCTTCTCTCTCTCCGATTTGCAGAACGTAAATTTAATTTGCAGGATTTTTATTTTTCCTGGAGCAATTCTCAACTTGCCACCACAACCGAGCCCAAAATTGACGTTGCTAAGCGAGACAGTTGTTAAGAGAATTTTGCCCCATTTTATGACCTCTCTTGCCACGCTTCTTAAGCGGGTCACTGCAGCTGTTAAGTTAGTCACATCGTTGTTAAGTGGATCCGGCTTCCCCCTTGATTTTGCTCATCAGAAAGTCGCAAAAGGGGATCACGTGACCCCCCCCCCGGGACTCTGCAACTGGCATGAGTCCATGCCAGTTGCCAAGCATCCAAATTTTGATCACGTGACCCTGGGGATGCTGCAACGGTCCTAAGTGTGAAAAACGGTCCTAGGTCCCTTTTTTCGGTGCCGTTGTGAGTTCAAACGGACGCTAAACAGTCGGCTGCAAGTTGAGGACTGTCTGTAATAGAGGAAAGCTGATTTAAGGTTGTGAAGAGCCCCCAAAATGAATGAATGTAGCAATCTGATTGATGGTGAGGCCCAATGGTCAAATCCACTGAGCATTTTATTGCCCTAAATGGATTGCTTAACTAAGCATCTTCTGCATCTTCTGGCTGTAGAAATTTCCCAACTTTGGCAAACATCGAAAAGAAGAAAGCTTTGAAGGTGGAAAAAGAATGTCGGGGAGAAGTGCTGACAACGCTACAATTTGGGTAAGATTTGTTACAACCTCTTGGGTCTTCTTAGTAAACTGGGAATGCAACCAGCCAGTCTGTTCCCCCCTGCTTTAAAAAAATAATAATAATCCAATTTTTTGACCTTTCGTGGCCTACGTCGAACTCTTAGGTAATGCTGGAAGCATCATCTTAAAATGGCTGCTGTTTGGGGTGTGTGGCTGTTCTCTGGATGGGTGCAGATTTAAAACCCGCGTCAAGAACCACCACTTCCACTTTTAAAGATTCAGAGGCAGTGCCCTCTTGCCAGAAATTGGCTAAAGGAGAACAGAGTCTCACTCTTCACGCTGGGACAGAGAAATCTTCCGTTGTTCTTCCGGATTGAGATTTCACGTTTGTCGGTTTTTTTTTTCCAGATTCTTGGCTAGAACTGCGAAGGGTGCAGAAGGTCTTGCGAAAAGAATCAGGGATTTGGGGCCTATGTGGAAGATGGTGCTTACTCATCTAATCCGGAAGTGGTCTAGAACCTAAATGTTTTTGTCTTTCAGCAAGATGAAGGGAATGTGGAAGCCTCCAAATGGAGGTTCTAGGCAGCCAGGGAACACACAGAGAAGGACAAATCGGCGCTGGAATAAATCCAGGCATGCTGCTAACAACAAAGGCGTCCCGTCGAACACTTTGACGGGGATCACTTCCGACAGCCCTGAAGCTGAGGAGAAGGTTAGAAGAGAACCTTGTGGAGTTGCAGAAGACCCCATGACACAGAAAGACCCCCTGAGCATCCTGGCCAGTAGCGATCCTGGTAAGACAACTTCTTTTGGTTTAGTTCACACTTCGTTAAGCCACGGTGGAAGAAATTGTGTTTGCGTTTCACCAATAAAGTAAACCCCCGTGCCATTATTTTTTGGGCTCAGAGTTTAAGAGAAATTCAGTTTGAAGGAGAGGGAGAAGAGATTTGGGACTTGAGGCAACCATGTGAAATTGGCAGCATTCGCAATCGCGTAAGGAAAAGAAGTAATCCGTCTGAATGAACCTCTTCAGCGTCTAAAGAGGGATTGAAATAGCTCATGATGTTGGTTAACTAAGACTCTAGAAGGAGACCATGTGAATAAACTAACCTATTACTGTAAGAAAGCTTGTTTGGCTTAAGCCAGGGGTCTTCCAACTTGGCCCTCCTTGGATGACTTCTGGACTTCAACTCCCAGAATTCCTCAGCCAGGCACGCGTGCCTGGCTGAGGAATTCTGGGAGTTGAAGTCCACAAGTCATCCAAGGAAGGCAAAGTTGGAAGACCCCTGCCTTAAGATAAGAATAATTGGTTTGATAAACCAGGAGAACTGTTTGACAGCTAAAAGAAAACCAGACGAACACCACCGGTGCAGAAGAAAAAATTTCACAGCTGCAGTTAAGGAAATCTAAAGGAAAGATATTAAATAAGCTAATAAAGCAAGGCTTTACTTTTTTAAAGAATGATTTATTTAACAATATCGATAAGTGAAGCCAAAAAGATGGTTGCCTTGTAGGTAAAGAGAAGTTATTCCACGCTCTTCTTCTTCTTCTTCTTCTTTTTTTTTTTTTTTTGGTAGTCGTTTAGTAACCTTTTAACCCATAGTAAGGTCACCTGTGATCAAAGCTCCTACATTCCCGCAAGAAAGACCGTGTCCCGCTTGACACCATTTTTAGACGCCCGTGAAGGATTTCCAGAGGGTGTTGTAGATCCTGTGGCTTTGCTGAGAAGCAAAGTGACCACTCGGGCTACGTCGTCCCGTAGACGATCCCTTGCCCGGTCTTGTCTGGAAACTCTTCGTTCCCGATTTCAGCGTGCCTTCTTCCCACAACTCATCCAGCCCTTGAGCCTTCCCAGAGGAAGCCCAAAGTCTCTGCTACCGTGCCACTCACTTTTTAACTCCTCCCCTCTTTGTTTCTGGGGCCACCTCGCCCACGTTTTGCCCGAACGTCGCCAGTGCTAGCTTGCCGTTGGCGTGTCAGGTCAAGCAGTGGATAAAACCGTGTCTTGTCTCTTCCCAGAATCCGACAAAGAGGCGGGGACTTCCAAAGATCAAGCTCTGGAAACTAGCGTTGTTCCGAAACAGGTGACCTCAGCCCTGAGCTCCTTGGTGGTCAACTACGGCAGCTTGTCCGAAAGTGAGAGTGAACGGGACGGTAAGAGCCTTGAGCTGTCTTCCATCCTGGATGTTTAAGGAAGCGGGGGAAATAAAAAGGTGGGGAAAATGATCGCAAAATTGTTGTGGCGGGGGACAGGCTGTCTCTGTAAACCGGTTAGAGAGGGCTGGAAAGCATTGTGAAGCGGTATATAAGTCTTCACTGCTATTGCTCTCCTTCCTTCTCTCCCTCCCTCCCTCCCACGTGCTAATGTAACACAGGTGGTATGCGTCCCACTGGTTGAAGAGCCCTGAAATAGATTATACGTCGTTATGATGACTGATCTATGAAAATGACATATTCAGGCCAAAAGGTTTTTTTTTCATACTGTGCATGCATGACTGACGTGGAGAATTCACCGGAACCAAAGTGCATAGCATTTGTTTAGCTACTTTTAGATGAAGATTAGACCAGTTTATAAAGCATATCAGCTCCTACCACCAGATGGAAGGAACTTGGATTATCTGCTATGAACATTTCTTTATGAATCAGTATTGAGTAAAAAGTTATCTGAGCATAAAATAATTCTATATGAAGAAAATAATAATAACAACATAATAATAATAATAATAATAATAATAATAATAATAATAATAATAATAATAATAAAAAAGTTAGAAGGGATCTTGGAGGTCATCTAGTCCAACCCCTTGCTCAGGCAGGAAAGCCTTATACCATTTCAGACAAATTGTTGTCTAATCTCTCCTTAAAAACTTCCAGTGTTGGAGCATTCACCACTTCTGGAGGCAGGTTGTTCCACTGGTTAATTGTTCTCACTGTCAGGAAGTTTCTCCTTAGTTCCAGGTTGCTTCTCTCCTTGATTAGTTTCCATCCGTTGCTTCTAGTCCTGCCTTCAGGCGCTTTGGAGAATAGCTTGACTCCCTCTTCTTTGGGGCAGCCCCTGAGATACTGGAAGACTGCTATTATGTCACCCCTCACTCTTCTCTTCATTAAACTAGACATTCCCAATTCCAGCAACCGTTCCTTATATGTTTTACCCTCCAGTTCCCTGATCATCTTTGTTGCTCTTCTCTATACTCTTTCCAGAGTCTCAACATCTTTTTACATCGTGGTGACCAAAACTGGATGCAACATTCCAAGTGTGGCCTTACCAAGGCCTTGTAAAGTGGTATTAACCCTTCACGAGATATCTGTCTGATAGCTGTCTGATATTTAGTCTTCAAGCGATGTGATTTTAAACTCATAACAGAACACGCGTTAAATATAAAAGTAGATCCAATGAAGTGCATGGATATCCTTGACACCTTTCTAAGAAATACGAGTAAAATGAGCTTTAATTTTGTGCTAGCCTGTGTTAACTATAACAACGACACCTTGATCCATCCGGTACAAATAAAACCTGCCCTACAATACTCCTATATCTTTTCATCGCTGTTGTTTTTTTTTTTAATTTGGAGTCCTTGCCTATTAATTCGTTGCTGAACCGTTTGGTGTTTGTTTTTGTTTTTAACCCTAGAGTCCGTCGCCCCCTCAGCAAAAACGGTCGCTGAAAATGAGCCCATTTCTAGAACCGTCCCTCAGTCATCCAGTAACTCTCAAAGCCGCACACACGAGAATCACCAGGAAACTCCGGGCGACCCGTGTAACGGGGCCACGTTGGGGAGATGGAAATCGCATTCCAGGAACACGAGGAATCAAAAGAGGCAGAAGAAACCGCTCCCTGCATTGCCAAAGCACCACCCAACTTTGCTAGAAATGGTAAGAGGCCTAACAGTTACAGTAATCACACAACGACATTTGTGGCCTCCCCGTGGTCACTTGATCAAAATTTGGACGCTTCGCCACTGACTCCTATTTATGACGGTTGCAGCGTCCCGGTGATTGTAATTATTTCAATCATTTTAAAGCACTTTTCAGAATCCAGCTGGCCTGGAATTTGGCAGAAATGTTCTTTACGGTTTATTAAATTGCTTATGGTTTGTTACATTACTTTGTTGGTTATTGTTTATTGAGTGTCCATCTCGCTGCGAGGTGAAGGCTCTTAGTAACTTTAAAAAAAAAATTAATCAGATTGAATGAGGACTTGGAATAGACCTCCTGAAAAGCACAGATGTGCCTTTAGCATCATTCCAACATATCAGAAGTAAAATGGAACGTACGAAAAGGTAGCTCTTTTGTGGAAATGCTGATTTAGGCAGACTTTACCCGCAAATTCTTTCCTCAAACTATGCACTGCAAAAACAAGTTGGCTTTATCCAGTATATATTAAGGCAGATTGTTTGGTTTGGGCTGAGTGGGTTGTGTTTATTCAGCCAACTGCTTTTGCGCATGAGATATAAGCTTAGCTGTAGAGCTCAAAAATCTCCTTTGAGGGAAGCCTGATTAACTTGAAACCTCTGTCCTGGGCCTTTTTACACCTGCAAGGCAGGTGAGCAGCTTGCTTCACCCTGCCCCTTCAGAAAGCCTCAGAAGGTTCCGGGCTGTGCCTCAATTTAAAAAAAACTGTGCCTTTCCAGCCTATGGGGCTCAACTCAGATTTATTTATTATACGCATAACAGTAACAAAACATTGCAACGAAAAGCAGCTGCTAAAATTCATGGGGGGGAAAAGTCTCCAGCATCGTCAGTATCACAAAAAAACCAGGTTGACTAATGTGGGTACAGAATGTTAGGAGTAATAGAAAAATTATGGTATAGTAGTGCCATACAATTACTGCATTGCTGTATGCTGTTCGTTTACAACGGGGGTCTTCCAACTTGGCCCTTTTATGACTTGTGGACTTCAACTCCCAGGATTCCACGTGCCCGGCTGGGGAATTCTGGGAGTTGAAGTCGACAAGTCATAAAAGGGCCAAGTTGGAAGACCCCTGGTTTAGAGCAAGAGCACAGGTGTGCATATTTTGAGCATTGCAGTCAGTTCAACATATTTTGCGGCCTGAAAGGGCCATGTTGTAGCTACCTGGACCACGTCTTTGGATATCCTGCTTGAGAAGCTGCTTCCGCAACAGGACGGTTCTTGAATTCCACGTGTGCGCTTAACACAAGTCCCCGTTGTGTAGCACCTGAATGAGGTCTCACAGCTCATCCTATACCCGTGGCCCATTTCATTGTGGCATCTGGTATTAACTCTGTGGGCCAAAGCCAGACCAAAGTGGCCCTCCCACACAGAGCTGCAGTGGGCGATCTCTTTCCATTCCTGGCTGTGCTTCAAAGGTGAAACTCTGCTCTGGGTTGAAAACGCATTTGCTGAGGTTGCTTGTTTGTAACACAGGCAGTCCTTGACTTACAACAGACATGTCAAACACAAGGCCCGGGGGCCAGATCCGGCCCGCGAAGTGGTTTCATGCAGCCGTGAAGCCATCCTGGAAACAGAGAGGGAACGGCCCCCACTGCCTTGGCCCCTGCCCAGAGACCCTCCTTCTGCCAGAGACCCTCAGATCTGTCCCACTCCTGCCCAGGCCCCCATAGGCACCCTTGATGCCAACGATGTAGAGCTGGCCACGCCCACCCAGTAGGCCATACACACTCTAGCCACGCCCACCCAGTAGGCCACACCCACCCAGGCCACACCCACCCGGCCCCCTTAGGGCAACCGCCATGTTGATGCGGCCCTCAATAAAATTGAGTTTGACACCCCTGACTTACATCAATTCATTAGTGGCCGTTTTAAGTTACAACAGCACTGGAAAGAGTGACTTGTGACCGTTTTTTCGCACTTAACAACCGTCGCAGCAACCCTGCGGTCACATGATCAAAATTACAGCGTCCCGGGGTCACGTGGGGCCCCTTTTTGTGGACCTTCCAACCAGCAAAGTCAACGGGGGAAGCCGGATTCACTTAAAGAATGTGTCACTCACTTGCCAAATTCACTTAACAACCGTGTTACTAGCTTTGCCGGATTCGCTTAACAACCGTGTTACCAGCTTAATAACTGCAGTGATTGACTTAACAAACTGGTGAGAAAGCATCGTCAAATGGGGCAAAACTCACCTCAGCTGTCTCGCTTAGCCACAGAAAATTAGGGCTTGGTTGTCGTAAGTCAAGAACTACCCTTCCTTTGCGCCTTTGTTTTAATACAGCCTTTTGGAGACTATAACAGACGTTCGGCTTTTTCTTCCTTCACCCCACAGCTTCTGGCAAAGGACATTCGTCGCGAAAGGAACGTGATCCTCCAGTGCATCCGCTACATTCTGCAGAGCGAGGGCCTCGGCCTCCACTTCGGGAGCAATTCAGACACTCCGTCGGATGGCAAGGCAACTCCTGAGCGCGCACACAAGCTGGCAGCAGCCGGGCCTTGCCAATGCATCCACTTTCGCGGCTCGGACCAGAACGAAACAGAGCCGAGCGAAGCGTTTCCAAGCAAGGAAGTCTCTGCTTCTCCTGCCGTTGATGAGGATGTTTGGGAATCTACAGGGATGGCTGGTGAAGACGACTAATAATTATATTTTATTTTATTTTATTTTTTAACCTATGCGTGGGTAACCGTTACCCACCTTCGGATGCTTGCTGAGACTCCTTAGACTGTAGATTGCATCCAAAGAATTTAAATTAACTCTGGAGGGAAAGCGAAAACTCGGTTATGACATTATGACCTTGCAATACCGTTCTTCAGGGATTCGGGTTTTTCCGCTTACTGTAAGTGTGAATAAAAATCATATCAATACTGTTTTATTTACCTGTTATGTCGGGGATGGCCACAAGGTGTGGTCAAAAAAAGGTAGTAGCCACGATGGGAGCTGTGTCTGTATTTTCAGGGTGTCACCCTCAACGTATCATCTTTGTGCTGTTTTTAGATTTACCAAAATAATATTAGCAGTTTCATGTGATACTAAAAATCTCTTTATCAGCAACAAGCTTTATTATATTAAAAGAAAAACATATGCAAGAGAAAAGCTTCAGGAAGTATTCTGCCGTAACGTACGTAGCTTGAAAATAATGGGCACATTCTGCAAATGTTTTGGGTTTGATCTTTATGGCTGCTTTGCTCTCATTCCTGTGGTGGAAAATGTTCATCGGGGAACGAAAACATGAGGAAAGTGTTTTATTTGCTCAGATTAGAGTCCGTTGATCGGGCAATCTTCCCTGCCCTTCGTATGCTCTGGTTTTAAAGTTGTAATACATGTGAAATATTGTTTGAAATAAGAGAACGCAGGGTAACAAAAAAAATAAACTTGCATCCCTCTAAATATTTGGACAGAGATCTTGAGAATATCCCGAGTGTGAATAGATTTGCACTCAAAACAGCCTGCCGCAAATAAGTCTAAGCTGAGTGGGACATAGCTCAGCACATAAGGTTGAATTTTGGGAGTTACTGCTGCACTTTGATTATTTTTTTTATCATTATGAATTTTTAGCTTGTAAATTAATATTCAGGGTGCTTTTTGAAGAGAAATGGAAACAAATCTCAAGTGCAATTGAGTTTGAAGCAATGATGATGGTGATAATATAATAATAATAATATATTATTATTATTAATAATAATAGCATATTCCTGACTCCTTCGTTATTTTCACAGCTAACAAGTCCCAATAAACGTTGCCTTTTCTGTCTTGAATCTCTAGGGCACAACTGAAAAATATCAAAGGATAAAATAGGCGTAGTACTTTGTGACTGCTGAAAAAGAAAGAAAGAACGTAAAATTGGGTTGTTTGCCTGATGATTCCCTTAAAGACTGGCAGAACTTACCCCTGTCATTCTGGTATCAGATTACTGTCGTAAATCGAGGATTAATCTGTAAAGCCTTCTGATCTGTCTATTGAGCCAGCCGGCCTTGGTGCCTTTAATACGGGCTTCAGCCTATGGACTGAAGTAGATCCTGGTCCTACTAACCTTTGAGTGCCTTTTAGCTACTGAATATTTTCTTGTCACACAGCTACGGCCTTTGACCAATGTTGTTTGTGAGGTTCACGCTCACTTCCACTCTGTTGTGATTCAGGGTCAGCCTGTGGGTTCGGCAGTTGGGTCGGACGACTCAGAGGAGGGGGGGGGGTGTTGAAGAGCTTGATGAGAGCCCCCAGCCAGGCCCCTCTCATCTGGTCACAATGCAGACCCAGCTGCGTGAGCCTGACAGCGTGGATGAAGATGACCCACAGCTGGCCCTGTTCAAGGACGCCCGACGCAGGAGGCAGTCAGTCAGGAGTAAACAGAGGGAGGCAATGGGGCACCTCGGAAGGAGGCAGAGAGAAGCCACGCCCTGAACTGTATAAAAGGGGAATGCGTGGGAGGGCTGGTTTGCTGAAGGCAACCGCTTGGATTGTTCCTGTTTCTTAGCTCGTGTTTTATGGTTGGTGTCTTGTCTTGCTCTGTTTTATGTGAATAAATTTGGCAGGCTTTATTCCAGCCTCTTGCCGTTTGTAAAGGGGTTGTCCCTGCTTTTGCTGCAGGGCCAGTAGCAGGCTGGTACAGAACACACTCGTGTTCCAGGTATGATTCCAGTTGCAAACGTTCAAGAAGAATCGCAAGCACTGGAGGTTTTCAAAAACAGACTGGGTAACCATTTGTCTCCTGCCTTGGGCAGGGGGTTGGACTAGAAGACCTCCGAGGTCCCTTCTGTCTCTTATTATTCTATGTTCTATCTTCCAAAACCTACTGGGAGTTGCTTCCACGAAAGCTATCCCAACAGAAAGAAGAAAGGTCCGCTCCAGAGTTAAAAATTCACAAACCCACTAAGACCCGCTTTAGAAAGTGTGTGTGCGTGTGTGGGGAAGATGTTTAAAAAGTCATTAAAATCGTGAAACATTTGTCTGGATACAGAAAAACAGAACAAAACAGGAAGCAGAATGTGATTTTACTTTGTGTCCTTAAACCTGCATTGTTAGAACATTCATGCCCATTTTGTCTCCAAATATGCCAGGCTGCTCAGTCCACACACACCCTTTTAAGAACGTATTGGATAGTTTGTGATGGTTTTCCTTTTAGACGGCATTGTTGTGTGCTCAATTGTGTATTGTTTTCCACAGCTATGGTAACCCTATCTTGGCGTGGATCAAAGGCTAATAAAATTGTGAATTGCTGGCAGTGCCATCTTCAATTAAATTCGAGAACTTCAAGGCAGGCCAAAAAAAGAAGAAGAAAAATGGGTTTCGTTTTCTGAAAGCGGAAAACAATCGTCTTATTTTATGCCAAGTCAGCGATTAAAGGTGGTGTCTGTCTCTGCAGCCTAGCAGAACTGGTAAAATTAACTTGTTTGCTTAAAATAAAAAAACAACCATTACATCTATGGGTGCCTGGAAACCCCCTTTTTTTGCTGGAAAAGAATAAATGAATTTGTGGTTTATAGTTTGAGTATTAAAAAGGGAAGCTTACCAAAAACGAAATTACAAGAATGGATAAAAGATAAATTAATGTATGATGACTGACAAAAAGATTGGAAATACTTCCTTCCTTCCTTCCTTCCTTCCTTCCTTCCTTCCTTCCTTCCTTCCTTCCTTCCTTCCCTCCCTTCCCTTCCCTTCCCCTCCCTTCTTTCCCGTCCCCTTCCTTCCTTCTTTCCTTTTCATCCCTGCCACCCTCCCTTCCTTCCTTCCTACAGTATTTCCATTTTCCTTCTCTTATTCACTATTATTTTTCTTTGTTATTTTTTTACTACATTCATTTTTTAAAAAAAAAAACCCTTCCGTAAGAGAGGCAGAAGGAGAGAGAAATAACATTGTTAGCCTGCGGACTTCGCTGCCACAGGGTCACTAAGACATTTTGAGAGAGGATTGGTTAAATGCACGGAGGACAGTATCAATCTCAAGATGGGTCCCGTTGTGGGTAGCGTGCAAACCCCCCAACAGCAGTTTAGGGGTGCAATCGAAACATCAACGTCTTCTATTACGATCCTAGATCAGAAGATTGTAAATTTTAAAATATAAATTACAGGTGGAGGGGAGAATGAAATTAATTTGAGGGTGTCCATCTTTGCTGCCATGAGTAGCAACTCTCCTGGTTATCAATTCTCAATTCTGTTGGGGATTGCTGGAGGCTTACCTTTGGAGATCTCTGTCGTAGTGGCAACAAAGGAGGGCGTCGTCCATTTTTTCCTATGTCTCCGGAATCACAAGGACACAAGATTTCATGTCTGGCTGTTTAATTGTGTCTGCCACAGGGAAGAGCAGAAGGTAATCCATTATGCAAAGCTCTGAGAAATTCTGATTAGTTTGCAGGTTTCCAGGTGTTCACAGGGATGGGCGTTCTGGAGGCCTGGGTGAAACAGCTAATTTGGGTTGATAATTCTACATTCTCCAGCCTTTTAAGGTTACGACAGAAGGAGAGACATAGGCCCGCGTTCAACCACTTGATAAGGTACTGGTTGATCAAGAAAAGAGTTTGATCCAGGTTGGTTGGATCAAGTTGGAATAGAAACAGAAAGCTGAAGGCAGAAAGAGACACACTGGTGCCTACAGAATAACGGAGTTGGAATGGCACAGGAAACCTTGTGCCATTTCAGACAAATGGGTGTCCAATCTCTTCTTAAAACATCCAGTGTTGGAACACCCACAACTTCTGGAGGCAACTTCTGTTCCACTGGTTAATTGTTCTGACTGTCAGGAAGTTTCTCCTTAGTTCTAGGCTGCTTCTGTCCTTGATTAGTTTCCATCCATTCCTTCTTTTTTATTATTATTATTATTATTTTAATTCCATTTATATCCCGCCCTTCTCCAAAGACTCAGGGCGGCTTACAAGCTTAGCAGTAGCCTTCATTCTATGTATATGCCTGCTTATTAGGGCTTTCACACACACACCCAAGCGGCATTATTACAAAGTCAGCTTAATTGCCCCCAACAATCTGGGTCCTCATTTTACCTACCTCGGAAGGATGGAAGGCTGAGTCAACCTTGAGCCTGGTGGGACTCGAACCTGCACTAATTGCAGGCAGCTGGTGTTACTTAAGGAGGCATCAGCCCACTTCTCCACCAAGCCTCTTTCTTGTCCTACCTTCAGGCACTTTGGAATATAAGGTGGACAACCACCCACCACCCCTCTTCTTTCTGACAACCCCTCAAATATTGGAACGCCGTTATGATGTCCCCACTGATCCTTCTTTTCCTTAAACTAGCCATACCCAATTCCAGCAACTGTTCTTCCTATGTTTTAGCCTGCCAGTCCTCTGATCCAGTCTTTTGTTTGTTATTTTTTGTTTTTGGATTATTTTTATTTATTTTATTTTCTGCATTACAAATTTTAAAAGTCTATATATCTCGGTGGGCCTAATGCCCGAGCTTCTGGCCAGGTCTAGTAGAAAGAGAAGACTGGTTCTGCCAGTCCTCTACTATCATTTCTGAAGATCTCTCCGTGGTGACTCATTTAGCTCCAACCCACTTAGATTGCCCTTGTTTATAAGGTAAACATAACAGGATAGGCAGCTTTGTGTTTCAAAATGTTGGGATAATTCAGTTGTCCGGATAGGCTTGCAATCCATATGAATGTCATGCAGATTAGTTACAAAGTGCAACTTCCTTGTTAAAACAATGCAACTGACAATCACTCAACCTACAACTAAGGAGAAACTTCCTGACAGTTAGAACAATTAACCAGTGGAACTACCTGCCTCCAGAGGTGGTGAATGCTCCAACACTGGAAGTTTTAAAGAAGAGACTGGACAGCCATTTGCCTGAAATGGTATAGGGTTTCCTGCCTGAGCAGGGGGTTGGACTAGAAGACCTCCAAGGTCCCTTCCAACTTTTTTATTGTTGTTGTTGTTGTTGAAATGATTTCAAGGATTTATAAAGCCCTGTACAACTTCAGACACATTATTTGAACTATGACTTTTTTAAAAAAAAAAGGTTAGGAAAAGAATCACTCATTTTCAAAGAGGCTTGCTGCGTTCCTCCGTTTTCATCTGTCGCAGGCACTCCGCTGCCCACTCATGAAAAACCCGAACTTTCCAAATATCGTTTTTAAAGAGTTAACCCAGCATCTCCTATCAGAGGAGATAAAGAGGCAAATTTCAGTGTCTCTTCCTCTTGCAGCTTATCAATTGTTGTTAGATGTGTATTCAATGGATACAGTAAATAATAAAACAGTGGAATAAATATTTTCCAGCTTTTGTCCCATTCCCCAAAAAGGAGGATATTAAAATGATTACCTATTTTGCCCAATATCTCAGATTTGGAAGTGGTAATCATTTTTAATGGAAGAGAGCTAATGCAGAACTGATGCTCATGAACACACCTGTGCCCATCTTGCCTATGGTTTTTCATGAGTGTTTTTTAATTTTTAAACCTACATATTTATTTATTTTAAAAAGTAAAAGGTAAAGGAGTCCCTGCGAATTTTTCCTCTGCTAGTCATTGCTGACTATATTTATATCCTGCTTTTATTTGACATGACTCGTATGGGATGGAATGGGATGGGATGGGATGGGATGGGATGGAATGGAATGGAATGGAATGGAATGGAATGGAATGGAATGGAATAGAATAGAATAGAATAATAGAATAGAATAATAGAATAGAATGGAATAGAATAGAATGGAATAGAATAGAATAGAATAATGAAGAACAGAATAGAATAAATGAAGAATAACTAGAATAGAATAGAATAAACTTTATTGTCACTTTAAATGTACATTAGTCAGCATACATTAAAATGAAATTTCATTGCATTCAGCTCCCAATTGGTAACCAGCTCCAATATACACTACATAAACATGACAAAAGATTATGCATATACCCACTTACACGCACATCATATATGACACAGAGAAACAACACAGTCTAGTTCGGGTGTATACATATGCATGGTGAGAAAAAAGAATTCCTGCCAATTTACAAGACAGATGGCATAAGGAACAAAGAAGGGATTCAGAATAGCTTTTCCAATCCCAACTTTACCAAAAAAAACCAACAACAAACCTCTGTCCATTATTATTTCAAAGTGTTTTAAAAAATAAGCAAGGTGATACCATCATATTTTTTGGGGGGGGGGAATTCTCTTTTTCACCGGAGTTCTACAGTTACATGGATCGGAAAGGGCTTAAAAACAGGAAACAAGGCAATTGTCGCTTTTGTTTGTCGACACGTGTGTGTGCCCTTTTATCTTTCTGCTGGCAGATGTTCAAAGCAGCCTTCCTGCTTGTAAAAGGGATCCCAGCAGCTCCGGAATGTCTTCATTAGTCAATTGGTCTCTTCCTGCCTCTCCTTCCCAGAAAGTCTGGCCGCCCCCTGGGGGTGCCAGGTTCAAAAGATAACAGGCCTTGCGCCGGCCTCCCCCTTTCAGTGCAAACAGCCTTCTCTGTTCTTGCTAACAATGTCCTTCCCCCTCGGCTCCCCCTCCCGCCTTCCTGTGGCCCTCATTCCCTGCCATGCGGGCTTTGAATGAGAGGGACGCACAAATGGCCCTCTCAGGGTCAGCTGCTCTGGCACCCTGTTGCGTTGGGGGGGGGGCAACCCCAGGACTAAAAACTTGGAGAGGGAAATAGATAGATAGATAGATAGATAGATAGATAGATAGATAGATAGATAGATAGATAGATAGATAGATAGATAGATAGATAGATAGATGATGGATGGATGGACAGACATAATTAGAAGTAGGTAGGTAGGTAGAAGTAGATAGAGGTAGATAGATAGATAGAGGTAGATAGATAGAGGTAGGTAGATAGATGGATAGATGGATAGATAGATAGATAGATAGATAGATAGATAGATAGATAGATAGATAGATAGATAGATAGATGTAGGTAGATGGATAGATATAGAAAGAGATAGATAGATAGATAGATAGATAGATAGATAGATAGATAGATAGATAGACAGACAGACATAATTAGAAAGAAGTAGGTAGGTAGAAATAGATAGATAGATAGATAGATAGATAGATAGATAGATAGATAGATAGATAGACGGACAGACATAATTAGAAAGAAGTAGGTAGGTAGGTAGAAGTAGATAGAGGTAGATAGATATAGATAGAGGTAGGTAGATAGATGGATAGATAGATAGATGGATAGATAGATAGATAGATAGATAGATAGATAGATAGATAGATAGATGTAGGTAGATGGATAGATATAGAAAGAGATAGATAGATAGATAAATAGATAGATAGATAGATAGATAGATAGATAGATAGATAGATAGATAGATAGATGTAGGTAGATGGATAGATATAGAAAGAGATAGATAGATAGATAGATAGATAGATAGATAGATAGATAGATAGATAGATAGATAGATAGATGTAGGTAGATGGATAGATATAGAAAGAGATAGATAGATAGATAGATAGATAGATAGATAGATAGATAGATAGATAGATAGACAGACAGACAGACAGACAGACATAATTAGAAAGAAGTAGGTAGGTAGAAATAGATAGATAGATAGATAGATAGATAGATAGATAGATAGATAGATAGATAGATAGACGGACAGACATAATTAGAAAGAAGTAGGTAGGTAGGTAGAAGTAGATAGAGGTAGATAGATAGATATAGATAGAGGTAGGTAGATAGATGGATAGATAGATAGATGGATAGATAGATAGATAGATAGATAGATAGATAGATAGATAGATAGATGTAGGTAGATGGATAGATAGATATAGAAAGAGATAGATAGATAGATAGATAGATAGATAGATAGATAGATAGATAGATAGATAGATAGATAGACGGACAGACATAATTAGAAAGAAGTAGGTAGGTAGGTAGAAGTAGATAGAGGTAGATAGATAGATATAGATAGAGGTAGGTAGATAGATGGATAGATAGATAGATGGATAGATAGATAGATAGATAGATAGATAGATAGATAGATAGAGATAGAGATAGAAAGAGAAAGAAAAAGAAGTAGGTAGGTAGATAGATGGATAGATAGATACAAACATACATGCATAGATACATAGAAATAGGTAGGCAGTGAACATATCTAACACACCTTCCTATTTTCCCCACAACAATAACCTTGTGATGTAGGTTGGACTGAGAGGGGGACTGGCCCAAAGTCTCCCAGCCACTCTCATAGCTAAGGCGGGACTAGAACTCCCCGTCTCCTGGTGATTGGTCCAAAGCCACTCAGCTGCCTTTCATGGCTAAGGCAGGACTTGAACTCACGTCTCCTGCTTTCTAGCTTGGTGCCTTAACCCCTGGACCCCAGCCTGCCTCTCTGACCAGTACAGGCACTTCATGTGTGCTGATACCAATGATACAGGGGACATCATGGCAAAGCCCCTCTTCCTCTATCCGCTGTGGCTGATGGGGTTTGTGCTCCCCCGTAGGCTGTTTCTGCTACTTCATAAATCTTTGCATTCCTGGCACCTGTGGTCCATTTTATTTTAGGGTGTCCTCTCCTGGGGGGCTCTGGCCCCTCCACAACACTTCCTCAAGGTGGTGCTAGTACAATTCCCGGCTGGGTGGGAATTGGGGAGTTTATAACCGGCAATGTTAGACAAGTGTGCAAGAGGGAAGCGCACGATCAAAACACCTGGCAGGTGTCCTTGACATCTCAGGTTGAGCAACGAATGGCAACACTTAAGAGGAGCAGCTCATAAGTGAACATTTGCATCCATTTAAGTCTGTGCCATCACGCTGGTGTTGACTTGGAGCAACCTCAAAGGAGATATGGGTGTTCTCCAGCATTAGCCAAACTAGGTAACCTGGTGTTGTGATCCCTTGCCAGCCTGTGGATCCAGCAGCTGAGTCTGAGGAGGAGAGGCCTGGAGTGACATCAGAGTCAGAGGAAGGCTCTGAGGAGCTCCAAGACTTACAGTCAGACGAGGAGCCTGGCCCCTCTACTCGCCTTCAGGCTGAGACACAGCTGTGAGTTGGACAGTGATGAAGAACAGCTGGGAGAAATCCAGGATGCACAAAAATGCCGGCAAGAGAAGCGAGCAGGACAGAGGGATGCACTGGGGCGGCTCCAAAGGCAAAGGAGAAGGCATTAGGAAGCCACACCTGGGCTGAATGATAAAAAGGGAAGGTGTGGGAGGTTCTGGTTGCTAAAGGCGGCCGTTCGTGTTGAGGATGGAGTTTCTGTGAACTGTGTTTGTTTTGCCTTGGACGTTGACTCAGGCCTGTGAGAATAAAAGTTGTTTTTTTTCTTGCAATTCCTGCCTGTTTCTTGGAAGAGGGGTTTCTCCTTGTGAGCATAACCAGGACTCACCTAGGCTGGGACAGAACACCTGGCCACTCAGCCCTGCCAACCCCATCCCCCCATCCCTGCTGTAATTTGAGTCCACCCACCTGGCTGATTTTCTGCACACTGCAGAAAGTGAATTGAGCCTGGCGGTTTACATCTCAGGATTTTGGGTTGACTCGATCCACAACCCAGGCATTGTTTTCTTTGGCTAGCCCTGGTACTCTCCAAGAAGGCAATAGTCTTTCTCCCCTGCTTCTTAAAAACTCCAGTTTGCACTCCTAGAGAGCAATTTAACATCCTGTCCCATCAAGAAGGACATCTGGGGTCCTTGGCACTTTCTGAGCTTGGGTGTTGTTTTTTTTTGTTATGCAGATGTTTCATTACCCAACTAGGTAGCATCATCAGTGCTAAATGGGAATGGGGTTTGTGTAGAGGAGGAGGAGGACTGTGGGATGCTTAGTGGTTTTCTTGTGGATGTTTCATTGCCCAGGGAACATCACCAGTGCACTGATGTTTGGGTGATCAAACATGCAGAAGAAAACCACCAGGGTCAGAGAGCACTAAGGACCCCACAATCCTCCTCCTCCTCTCCACAAACCCCGCTCCCTTCCAGCACTGATGATGTCACCTGGTTGGGTCATGAAAGGTCCGCCAGGAAACCACCCTGCTCAGAGAGCGCCCAGGAGCCCACAATCCTCCTCCTCCTCCCTGCAAGCCCTCTGTCCTTGTAGCATTGATGATGTTCCCTACTTGGGTCATGAAAGGTCCGCAAGGAAACCACCCTGCTCAGAGAGCCCCAAGGAGCCCACAGTTCCACCCTATGCCACAGATTTTCTCCGAGGAGGACAGAGTCTGGAGAACATTGGACGCCTGGATCCAACTGGCTCCTTCTTTACTGCCGGACTGTTTTTGGAGCAGTGTTAAAGCCAGCTGGCAAGGAGCCGGGGCAACCTGCACGGCCCCGTTTCACCTCCCCACCGGTTCATCAGAGGCAGAAGCCCGGGGGGGGGGGAGTGGGCCTCCCCAGCAGTGGAAGGGCAATCCGCACAGCCCCTCTGCTTTCTTCAGGAAAGGGTCCCAGAGGGTCTCAGAGCCGGCCGGCCTGCCTGCCTTCCGGAGGGAAAGGCTGCCATAAACGCATTTGCCGCAAATCCCTTTGTTGGAAAGGGAAAGGAAGGAGCCAAGGGGGGGGGGGGGGGTTATTTGGAAAGGCTGCGGAAGCACCTCTAGGATCAGCCACTAGCCGTGATTTTTTTTGGGGGGGGGGAGAAAAACCTTTTTTTGGGGGGAAAGAGAACCTTTCTGGATTTTTTTTTTGGGGGGAAACCCTTCTGGATTTTTACAGGGGGGGAAAAGGAAACCTTTCTGTATTTTTTTTTGGGGGGTAACCCTTCTGGATTTTCCCGGGGGGAAAAAAAAAAAAGAAACCTTTCTGGATTTTTTTGGGGAAAAAACCTTTCTGTATTTTTTTTTAGGGGTACCTTTTTGGATTTTTTTGGGGGGGACCTTTCTGGGGTTTTTTTGGGGGGACCTTTCTGGGGTTTTTTGGGGAAAAAAAGTTTCTGGATTTTTTTTTGGGGGGGGAAACCTTTCTGGACTTTTTTGGGGAAAAAAAACTGGATTTTTTTTGGGGGGGGAGAAAAAAACTTTTCTGGATTTTTTTTCCTGGGGGGGAAAAACCTTTCTGGATTTTTTGGGGGTGTGGGGGAACCTGCTTTCCAGATGTGGATTGTGGGGGGGTCCCAGCGCTCTCCGGATTGGCTTCTGGCCGTCAAAGAGAGCGGGCGGGACGAGCCGCCCCCTGCACTGTCCCCCCTCCGCCCTTTTCTTTCTCCCTCCCCTCCGGGGCTCTGGCCCTGCCGCCGCCCCCCCTCCCAGCCCCTCCCGGGCAGCCCAGAAGCGCAGCGGGGCCGGCCGGCCTCGGCCATTTCCGCCAGCGGAGCCGAAGCTCTTCGGGCGGCCTGGCGCCCTCCTCCCCTCTCTCCTTCTCTCGGCGGCGGGGCTGCGTGGCGGGGGAGGGGGGGGGAAGAGGAGTTCGGCCGTTTCCGCCACCCGAGCCGAAGCCTTTCGCCCGCCCCTCCCTCCCTCCCTCCCTCCCTCCCTCCCTCGCTGGCGACAGGCGCTCGCTCTCTGCGCCCGGACCCCTCCCCCCTCCTTCGGCCATTTCCGCCAGCGGAGCCGAAGCTTTTCGGCAAGCCCCCTCCCTCTTTCCTCCTCCCGACTGACCCCCCTCCGCCCGTTATCCGGCCAGCTTCGGCCATTTCCGCCGGCGGAGCCGAAGCCCTTCGGCCATCACCCCCCGCCGGCTTCCCTCTTCCCTCCAGCCCGACGGGCTCTTCATCTCTGCGGCGGGGCTGCGCTCGGACATCCCCTCCCTCCCCTCCCTCCGGTGACCAGTTCGGCCATTTCCGCCAGAGGAGCCGAAGCCCTTCGTCGTCCTCTACCCCGCCCCCCCCCACGCTTTCCCTCCTCCCGAGGGGCCCTTGCTGTCTGCGGCGGGGCCGCGCCTGCGCCCTCCTTCGGCCGCCTCCCCCTCCCCTTCGCTCCCCCCCCCCGCGGCCCACCCAGCCCGCCGAGCGGAGGCGGGGCGCGCGGGTCTCCTCAGCCCGCCAGCAGCTCCGGCCTCGCCAAGGCGGCTCCGACGGGGAGGCGGCGGCGGCGGCAGCCGGAGGAGGAGGAGGAGCGCGAGGCGGGCGGGGGTCCTGCCCCGCCAGGCGGAGGCGGCGGAGGCGGCGGAGGCTGCTGTGGATGGGGCCGCGGCCGTCGGGGTCTGCCGCCCGTCCGCGTCGCCAGGGGCGGGTCCGGCGCGCGCGCCTTCCTCCTCCTCCTCCTCCTCCTCCTCCTCCTCCGGGGCGGGGGGGCGGCTGAGGCGGGCGTCGGGCCTTCCTCCCGCCGGCCCCAATGCAGCAGCAGCAGCAGCAGCAGCCTGACTCAGCGGCAGCGGCGGCGCGGGAGAGGAAGAAGATGGCGCAGCCCGCGATGCTGCCTCGCCGGACCGGCAGCGGCGCCGGCTTGGAGGACTTCCCGGCCGCCCTGCTGGTCCAGTCGCCGCCGCCTTCCCCGGCCGCCTCCGCCGCCGCCGCTCCCTGCCCGGCCGGGCCGCCTCCGCCGCCGCCGCCTGCCAGCCTGTCCCTGCTCCCGCAGCCCCCCCCGGCCGGCTCCGGCGTGGGGGGTCCGGCGGGCGCCCAGTTGAAGAAGAAGAGCGGCTTCCAGATCACCAGCGTGACCCCGGCGCAGATCTCGGCCAGCCTCAGCTCCAACAACAGCATCGCCGAGGACACGGAGAGTTACGACGACCTGGACGAGTCGCACACCGAGGACTTCTCCTCCTCCGAGATCCTCGACGTCTCGCTCTCCCGGGCCACCGACCTGGGCGAGCCGGAGCGCAGCTCCTCCGAGGAGACCCTCAGCAACCTCCACGAGGCCGACAGCCCCGGCGCCGTCTCCCCCAACCAGCCTTGCCCCGGACCCCCCATGCAGCAGCAGCAGCAGGCCCCTCGGAGCCTGGCCAACGGCACCGCCGCCCACCCTCCCCACGGACCCCACTATGCCCACGGGCACCCCCAGGCCTCCGGGGCGGCCCCGCCGGCGATTCCGGGGGGCTCTCCATCCAGCCCGTCTTTCCGCAGGCTGCCCGTCGCGGGAAGCTTGGAGAGCGCCAGGCCTGGTCCTGCCGTGGCATCCTCCGTGGGTACGCTGGCAGGGCCCACCGTGGCTCCCTTCCAACACACAGGGGCCGCTTCCGTGGGGGCAGGCAGGGCCGGTGCAGCGCGGCAGGTGAGCAAGACCCTCCGGAGCCTTGCCACTGCCGGCAACGGCATGGCCTTGCCCGGAGGGAGCCAGCCTGGGAACGTGGCGCTTGCCAGCGGGGTTGGCAACGGCACCGGGCCCTCAAACGCCGCCGGGAGTGCCGGTCCTACAGCTGCGGGGGCCGCCGCAGCGGGCCATCTGCAGCCTGCCGGCAGCACGTCCCGGTTCCGCGTGGTGAAGTTAGATTCGAGTTTGGAGCCGTTTAAGAAAGGTCGATGGACATGTACCGAGTTCTACGAGAAGGAGAATCCCGGCCCGGTGGCTGAGAGCGCCGCCCCGGCTAAAACCGTGGACGCTCTGCTAGACGTGGCCTCCGAAAGGGAAAGCACCAGTGGGAGCTCCGTCAGCAGCACCCTGAGCCACTACACCGAGAGCGTGGGCAGCGGGGAGATCGGGGCGCCTTCTGGGACGCAGCAAGCAGGGTTCCCGGGCGGGCCTCCGCCGATGGAGTTCAGCAGCGCTGGGGCGCCCCCAGGGCCAACACCGGGGCTCCCCCAGAGCGTGTCTCAGTCCCAGCTTTCCCAGGTCCAGCCGCATCCCCCAGAGGTCAGCTACCCTCCGCAGAAGCAAGGGGTTCCCCCTGCAGCCTCGGCCGTTCCTCCTCCGTTGACCGTCCTTGGTGGCCACCAAGCAACTCTGGCCTCCCAACAGCTGCCGTTCACCCCACCGGCAGCCCAGCCGGTCCCAGTCGCTCCGCAGCCTCAGCCGCTACCCTTTGGGCAAGGACAGGCCCAGCACCCCACCGCCCTCCCCGCCATGCCTATGCAGATGGCTCCGGGGCACGTCAAGCCCGTGAGCCAAACTCTGGTGCCCGAGTACATCCAGCCGCCGCAGATGCTTCCGGCTTCGGCTTCTTCTCTGCAGCCTGGCACGGCGATGGTCGGAAGTGGCTCGGCCGTGCCCATCGCTCAGCCTCCAAGTATGCAGCTTCCGGTCCAGGCACACGTCCCGGGGGTGCCTCCTCAGCCGGTGGCGCAGGCTCAGCCCGCGATCCCTGCCGTGGGTGCGCCTGCTCCCCTGATGAACGTCGGGCAACCTGGCAGCGTCGCTCCCGTGGCCCAGCGGCCATCTATGGCAAATCAGATGGCCCCTTCCGTGATGGCCCCCAGTGCTGGCGTTCCCGCACCCTCCCAAGCGGCTCCCCCAGTTCCTGCGGGCGTGGTTCACCCGGGCTCCCAATCCGCTCCGTCGGGCCTTCCTCACTCTTTGGGCATCGCACCAGCGAGTAACCTGGTACCCATGAAAGCAACCGACCCTTTGGTTCCAGGAATGGCTCAGCTGCCTCCTGTCAGCCCAGTCCCTCCGGTTGGCACGGCTCCTGTGGCCCTGGCCCCCGTCAGCCTGGCTCCTTCCAAGACCCTCGCCCAGCCTTCAAGTATGCAAAATGGGAACTTGGTCCAAAACATCTCTCAGCCTGCCTTGATTTCCACGAGCGTCAATTTGCCCGGAGCCCCCAACTCTTCCCAGTTCTCCACGCAGTCCTTCGCTCAGGCCATCATGGCGAGCCGAACTGAGGAGGCCAAGCGCACCACGGAATCCATCCTGGTTGGCTTAACCCAACCTTCTTCTGAGAGCAGCCTTGGCGCCGCCTCGGCTGCATTGGCAGATGGGAACATGGCCTCTCTCTTCCCCTTGAAGGGTCTCCCGCTGACCTCTCTGGATGGCGAGGAAGACAGGTAAGATCCTTTCAAAGGGAGATCTGGGTAAAGCTGGACTTAGGTGACCGGCCCTGGCCTGGCCAAAGACCAGCTTTCTAATGAATGTCTTGGAAGCTTACAAGGATGAGGTTGGGCCGTAGTAGACCTCTCCCAGGTGCTTTTGTGGGGCTTTTAAAAGTGGACGGTGTCCTGGGGGGGGCAACTGTAAGGAAGAGCTGCAAACACTAAATTTAGGGGTTGAGATGGTCTTTTCTTTCTGCGTAAGGTACGTAAGAAGTGCATTGTTGAGAGCCAGTTGGTCCAAATTATCTCCATATTTAGGATCTGGCTAAAGGATCATCAGGACCCTTCACTCCGTGGCTTTTCTGATTAGAGGTGGAAGGCGGGACGGGAATGAATGGAGAGGACTGAGACTTGGGCCATCCTTAATTCAGAATTTTCTCCCCTTCCCTCACCAACTGTATCAAGGCATCGTTATTAGCCCAATCCTATAGGCGCAAACCAATGTGCATTTCCAAGATCTTGAGATTCTTTTGCGGGGCCAAATTCTGCAGAAAGGTAGGGACAGAGGAGAGAGGCTGATTTAAGAAGGAAGCCTGCATGGTCAAGCATCCCGGGAGGATGAGGTTTGGGGCATTAAGTTGAAGTTGTTGTGTGTCGATTTAAGGTCCCCCCCCCCCCGCAAAGAAATCAAGGCAGGAACATGGGAACCAAGGGTTGTTTTCATCCTTAGGTCAAACACGGGGGGGGGGGGGGGGACTGGGGGCCAGCAAGAGGTTGAGGAGAATTAATGGGTGGGCTTGTTCTTTGTGATCTTTGAATTGATTTTATGCAGACAACCTCCAGTGCTGTTAGTTAGCGTGGTCATTGCTGGGGGATGCTGGGAGTTGTTCAACCTATGAAGTCTGCAGACTCCCCCCCACCTCCTCTGGATGTGTGTGTATATCTATATCTACAATCTCTCTCTTTTTCTTTCTCACTATATTATATATCCCCCTCTTTCTCATCTATCTACCATCTTTGTCTGTGGGTGTGTATATATATCTACAATCTCTCTCTACACACACACACACACACACACACACCCTCCTCTTTCTCATCTACCATCTCTCTTTTTAAATCTCTATCCCCCCTTTCTCATCTATTACCATCTCTCTCTGTATGTATGTGTATATTATATCTAGTCTCTCTCTCTCTCTACATATATATATATATGGTATATATATAATCTACCATCTCTTTCTTTTTATATCTATCCCCTCTTTCTCATCTCTATCTATCTATCTATCTATCTATCTATCTATCTATCTATCTATCTATCATCTATCTATCCCCCCTCTTTCTCATCTATCATCTATCTTATCTATCTATTCCCCCTCTTTCTCATCTATCTACTATCTCTCTCTATATATATGTGTGTATATGTATATACACACCACCTATCTATTGATAATTTCACCATTTTTCTTGTGGCCGACACATTCAGAATGGGTGCATCCATTCATTTATGGATCCTGTTGTTCTGTAACATTAGAAAGTGGGAAAAAAATTTTAGGTCTTGCTTATTCTCTTCCTTCTGCACAGAAGCCAGTGGCCTACGAGACCCGAAATCTCTTTACCCTTTTTATTATTTGTATCACCATTCCACTTTTTCTCTGAGCTCATAACTGGAAATCACCCTTTTATTCTTAAAACAACCCACCCTACGGTGGGCTGGATCAAGACAGATGCCCGTTTCTGATACCCATTGAGTTTCTAGGGAAGAGTTGGTATGTAGTAAGTTGGTATGTGTTGGTTTAAGGTTGCACCCCAAAAACACCCCTGGCAGAAACGATCTCCACAATCAGATTCCAGCATCTTATGGGTGCATTATTACACTGAATCTCTGGGCTTGACCTATTGCCAAATAGGGACCTGCAGTATATTCAGATTTGAAGCAGAAAGCGTGCTTGGGAAGGAGCATGGTGTGTGTTTGCTGCATTGTCGATGCGTCTCCCAAGGCCTCTGGGAAGCCACCAGCTTGGGCAGAGTTGATTTAAGTCTGTACTTTGTGTTAGCTGTGTGCAAACTCACCGAGGAGGCAGAGTTAGGGTTCCTAGAGAAGGTGCTTCGCAATAAGACATGCCTTGGTGAATTTGCACGGGTTGATAGCCATGGCTTTGATTCAGTCACTAGCAAAAAAGGTGAGGCCGCCTAGCTGGCTTACAATTGCCTTATTTTTCATTTCTTTCCTCCAACCACGTTTCCTTCCTTCCAGAAGTAAAGATGAAGTAAATCAGCTGTGCACTCTTGGAGTCTGTTCATGAAACAGGTGGTTTCAGAGCCTGTACAGGTAGCCCTCAACTTAACATCCAGAATTGAGCCCCAGATTTCTGTTGCCACGTGAGGCATAGTTGTTGAGTTGCGCCTCATTTTACGACCTGTTTGCCACTGTTATTAAGTCACCCCAGTTGTTAAGTGAATCATGCAGTCATTAAGTGAATCCAGCTTTCCCCCATTGACTTTGTTTGTCTGGGAAGGTCAACAATGGTGATCACGTGATCCCAGGACACTGCAGCTGTCATACGTACATGCCACTTGCCAATTTTGATCGCACGACCATGGGGAATGCTCTAACGGTCGTAAGGATGAAGCCCGGTCTCAACTCACTTTTTCCGGTGTCATCGTAACTTCGAACAGCCATTAAATGAACCGTTGTAAGTCGAGGACTACCCATATAAATCTTCAGAATCTCTCTGTTTTTTTTGCCCAGATCTTCTTCCTGCAGCCTCTGTGAGATAGCTTCACCCCAAATTCTAAAAGAGCCGGGTCAGATTAATTGGGGCGGGGGGGGGCCCTCACTGATTTCACGGTTCCTTTTCTATTCTCTCTTTCCATCTAACTTGTGGACGCAAAATGAATTCGCCCGCTCTCCCTCCTGGGTGATAAAAGAGGTTGAAATAATAAGGCTGAACCATCTCCTTAATCCCAAACGTATTTCCAGGTCTCCCTTTATATGATTCCAGTTGCAAATGTCCAAGAGGAATGGTAAGTACTGAAGTAGTGGAGGTTTTCAAAAATAAGCAACCTGGGATGGCATAAGGCAGGGGGGTGGGTCTTCAAGCTTGGCCCTTTGATGACTTGTGGACTTCAGCACCCAGAATCCCTCAGCCCGCGTGGCACGGTGGCTGAGGAATTCTGGGAGTTGAAGTCCACAAGTCTTAAAGTAGCCAAGTTTGAAGACCCCTGGTATAAGGTCTTGAGTAGGGGGCTTGACTATAGAAGACCTCTGAGGTCCTCTCCAGCCCTAGGATTCCATGTTCTACATTTGGACAAAAGTTTTGGTTCTTTTCAAGCTAGCCGTCCTTGAGAGAATTATGGATTCTCTCTTGACAGTGATAAAAATTTGTAGTCCAAACAATGAAGAGAGCTGTTGCTGGTGTTATCAAGAAGATTGCTTTTCTGGGTGTTTTGCGGACCAATCTGCTGATTTATTTTTCTACTTCCCAATAGAATAATACAATAATACAATTTTGCTACACTGTGCTCGATACCGCAAACAAAATACTTTGGTTCTCTAACAGCCTTTGAAAGAGTCCTGGACTGTTTAAAGCAACTGTAAATTGGACCATATTTTGTGGAAGATATTTACCACGGCGCTCTGAGGCTGACGTAAACCGATTTTTTCTGACATTCAGAAGTTCCCTATCTGAGGAAGCTTTTAGGAAGAAGCAGGATAATTCATTTGGTTTTCCTTCATTTTCCAGAGAGTTGGATGCGATGCTGTTGAGATCCTTTCCAACTCTACAATTCTCCTTCTGCCTTAACTGAGCAGGGTCATGCAGCTTGATTTTAAATGACTTGTGATTTTCTACTTCCTGAAGTCTTGCAGAGAAACCAGATTAGTTGGCAATTCCACTTTGGAGAGGGGAAAAAAAGGAAACTGGATTATTTTTTTTAGGAATGTTGGTGTAGGACCATATTGACCTAAATATGCTTGGAGAATAATAGGACTTAATTAAAAAGGCAACCTGGACAATAACGTTTTTGTAGTGGTTTACGCTTGTCGATTAGATTCTTCCCCAAGTAGATTGAAAAGTAGCTAATTTGAGTTGAATAAAAAGAAGGGGGAAAAATAAATCTGAAAGTTTTGGTTACTTTAGGTCAAGGATGCAAAAATTTTGTATCCAGACTTTGCAAACAAGTTTCAGACAAAATGGGAGAGTTTTGACAAACTTCTGTAACATAACTTTTAACACAAATTTTGTAACAATTTCCCTTTTTGATACAATGAGGATGAAAGATTAGTTGGCGGAATCGAGAACACTGCTTATCTCTGTTTTACAAAATTAGAATTTTCATCTCCAGGTTCTGTTTTCATTTTATTGGGCAAATGAATAGTAGCGGAATCCTTTTTCAGCATACCACTTCATATTTAATAGCCATGCTTAAATAAATTATTAAATAAACTTCAATTGATGAGGTTCACGTGACTTGGTAAATTTGGGCCTACAGAAGTGTGAATATTATACTTATATTAACATTATAATTAATGTGTCCTTTTATAGTCTGAGTTGGGTCTATACCAGGGGTAGGCAACCTCGGCTGTTTCATGACTCATGGACTTCAACTCCCAGAATTCCTGAGCCCGCCTGGCTCAGGAATTCTGGGAGTTGAAGTCCATGAGTCAAAAAACAGCCGAGGTTGCCTACCCCTGGTCTATAACACTCAGGCTGCTTTTGAAACTAGGCAAAAATCGCCCTTTTTTGTTTGCATTTTTTTTAAATGAGCAAGATGGTTGTTAATCTGCCTATCTTACTTGTTAATTCTCTCTCAATGATACAAAACTAGTTACCTCATCCGGTACCTTATGTTAAAGAAATAAGAGAAAAACCATATTTCTTTTTCATATACAGTGCATTAATTGAATCCAGTCTACTTCTTGGCCTTCAACTTGTAAAATAACCTGTTATTTTGGCCTGATCCTCCAGATTATTAATACCAGTGGATGTTTTTATTTCTGTTTGTTTCATTTCTTGCAATAACTTTTCAATACTTTTAAGGAACTGCTTTTAGGCAAAATGGCAAAATAGGAAAGGTCATATAAGATTTTCTCCAGAAGCGGTGAATGCTCCAACACTGGAAGTTTTTAAGAAGAGCCTGAGCAGGGGGTTGGACTAGATGACCTCCAAGGTCCCTTCCAACTCTGTTATTCTATTCTGTTCTGTTGTTTTTTTTGTTTAGCATTCAAACCAGTCTGAGGCACAGACTTACCCATTTATATTTCATAAAAGCTTTGTGGTCTTAACTGGTCGTTCTTCCTGATGCCCTTGATAGTCAGATGTTTATTAGCACCTCTCGCGTTCCTCTCCTGACTCATCCTTCAGAAGCACGTGGGCAGGAGACATTTTTATTTGTGTTTTTACCTGTCTTTTCAATTGCTTTTAGCTTTCAAAACTGAGTCACCACAAGCAGTTTTAAAAGAAATAATGGGGGGGGGAGGAATGAAATAAAATAACGAATCGAGGGAGACAACCAGGCTTTGCAAATTTGAGAATTTTACTGATGTCAACAGCATGCAATTTACTACATGCCCAGATGATTAGATGAGCAAACTGGCTCTTTTGGGTACGAATAATTAAATTGTGTCTCAGATTCAGAGACAAACCTCTGCAGACCTGAGGACATATGTCAACACTGGATGTGACCTTGCTTTAAATAGACCAAGGATATAAAAGTCCTGAAATGCGAGTTTCTGAAATGTTTCTTTGGCTTTTGAAACAAATTCATATTTTGTACCTTAACAGCCAGATGGTAGCTCCCTGTAAGAGGTAAGATTCGCCTTATGTTACTGACGCCGGCCACAGTATGCGGGATCTCTGCTCCATCTGAATTATTCAGGAATGCCTCACTGGCAATGCAGCCTTTTGTGTAACATTACGGAGCATTAAGCCTGCAGGTGGAAAAGGAGGGAAGGGAAGGGAAGAAATAAGCATGGCTTCTGGATTAGTTTCATGTTGAAGGAGTCAGAATAACAGAGTTGGGACCTTGGAGGTCATCTAGTCCAACCCCCTGCTCAGGCAGGAAACCCTACACCATTTCAGACAAATGGCTGTCCAGTCTCTTCTTAAAGACTTCCAGTGTTGGAGCATTCACTGCTTCTGGAGGCAGGTTAATATAATAATAATAATAATAATAATAATAATAATAATAATAATAATAATAATAATAATAATAATAATAATAATAATAATGATGATGATGATGATGATAATAAAGTTGGAAGGGATCTTGGAGGTCATCTAGTCGAACCCCCTGCTCAGGCAATAGACCCTGTACCATTTCAGGCAAATGGCTGTCCAGTCTCTTCTTAAAAACTTCCAGTGTTGGAGCATTCACCACTTCTGGAGGCAACTTCTGTTCCACTGGTTAATTGTTCTAATTGTCAGGAAGTTTCTCCTTAGTTCTAGGTTGCTTCTCTCCTTGGTCAGTTTTCATCCGTTGCTTCTTGTCCTGCCTTCAGGTGCTTTGGAGAATAGCTTGACTCCCTCTTCTTTGGGGCAGCCCCTGAGATATTGGAGGACTGCTACCGTATCTCCCCCAGTCCTCCTTTTCACTAGACTAGACAAAGCCCAAGTCCCGCAACCGTTCTTCTTTGTGGCAGATCCATTGCCTGGAATTCTTTGGCTAACTGAGAAGAAAAATGGCTTTGTGAATCTCGACCAGCTGCCACTTAAAGAACATTTCTCCTTATTCTGCACGTGTCGTAAGGCCGAAAACGGTCATAAGTCACTTTTTTCAGTGTTGTGGAACTTCGAACGGCCACTTTACAAACTTGTAAGTCAAGGACTAACTGTATTTGGGTTTTGGTTGTTTTTTTTTTTTTGCTGCTTCTTTCCCTACTTTTTTGAGATACAGGTAGTCCTCAACTTACGTCCACTTAACAAACTGTTCAAAGTTCTGGCAGATCCGTGTGTGGGGGGGTATTTATGATCTGGATTCACAGTTCTGTGGTGGGGGGAACCCTTGGATTACATGACCACACTTCAGTCACTAGACAACCAGGTCCTGATCGCAGCATCCAGGGGTCACGTGACTCTGTTTTACAACGGTTTTGCCAAACACTGCATTTGCTCCCAATTTTCGGCAAAAAAACGTTGCCCCTGACAAACCGCGACTAATGACCAGCTCTAAAAAGGTCTTAAAATGGGGTCAGTATATGAGTTGATGAGGGACGCAGTGGCTCAGTGGGTTAGGATGCTGAGCTTGTCGATCAGATGGTCAGCAGTTTGGCGGGTCGAATCCTGAGTGCCGCGTAGCAGAGTGAGCGCCTGTTACTCGTCCCAGCTCCTGCCAACCTAGCAGTTCGAAAGCACGTAAAAATGCAAGTAGAAAAAACAGGGACCACTACGGTGGGAAGGTAACAGTGCTCCGTGCGCCTTTGGCGTCTAGTCATGCCGGCCACATGACCACGGAGACGTCCTCGGACAAGCGCTGGCTCTTCGGCTTTGAAACGGAGATGAGCACCGGCCCCTAGAGTCGGAAACGACTAGCACGCATGTGCGGGGGAACCTTTACCTTTACCTTTATATGAGGTGACCTACTTTACCATCATCACAAGTTACGACCGGGATGGGCAGGCTCCATTATCACCATAATGCGAGGACTACCTTCAGAGATCAAAATCCTAACCCATATTTCATACTATATATTTGGATAATGCTTTTTTCCACCCCTTTTTGTTATAGTTCCTAATACTGAATTCGCTGAGTACGTATCCTGGAGCCCTGTTTTTAATTGGTTCACTGCTGTGATGAGACCATATAAGAATATAGGAAAGTGATAAATGCACTTAGTGCTGATTTAAAACACAGCAAGGCAGTTTTTGTGCATGACAATAATTATTAGCAATTATTAACTTCTACGTCCTTGAAGTAATGATGGGGCGGATGGAAACTGGATTTTCCAGTTACTTATATGCATAGTTTGGCATTTAACTCCCAAGAGTTATGGTTAGTTACTCTCTCATAATCTTAGAAACATACCGCTATGGATTTACTTGAAATCAGCGTAGGATTTTCTTGTCCGGAATTATACATTAACACAATTTTAAAAAGGAGCATTGGTTGACTCAATCTTAAATAGTCTTTAATTTGGCTTTTTCTTCAGACAATCAACCAGTGGAACAGCTTACCCCCAGAAATTGTGGGTGCTCCATCTCTGGAGATTTTAAAGAAGAGACTAGACATTCACCTGTCTGAGATGGTGTAGGTTCTCCTGCCTGAGCAGGGGGCTGGACTAGAAGACCTCCAAGGTCCCTTCAAACTCTGCTATTCTGTTCTGTTGTGTTCTGTTCTGTCCTGTCCTGTCCTATCCCATCCCATCCCATCCCCTATTTCCTATTTCTATTCTATTCTATTCTATTCTATTCTATTCTATTCTATTCTATTCTATTCTATTCTATTCTATTCTATTCTATTCTATTCTATTCTATTCTATTCTATTCTATTCTATGATTTTCTAGTTCTGTTCTATTCTATTCTATTCTATTCTATTCTATGATTTTCTAGTTCTATTCTATTCTATTCTATTCTATTCTATTCTATTCTATTCTATTCTATTCTATTCTATTCTATTCTATTCTATTCTATTCTATTCTATTCTATTCTATTCTATTCTATTCTATTCTATTCTATTCCATTCCATTCCATTCCATTCTATTCTTATTCCATATTTTCTATTCTATTCTATTCTATTCTATTCTATTCTATTCTATTCTATTCTATTCTATTCTATTCCATTCCATTCCATTCCATTCCATTCCATTCCATTCCATATTCTATTTATTCCATATTCTATCCTACCCTGCCCTACCCTACCTTACCCTACCCTACCCTACCCTACTGTATTCCATTCCATATTCTGTTCCATTCCATATTTTATTTATTCCATATTCTGTTCTGTTCTGTTCTATTCTATTCCATACCATACCATACCATACCATACCATACTTCATTCCTTCTATTCTGTTCTGTTCTATTCTTCATACACCAGCTGGATCTAACGCAGCTGTGTGACCCTAAACAAAATAAAATTTTATAGCAAAATTGCCTACTTTTAGGCACTCAACAGTAACCTTGTGAATTTTAGTATTAACTTTACAGCTGAAATGTAAAGTGTTGCACGGGGCATGTTAGTAGTATGTCCTGAGTTGTCCTGATTTATCTATTTAATGACCAGGTCCCAAGGTGGGGTCCTTGGTGCTCTCTGAGCTTGGTGGTTTTCTTGCAGATGTTTCATTACCGAAACTAGGTAACATCATCAGGGCTAGAAGGGAGTGGCATTTGCAGAGAGGAGGAGGAGGGGGAAGAGGAGGAGGGGGAGGAAGAGGAAGAGGAGGACTGTGGGGTCCTTGGTGCTCTCTGAGCTGGGTGGTTTTCTTGCAGACGTTTCGTGACCCAAGTAGGTAACATCATCAGTGCTGGAAGAGAGTGGGGATTGCCCTCTGTTTTTGTTCTGTAGCTTGCCCTACCACCTTGCTGGTGGGATGTGTTGTTTTTCTCTGGGTAGTTCCTTGATTAGGTGGTTGTTTACTGCTTGATTGTTTTCTTGAACTGGTAGTTCCTTGATTAGGGTATTGCTTGCTATTATTTGTGGTCTGGATGATTGTAGTACTAAATTGGGGCCTGTCATGAATAAAGAGAGGAGCAGCTTATCTGGAGGGAAAGAGGCCCCAGATTATTTTTGGAATGAAATTGAGTCATACAAGTCTGGGCAGCGTTTGAACAGGACACAGATGGGCTTGGAGCTGATGGACTATATGCAGGAGAGGTGGAGGACCTCCTACACTTTTTGTGTGTGGATGATACTCAGGTATCTAGAGCAGGGGTCTTCCAACTTGGCCCTTTTACGACTGGTGGACTTCAACTCCCAGAATTCCTCAGCCAACCTCCATTTTGTTTGTTAGATTTAAGACAGGGGTCTTCCAACCTGGCCCTTTTATGAGTTGTGGACTTCAACTCCCAGAATTCCTCAGCCAACTTCCATTTTGTTTGTTAGATTTAAGACAGGGGTCTTCGAACCTGGCCCTTTTATGAGTTGTGGACTTCAACTCCCAGAATTCCTCAGCCAACCTCCATTTTTATTAGAATTAAGACAGGGGTTTTCCAACTTGGCCCTTTTATGACTGGTGGACTTCAACTCCCAGAATTCCTCAGCCAACCTCCATTTTGTTTTTTAGATTTAAGACAGGGGTCTTCCAACCTGGCCCTTTTACGACTTGTGGACTTCAACTCCCAGAATTCCTCAGCCAACTTCCATTTTGTTTTTTAGATTTAAGACAGGGGTCTTCCAACTTGGTCCTTTTATGACTGGTGGACTTCAACTCCCAGAATTCCTCAGCCAACCTCCATTTTGTTTTTTAGATTTAAGACAGGGGTCTTCCAACCTGGCCCTTTTACGACTTGTGGACTTCAACTCCCAGAATTCCTCAGCCAGGCATTTGCCTTGCTGAGGAATTCTGGGAGTTAAAAGTCCACAACTCATAAAAGGGCCAGGTTGGAAGACCCCTGGAGAAGAGCTTCTTTCTTAAGAGTTTCCAGGGACAAAATAAGGTGATTTAAAATTAGATCCTCACTCAGTCGCTCCCAAAACGGAGATGAAATAAAGAACCATACCTTTTAATTTGCTTGCTCTTCTATAATATGATCAATGTTTCAGACATCCATTGATTAGAACAAATGGCAAGGCTGATTAGCTCTGAAGAATTAGGAATGCATTTTTAACATAAAACAAAAAATAATAATAAAAGGGCCAAGTTTGAAGACCCCTGATCTGGAGAGTACTTGCAGATCAGCTTTTTCAAAACTTGAGAGTTCACACTCTTCTGGGCGTTGAGTTCTCCATGTTGTTGTTCTACCTTTTTTCTCCCATTATTTATATTATTTATCTTGTATCTAGTAGTACTCTTTGCTTTGCACTTTGGCCATCAAAGTGCTCAAGGTAAACATATAGGTTTCATCCCCGCCACAAACAAACTCTTCCTTCAAACATAACCTCTGTTGTGGGGTTCAGGGCATCTATTACAGCAGTGCTTGCCAGCTGTGGCCCCTTGGAGATCTGTGGACTTCAGCTCCCAGAATTCCCCAGCCTTCATGTTGGGGGGAGGTGGAATTCTGGGAGATGAAGCCCCTACATCTTCCAGGTTGCCCAAGGTTGGGAAACACCTTATTAAAGCACAGGCAGTCCTCAACTTGCAACAGTACATTTAATGGCCATTCAAAGTCAATAACGGCTCTGAAAAAAAGTGAGTTATGACCGTTTTCCACACTTAACGACCGTTGCAGCATCCCCAGGGTCACATGATCAAAATTCAGACACTTGGCAAATAGCTCCTATTTCTGACGGTTTTAGTGTCCGTCCCGGGGGGTCACACGATCTCTTTTTGCGTCCTGCAAAATCCACGGGGGAAGCCACACTCACACTCAACAACCGAGTCACTAACTGAACAGCTGCAGCGATTCACTTAACAACTCTTGCTTAGCCAAGAAAAATGTTTGGACTCCGCTGTGGTCTTGAGTTAAGGACTAGCCTGTATTAGGATATTGCGGAGATGGGAAAATCGCCTGGTTAACATACGGTGCGAAACCACGATGGGCGCCTTCGTGCATTACGCCAAGCAGAAGACAAAATAAACCACATTATGGCCGTAGCATCATCAAACACCATCATCTTGTTTCTCAGTTGTAAACATCCATCCCACGTGCGAAGCTGCCTCATGCCACTAGCTAGATTTGGGTATTCTGCTAAGTCAGGATTTTATAATTGTGGCTGGTTTTACAGGCTGCAATCGTCCGGCTTGTTTACAGTGTTATGACATAAAAGATGGATTTGCACAGCACCTCAAGCAAAGCACAAAAGAGCCAGGTTGTAATCTATTATAGATATGAAACACTCAATGGAATCCAGTCCCATCTTTTTTATGCTCTCTGGGCTCGTAAGGTGTATAGTCATTTCCGATTTCAATTCATGTTTGGGCTGTATGGAGTCATCCCTCATTTCATGAAATACGTAGTAGAAAAGCACTGGGGTCCATCGTGGTTTCTCGTGCGGGCCTCGATCATTCATAGCCTTAGGTTTGGGTGGTGTCTTGTGAATGTCAAGGGGCAAACCTGCTAATTAGGTTTGTCTCCCCCAAAGCTGCCTTTTGGGTCATAATAGGCTTAATATAAGGGACACAGTGGCTCAGTGGGTTAGAACACTGAGCTTGTCGATCAGAAGGTTGGCAGTTTGGCGGGTTGAATCCCGAGTGCTGCATAACAGAGTGAGCGCCTGTTACTCGTCCCAGCTTCTGCCAACCTAGCAGTTCGAAAGCACGCAAAAATGCAAGTAGAAAAATAGGGACCACTCCGGTGGGAAGGTAACAGCGTTCCGTGCACCTTTGGCGTCTAGTCATGCCGGCCACATGACCACGGAGACGTCCTCGGACAAGCGCTGGCTCTTCGGCTTTGAAAGGGAGATGAGCACCGGCCCCTAGAGTTGGAAACGACTAGCACGCATGTGCGGGTGAACCTTTACCTTTACTTTTAGACTTAATATTCTAGTGGCTTGAGATTCCTTGAAATATAACTTAAGTTTTGCTCAATTGAGTATCTTGCAACTGTAGTGGAAGAAATCAATGTCCCTCAGGAAAGTATTGGGATCCTCTTTATTTTTGAGGACTCTTCCTTCTTCCTAGAGACGGTGGTCTCCCCAAAAGTCCTGGAATAACAGGTCTTTGAGTGACATAATTCCTCTTCCTCCTCCTCCTAACTCTTCTCCTATTTCTTCCTCCTGCTCCTGCTCCTCCTCTACCTCTTCCTCCTGCTCCTCTCTCCTCCTCCTCTTCTACTTCCTCCTCCTCCTCCTCCTCCTCCTCCTCCTCCTCCTCCTCCTCCTCCTCCTCCTCCTCCTCTCCTTCCTTCCCTTACAGAAGGCAGGGAATCTACACAAAAGGGAAGATCTCAACAATTCCTTTAATCCTCACTGAAATTAAGGGCTCACCCCTGAGAAGCCTACAGGAAGATTTGCCAACCCTCTCAAAGGTCTTTCCCCAAGGGGTGAGAAAGCGAAACGGATCAGCGACTACCTCAAATGCACGGGCTTTGTGGTGAATCTCCTTACTTTATGCAATAGGTTTTGCCTTATTCTCCCAGGCAAAGATGCACAGTCCACAAAAATTCCAATTTCTCCCAAAACTAGAATTGCTCCAGGTTGTTGTTGTTGTTTTTTAAAATGGAGATCTATTTGCGTTTGTGTGTGGGTGTCTTTCATCCCTCGCAGTAACGGGAGAGTAAGGAAAACTTTGGACTTGAAATGGCGAAGAGTGTCCTTTTTGCAAGAGGCAGATGTTTCAAACCCAAAGCTGGAGCCATCGGCAAGGATGGCCTCCTCGCCTTTCAGATGCCGTCTCTGGAAGTGCCGCTAATTTATCTTATTGCTGGCCTTTCTCTGACAAGAGCTTCTTGCATGAAACTTAGCTCCCCGGGTTCCTGTCAAGACCCCGCCATCGCCTCTCCTGAGACAGGAAGGCCTTCATTGGTGTCTTTACCTCATTGAGAGAGTCTGTTCGCTCCCTTTTCCTCAAGGAAAGGAATCGAAAGACCTTGCTAGTGTAGGGAGATGTCCCATGTCACCCTGGTCTGTAAACAGTCTTCAGAAGAAATTCCTAAGGTCTTCGTGGCGGTTGGAACATCCGAAGAGTTTATTGGAAAGCAAAGAAGGCAAGCCAAGGAAATGGTGACTCCACATTACAGGTTTTCTTCAACTTGGGACTGTTCATTTTGCGACCGTTCAAAGATAACGACGGCACCGAAAGAAAGAGACTCGGGGCCATTTTTCACACAACTGTTGGTAGCATCCCCGTGGTCGTGTGATCAAAACTGAGACACTTGGCAACTGGCTCCTATTTACGACAGTTGTGTAAATTGTGGTGATTTGGGCCTGTGTGTTTGTGTAGGGGTTTGCCTTCTTTCTTTTTCTTTTTTTTTTTATGGTGGATACGTTTCCAGGTGTCATTCGTAAGATTTGTGATTTGATGCAAGGTAGAGGTTGCAGAGGAAGGAGCAGACGTGGGTTGGTTCGTTGGGTTTCACGTGGGATTGTGTTTTTTTCTGATCTTCACTCCTTTCCCTCCGTGAAATGTTCTGCTTTTTGGGCAAGCCGCGAGATAAGACTTTGGGGAAGTCATCTAAGTTCATGAGCAATTTGTGACTCCAGAACAACTATGGAAACAAGGTAGCACAAACAAGTATGTTTTTGTTGAAAGAAAAATCTTCATCAGGGTCCAGTCCAAGCCGTGAATAAACAAAATGGAGACTGCTTGCAGTTTATGGAAGAGGATAACCAGACAGAAAGATGGCTCTGGAAAAAACTGACCACACGTAGTGGAGAGTGGTGGGTTTTTATACCTTCTTGGGCTTTTGTTTGGAGTGGTTCCTATGGCAGGAACTTTGACCTCGGTCTGAGTGTGCCCTTTTGGTATTCTGATGGTGGTGGGTTAATCCTATTATGTCCCAAAGGTCACATCCCGCTTCCCTGGGGCTGTGGCTGATGGCTATGTCCTGTGTTGGATTAATTGGTGTGAGGGATTGTTGATTCTAGGGGTCTTTGTCTTTCTAATCCCAGCTTCCTGGCTCCAATCTTTCTGACAAGATTATCACATCTGCATTTCTGCAGACCTGGTTTCCGTTTGGGGCAGAGAGACTTGGGTTTCTGCCTTTAAGGTCCTTTGGGGAAATATAATATTCTGCCTTTAAATATTCCCCAAAATATTTATCTCTCTGGATTCTTCCCACATTTTAAAGATGTAGGGTTGATTAGAGGTCTAGTTTGGAACAGGCAACACACCAGAATCAAACCAGAGCTTATAAACCAACCTGAGACCATGGTTTGAAATAGAAACTTTGGCGGAACAAAGCTTAACTCAGTTTATCACTTACAAACCAGATTATTTGGGCCCTTAAGGTAAAGTTACCATATTTCTGGTTGCAGAAATTGAAACCATCATTAGATGGCAGCACAGAGATACCAAAACATTAACCCTTTGCTGCCATCTACTGGTTCTTCCTTTTGTTGTAGCCCAGCTTTTTTTTAAATTAATTTTTTGGTTTTATGTTAAAAATGCATTCCTAATTCTTAAGAGCTAATCAGCCTTGCCATTTGTTCTAATCAATGGATGTCTGAAACATTGATCATATTATAGAAGAGCAAGCAAATTAAAAGGTATGGTTCTTTATTTCATCTCCGTTTTGGGAGCGACTGAGTGAGGATCTAATTTTAAATCACCTTATTTTGTCCCTGGAAACTCTTAAGAAAGAAGCTCTTCTCCAGGGGTCTTCCAACTTGGCCCTTTTATGAGTTGTGGACTTCAACTCCCAGAATTCCTCAGCCAGGCACGTGTGCCTGGCTGAGGAATTCTGGGAGTTGAAGTCCACAACTCATAAAAGGGCCAAGTTGGAAGACCCCTGTCTTAATTCTAATAAACAAAATGGAGGTTGGCTGAGGAATTCTGGGAGTTGAAGTCCACAAGTCATAAAAGGGCCAAGTTGGAAGACCCCTGTCTTAAATCTAACAAAATGGAGGCTGGCTGAGGAATTCTGGAAGTTGAAGTCCACAAGTCATAAAAGGGCCAGGTTGGAAGACCCCTGTCTTAATTCTAATAAACAAAATGGCGGTTGTCTGAGGAATTCTGGGAGATGAAGCCCACAATTCATACAAGGGCCAAGTTGGAAGACCCCTGTCTTAAATCTAACAAACAAAATGGAGGTTGGCTTAGGAATTCTGGGAGTTGAAGCCCACAAGTCATACAAGGACCACGTTGGAAGACCCCTGATCTTCTCCAATTCTCCCATGGCTTTTTAAGACATTTCCTGCCTGTCTTGGGTCAGTTGACTGGTGCGTGCAAATGCTATGATGTGGTCCCTGTGTTTCTTGAGATTTTGGGACGTGAATCCTTCGGATCTGGAACCCTTGCTCTCTTGAAGCCTTAGGATTCTCTTTAAGAAATGGTGCCACTTTAAGAGTGCAAGTGAGAAGGAAGAAAAGAATCTTCTCGCCTCATAAAATATTAAGGCAATTACCTTGCAAAAGCTTTTTCAGGACCAGGAATGCATCTCTCTGGAATTACCGTTGAGCTGCCATCGCCCTTCTCGATTTTGTGGAGCACCGCGATTGCTTTCTGGGTCATTCCATGTCAAGTGGTCTGGGGAGGGGTCCTGCTCGACCATCACAGATTTTGGTGAAATTTAGTGTGAACATGCACACATGTCCCCCAATGAACATTGGTAAAGTGTTATGTTTGCCGATGCAGTACTTGAGGAGATATACTCATTTGTTTGACCCCCATATTGCAGCCTTCTACAATACGACTCTGGGGTTCCAGCAACTTTGAGGCATATTTGTCTAAAATGGTATAGAGTTTCCTGCCTGAGCAGGGGGTTGGACTAGATGACCTCCAAAGTACCTTCTGACTTTATTGTTATTATCATTATCATCATCATCATCATCGGCAATATTTTGTTGAGAGAAACAAAACTTGGCCATCTTGTACAATTTTCTGCGCTCTATTAAACAAAATAATAAAAACATTCTCACGAGCGATCTCCATCTAGATAACTTGGAGCAAAGTTGGCCAAAAATATTGCGGCTCAAAAAAAGTTTAAAAAGCTTTTTATATCTCTAGAACTGGAATATATTGCAGACAAGTCAGAGGATATTATATTTAAATATGAACTGTACTAGCAGTCTTCGAATTACAAGCGTTGGTTCAAGTTGCAACAGTACTGAAAAAAGCGACTTACCACTGGTCCTCGCACTTGCGACCGTCACAACATTCCCCATGGTCATTGGAACAAAATTTTGGCGCTTGGCGAACAGTGTGTATTCACAATCATTGCAGCTTCCCTGGGTCGTGCGATTGTCTTTTGCTGAGTTCCCAACCGGCTTCTGGCAAGCAACGTCAATTGGGGAATCTCGATTTGCTTAATGACCACGTGATTCACACTTAACAACCATGGCCAAAACCCCCACCAGTTTTAAACTTGGGCAAAAACATACTTAACAAATCCCTTGCTTAGCAAAGGAAATTCTAGTTTGGTCGTAACTCGAGAACTACAGATAGTCCTTGACGTACGACCACAGTTGAGCCCAAATTTTCCGTTGCTAAGCAAGACATTTGTGAAGTGAGTTTTGCCCCATTTTATAACCTTCCTTGCCACGGTTGTTAAGCGACTCTCTGCAGTTGGTAAGTTAGTAACACGGTTGTTAAGTGAATCTGGCTTCCCCATTGACTTGTCAGAAGGTCGCAAAAGGGATACAGAAACCGTCATAAGTACATGCCAGTTGCCAAGCCTCCAAATTCCGATCACGTGACCACGGAGATGCTGCAACGGTCATCAGTGTGAAAAAAAATGGTCATAAGTCCCTTTTTCCCCCAATGTCGTTCTAACTTTGAACGGTCAGTAAATGAACTGCCGTAAGTCCAGGACTATCTGTATGTCTAAATAGTTTTAAAGCCTTTTGGCCTACAGAGATTAATCTTTTAATTTAAGAACAGCATTCTTGTCTTAAGAGTCTGGAATGATTTTAGCTGAGTGGTTTGGAGGGATTAATATATCCATGGAAACACCACTTTTAATTGTTTCGAAATTACGCGTCTAGCCGTGGCTTAATTTGCTCAGGGTATATTGCCGGTGCAGACACTTTTGAGAAGATTCTGATGTTCCAATTAGGCCTTGTAACATTTACTGTTCGCAAATTATAAGTGCTGCTGGAGAACTCGACATGTTTGAAGCAAATTGTTTTATGAAGTGTCACCGTGCCATTTTCAAAATGTAGTCTTCGTTCAGCACAAGAATCTTATTTGTGCCTTGGCCGCTAAGGTGTTAATTAAGATAATTATTCTCTTTTACATGGTTGTGTACCATCTGGCTAAAATTAACAGGGCCTTGATGAATATTTGAAGATGCTTTTTTTTTAAAAAAAAAATTATGGTTAAAGAAAGAAGTACTTCTCGCTCGCTGTATCTTGAGTTCTCCATAGAATAGTAACGTCAAAAGGCGACTGGAGAGCTAGAGATACAAAGAACAGGCAGAATTCAGTTTGAAGAATGGAGATAAAATAATTGGACAGGATTTTGCTTATATTTTCGGCTTCAATGGAACTATGAGACAAAGCTTGTTGTTTTGAGACATCTCATAGAACATAAAATAAAGAATAATAGGATTGGAAGGGACCTTGGAGATCTTCTAGTGATCTAGTCCACCCTCCTGGTCAATCAGGAGCCACAATTATTCTGGACAAATAGTTGTCCAATCTCTTCTTTAAAGTCTTGAAAACCTCCAGTGTTGGAGCACCCACAATTTCTGCTGGCAAGCAGTTCCACTGGTTAATTGTCCTCACTGTTAGGAAGTTTCTCCTTAATTCCAGGTTGCTTCTCTCCTTGGTTAGTGTCCATTGTTTCTTGTCCTGCCTTGAGGTGCTCTGGAGAACAGATTGACCCCCCTCTTCTGTATCTCAAAATAAAAAAAAAGATTCAGAATGGCTATCCCTTTGAGGACATGAATTATTGGATGTTAGAACAGCAAGAGCATCAGGCATAGCTGAAGAACCGAATAATCTTTTCAGAACCCCAAATAGATGACATTATTTATGAATTATTGGATGTTAGAACAGCAAGAGCATCAGGCATAGCTGAAGAACCAAATAATTTTTAAGCTCAAAATAATTGACATTATTTATGAATTATTGGATGTTAGAACAGCAAGAGCATCAGGCATAGCTGAAGAACCAAATAATCTTTTCAGAACCCCAAATAAATGACATTATTTATGAATTATTGGATGTTAGAACAGCAAGAGCATCAGGCATAGCTGAAGAACCAAATAATCTTTTCAGAACCCAAAATAAATTTCATTATTTATGAATTATTGGATGTTAGAACAGCAAGAGCATCAGGCATAGCTGAAGAACCAAATAATCTTTTAAGCTCAACATAATTGACATAGTTTTTAATTTCTCTCCAAAAGAGCAATTTGTGAAGGCAAGTTAGTTTCTTCTCTGAGTCAATCCAGTCATATTCCTATGCTGATTGTCAGTAATGGAGGCTATATTTGTGTGTGAAATATTGATTTGTGTATTTTTGTGGCTGAAAGTCTTTTGATAAGTTCTGAGAATATGTGGAGAGTGCTCTGTCATCTTTGCAACGTCTGCAGGCTTCCCACCCAGTAATTGCAGTGCAGCTGATGAAGCTAAACTAAATATGCCTTTTGACTGGCTCATGCAACTGTGCAACTTCATTTGCATTTTGCAAATTAACCATGGAAGATAATTAGTTTTCTTTTCAGAGAATGTTAATTAAAAACTGCTTAAAATACCCTTGCTTTACTTTGCTTCGGAAAGGAGATTCTGCAGTTATTTAACATAAATGGAAGTGGAGGCTTAACATTATTTTAGAAAAATTAAAAATAAAGGAAGAACCGATTTTGTCCATCCTGGACTGAATCTATAGGCAACATAGTTGTTTTTTTTTTTTTTAAGATGTGTCTGTGAAATGATTTAAATAGCGTGAGAAACATTTGGTTCCAAGGTGTTAATTCCGTTGAATAATTCATGTGCAAATTTAAACCCCACCCGTTCCTTCTACAAGGAGCAGTTCAAGCTGGGGTTTCTCCAGACTTTTGAAGCAATCTCTGAGATAAATTAGAGTATACAGGTACCCCTTGACTTACTACCAGCAAGTGCTGATTCTGTTTCACATATGTAGTATCAAAATGTCCTGAACAGTCTCAGAAACCAGCCACAGAATTACACGCAATCCCATCTGAAACCAGAACGGATCTCTGGTGCCAGTTTCAACTTTAGCAATTCAACTTTGTAATTGTCTAAGGCAGGGGGGGGCCTTCAAACTTGGCCCTTTTATGACTGGTGGACTTCAACTCCCAGAATTCCTCAGCCAGGCACGTGTGCCTGGCTGAGGAATTATGGGAGTTGAAGTCCACCAGTCATAAAAGGGCCAAGTTTGAAGACCCCTGTTCTAAGGACTTGAGTTAGGTGGGTCTATATTTTATTTTATCCCCTGGAAAGGAGGATAACATATTGCACAGAATACTTTGGCTATCCTGACTTCGATACAGTCCTCAACTTACAGCGGTTCACTTAGTGACCACCCAAAGTTACAACGGCCCTGAAAAAAAGTGACACGATCGTTTTTCACACATGACCCATTGCAGCATCCCTGTGCTCACATGATCAAAATTCAGACACTTGGCAATTGACCCATGTTTATGACGGTCGCAGTGTCTTGAGGTCACACAATCCCCTTTTGCGACCTTCTGACAAACTAAGTCAATGGGGGCGGGGGCAGATTCACTTAACAACCAGGTTACTAACTTAACCACTGCAGTGTTTCTCTTAAGAACTGTGCAGGAGAGGTCATAAAATGGGGCAAAACTCACTCAACAAAAGTCTCGCTTAGCAACAGTAATGTGGTTGTTAATCTGGGCTGGAAATGGCCGTGCTTGAGAAAAATGTAATAGCAGCATGAACTCAGCGTTGGAGGAATCTCAAAATCTCTAGTCCTCCCTGTTTTCCACTTGTTACATAAACTGTATTGAGTAAATTTGTAATTTGTATGTGTGTGAGTCTATATGAGGACTCGGGTGGGATGTTCTGCTTTATTTCTGCCTATTTCTATTGAAAAAGTTGCAAATTCAGGCTTTGGGGGGGAAAGAAAGGGAATAGATTTCATTGGTCAATTCTTCTTTCCAAGGTTACCTTCTTAAGATACCTTTGGATAACTATCTATCTATCTATCTATCTATCTATCTATCTATCTATCTATCTATCCATAGATGCATATATAGATGATTATATAGATGTATATATAGATATATAGATATGATGAGATAGTCACACAATTTCTACAGATTGTGATATAGATATAGAAATATAGATATAAATATAAATATAAATATAGATAGATATCTATATAGTTATATAGATATATAGATTTCTTCTTCCCATATTTGGGCCGACAGGTGTATCAAAAAACACTCATATATTATATTATCTGGTAGAAATTGTGTGAGTATCTCATCAGTAGTGGAGCGTGAAAGAAACTTTTGGAAACTATCCAGGGCAAGGGACAGATCATCCAGAAAGGAAAGGAAATGACAATATTGTCAATTTGGTTTTTCCCCCCAAACCAAGTGACCTTGGATATGATAGTGTTTTGCCAGCAATTCAATAAGTCACTCTAGTTTCCAGGTTGGTAACCACAGAAGTAATTACAATGTCAGGTTGAATTCTGCTTTCTTGGCATGTATAACTAAGTTGAGTCTTCCAGAGGATGGGCCATAATAATCCTTGCCGTCTTCATTCAACACGATCTTTAGCTGCTTAAAGCCTCTCTTGACTAATGGACTTGCGGGATGTGTATAAATACAACACCAGTGGCATTCAGTATAATGACTGTTGGGCAGCCAAAAGTCCTGAGTTAGGAGTTTTGGCTGCAGCTTTCCAAGGAGATGTGTTAGCGTTGGCATTTTCAACCCATTCTGGTTAGCTTTGCCAACAATCTGACGCAAGACACACAACAAAATTGCCCTTCTAAACATCTTGTCTGCTTTAGTAGGCTTGCATTTTTAGCTTTGGTATCCCTCGTACAATAAGGAACAGCAAAAGATTTCTGTAAATGTTTTAAATTTTACGCCTCTTTATCTTGACAACAGGTAGATGAAGCAGCTACATGGTAAGTTAGTTACACACGTATGATGGTTCCTTATTATACTTGAATTACTGGTGTAGCTTTTTTGTTGGAGGAAAATCATGCTGAAACTTACAAAACTTATAAAAATGACTTATGGCTGTTTTTCACTTTTGCAACTGTTACAGCATCCCCACGGCCACATGATTGAAATTCAGCGCTTGGCAACTGACATGTACTTAAGACTGTTGCAGTGTCCCAGAGTCATGTGATTTCCATATATAATCTAATTTTACATACAAAAAATGTACTGTACATGTTATACATATATAACAGCGTTTAAAATGTACAAAGAAGGGTTGCAGGAATTGGGTATGTCTAGTTTAATGAAGAGAAGAAGGATGAGGGGTGACATGATAGTAGTCTTTCAATATTTGAGGGGCTGCCCTGAAGAAGAGGGGGTCAACCTATTTTCCAAAGCACCAAAAGACAAGATGAAAAACAACGGATGGAAACTAACCAAGGAGAGAAGCAACCTGGAATTAAGGAGAAACTTCCTGACAGTGAGGACAATCAACCAGTGGAACAGCTTGCCACCGGAAATTGTGGGTGCTCCATCACTGGAGGTTTTTAAGAAGAGACTGGACAACCATTTGTCAGAAATGATATAGTCTCCTGCTCAAGCAGGGGTTGGACTAGAAGACCTCCAAGGTCCCTTCCAACTCTATTATTCTATGTTCTATGGATCAGTCTTAGGACAACTTCCCTTCAGCATTTCAACCAGTGATTTAACAGAAATATAGTAGAGGCACCTCTTATTTCAGAGTTAAATTAATCATCCCTTTGTTGGGATGCTGAGTAGGAGGAGAGCTCTGTTAGTTTAGGGTGAAAAAACCAGAAATCCGGTAGCACCTTTTCTGATTAATACATGCAGTTGAAAGTGTCAGCTTTTGTGAGATGTATCTCACTTAAAACAGATTTTGTCACAGAGTCCACTTAAGCTTTGGCTGGCTCATAACATCAAACACTGGTTAACTTGATAATACAAACAAGAGAGGGGGGGGAATGAAAACAAAGCTGCTTATCAGTAAACCTGGTTGACCGGTTGGGGCAGTTCTATTTACTTTTGATGAATGCCGACAGCTCTAGTAAACATCATGAGAGAGATCTCCTCCAAGATCCCGACTTCATCAGCTGATTAGAATAATTGTAAATGCATTTGAACCACTCTTGATTTGGGTCCAGTAACTAATTAACCATAGTTGCTGGATCTGGTCCAGGCATTGCAAATACCAGTTTTGATCTGGGCTATTTATTACACAAGCAAACTGCTACTGGCAGTTTCAGTTGTAAAATTCAGTGCAAGGTCAAGATATCAGTACTTATCAGGAAACTGCCTGAAGGAGTAAAGTCAACACTCAGATGCAGGCCCTCAATAATCCATACGGTTGTAGTGGCTTGACCATAACAAAAAAACAGAGTTGGAAGGGACCTTGGAGGTCATCTAGTCCAGCCCCCTGCTCAGGCAGGAAACCCTGTACCATTTCAGACAAACGGTTGTCTAATCTTTTCTTTAAAAACTTCCAGTGTTGGAGCATTCACAGCTTCTGGAGGCAGGTTGTTCCACTGGTTAATTGTTCTGACTGTCATAAAAATTTCTCCTCAGTTCCAGGTTGCTTCTCTCCTGGATTAGTTTCCATCCGTTGCTTCTTGTCCTGCCTTCGGGCGCTTTGGAGAATAGCTTGACTCCTGCTTCTTTATGGCAATAGGGTTGACAATATCTGGACTGTCGCTGGTCAAACCCAGTGTCTTTTGGCAAGTTACTCCATGTCCTATTGAACTTTTTTTTAAAAAATATACTACTATCTACAGCATTCCTCTGGTCCACTAGTTTTGTCACTTGGTCAAAGAATGCAATAAGATTTGTCTGGCATGATCTGTTTTTGACAAACCCATGTTGGCTTTTAGTGATGACTTTGTTCCCAGCAAGGTGTTCGCTGATTTGTTGTTTGATTATCTTTTCCAGATAATATGTATAACCATGCTTGCCTGTGTTCTGCCTTTTGATTTGCAAACTGGCAGGAGTCTTCAGAACTAAATGGAGAAAGCTGCTGCTTTCATTCAGAGCCTTCTTGCTCTTGACAGAACAGGTCTGTCTCCTTTTGAATATAGCTGTGGAAACCTGGAAGTAAAGGGTGTGGTTTTGGGAGTATCATCTCCCTGGCCACATTTCTCATCCAAGGACGACCCTTGAGACATCACCACAAGAGCTTCTCCATCCGATTTTCTGATGGTCCATGTATGGTGAGCACCTCCAGCCAAGCCATTATTGTAGAGCAGGGGCCTTCCAACTTGGCCCTTTGATGACATGGGGACTTCAACTGCCAGAATTCCTCAGCCAGCCTCCATTTTGTTTGTTAGAGTTAAGGCAGGGGTCTTCAAACTTGGCCCTTTGATGACTTGTGGACTTCAACTCCCAGAATTCCTCAGCCAGGCATGCCTGGCTGAGGAATTCTGGGAGTTGAAGTCCACAAGTCATCAAAGGGCCAAGTTTGAAGACCCCTATTGTAGAGATTGAGGCAGATCCTCTTCAAAATGCTTATTCAGAAGCCTGAACTATCACCAAACTATCACCAAATCTAATTGTTAACTCAGTTTGTTAGCAGCCCAGTCTTTGAGGCTGGTTCTTAAGCTAAAGGCATTAAAGGCAGTAGCCATAAATAAAGTCCCACAGTCAATAGGTGATTATAAACAATGCAGATTCTTGGGCTTTTATTATTATTATTATTTTGGAAGATACTAGCTAACACCTGATGAGGCTCTCCAGAGGGATCCTTCTACATCTGAAGTTCCATAATAAAAAAAAAGTTTTGTTTTCTGCTTACCAGTCACTTCGCCTCAAATGACACGAGCAGCAGTTGTGCGAAAGCTTGGCTCAAAACAATGCGGGGAAAGTGCTATTCGAAGCCGTTTTGTGTCTAGAGAGACCAGCAATCTGACAATCAGCGTTTTATAAGAATTAGAAACCGTCTAGGATTTCACACAACTTGGTTAGCCTTCTGTTTGGATTTGAACAAGAGCTGGCAAGATATCGGGGGTTCTCTGCGTGCCTGGCTGAGGAATTCTGGGAGTTGAAGTCCACAAGTCATAAAAGAGCCAAGTTGGAAGACCCCCGTCTTAAATCTAACAAACAAAATGGAGGCTGGCTGAGGAATTCTGGGAGTTGAAGTCCACAAGTCGTAAAAGGGCCAAGTTTGAAGGCCCCTGTTTTAGAGGAATCTTGAATGCATCAGAAGATCCCAGGGTCAAAGACTGGGATTATGGAGAGCAAACTCTTTAGGGAAAACTACACACCTTGGTGAAGAGACAAGTGATGGATCTAGTTTTGAAGTTTGGAAGGAAGATTATGATTCTGTCCAGGGTCATCGTGAACCTTAATTTTCTTAGTTCGATGAACTACCGGATTTTTTAATGTACCCAGGTATACATAGAGAATTCGTAACTTTTTAAAAAATTTTATTAAGTTTTCTATTGTTACATTTCATTAGTGCTTGATAATCACCGTGTTATCTGGGTTACCTTTTTGTTTTTCTTAATAATACAAATTATAATCCTAGTCTCTACGCCGTTTTTCCAGCGATTGATAAATTCCATATTTGAAAATATTCTGTATCGTCTTTCTCTCTAATACTCGGTGTGAGTCTGTCCATTTCAGCACAGTCCAATATCTTCTTGATTATCTTTTCATCTGAGGGTGTTTCTTCCTTCCTCCATTGCTGAGCAAATAGAATCCTCGCTGCTATCAATTGTACCTTAATACTGTAGTCCAGTTTCATAAAAACAAAGTGTTCAGTTGGCTACATTTGCCAACAATATATTCAATATGCAACGTTAGCTATACTGGAAAATTAGTCTAGGGAACTAACATGGTACAGAAACTCTGTCGGTGTCTCTGTTCTATAATGGAGACATTTGAAATGACTATAAATTTCCTGTCAGGAAATTTCTCCTTATTTCCAGGGTGGCTTCTCTCCTTGATTAGTTTCCATCCTTTGTTTCTTGTCTTAGTGCTTTGGAAAATAGGTTGACCCCCCCTTTCTTTGTGGCAGCCCCTCAAATAAATACATACTAATAGATTTGAATCTGCCTTTTTTAGTCCATCCAAAATCAAACCCCCCCCAAAAGAAGTATTTTAATTAGCTTAAGAGAAGGTTTTAGAGACCACAACATAACATATTTTGACAGAATGTCTCCACTGTAATGCCAAATAGACTGTGAATTTATTCACGTGCTTTTAAAGTACATATCCTTTCCTAACATGAGACTGGCCTGTTTCTTGGGAGGCAAATTGTCATTTATTTCAATAGACATTCTTTCCAGGGCAAATTGGTAGTTGAAATCAGGACCAAAATTCAGGAAACAAGTGTTAAAACGTCTAACACTTCTGCAGTCCCAGTCTCAATTGGGTTTATTTTACAGATGGTGGTTTATGCTGTTGTGTATTTTAGCCTTGGTGCAGTGTGTACTTGGCGTGCCAAGCAAATCTGTGGAAAAAGGCACCCAAGCTTGATTCTGAAGGAATTTTACCTCTTCATTTTCTAAACACTTTAAAAAGTTTAGACCCCGACGTCTTTTTGTTCACCTTGTTAGTAATTAACAGATTAGCAAGAATTAACGTTAGACAGACCTGCTGTTCTAAATTTTAGCAGAAGAAATGTCGATCAAGGAAGAGAGAAAAATGAATTTTAGGATAGGAAAAAAAAAGCCTTTTGATGTGCAGATGAAAAAGCTGGAGTGATAACAAAACAATCCAGAAGTTTTTAGTGATTCAGAAAATGTTGGAATTTGTACAAGAAAAACACATCAGCTTGACGGTGGTTTTAGACGACCTTACCAGCTTATGGGTGGTTAGCGTGTAACTGTTACATATAGCTGTTACTTGAGTTACATTTCTTTAGTTTTTAAATCTATCAGTTATATTTTGCTCCTATAGTAGTCTTCAACTTACAACAGGTCCTTTAGTGGCTGTCTAATGTGACAACAGCATTGAAAAAATGTGATTTAGGACAGTTTTTCACACTTGCGACCAGTGTGAATCATCCCCATGGTCACATGATCAAAATTCAGATGCTTGACAGTTGACTCGTATTTATGATGGTTGCAGAGTCCCGGGGTCACGTGATCCCCTTTAGCGACCTTCCGACAATGAGGAAGCCAGACTCATTTAGCAACCGTGTTGCTAACTTAACAACTCCAGTGATTCAAAACAACTGCGGCAAGAAAGGTCGTAAAACTCACTTAACAAATGTCTCACTTAACGACAGAAATGTTGGGCTCCATTGTTTTGTCATAAGTTGAGGACTACCTCTAGGACTAATAACTATCAACTCAAACTGCAAATAAAAATAACCAAGGCTTGAGAAATGTAAACAGGAGGAGTTTAAAGTGGATTTATTTGCTCGAGGTTAATATATAGGTTTGCCTTCAGATGATTAATACATATATACTTGAAATTGTTGACCTCTGCCTCAAAATGTTGGCCGGGAATCAACCTGGCTTTTAAAAACATTCATTTAAAATTGTAGGGCGCTGGAGGAAGTTGGTTTGTGGCTTAGTGAATATAGGAAGTTTTTCTCCCACATTTTGGCAGAGAGCAACCCAAACATAGCCTCATTAATGGCTGAACTCGTAGATATTTGTTGCATCTCTGCAGATGGAGTGCAAATTTGCTTGCTTCACCGTTTTTATATATTAATGACGGACTTGGCTCACACTGGCTGGTTTCGGTGCCACATCACTGCAGCTTTGACAAGCGAAAGGAAGAGGATTCAGATTAGGCAAAGATAAAAGGGCCGCCGATGCGAAGGCGAGTGGGCGGAGAAGCCCGTTCAGAAAATTTTGAGACGACAGTTGAGTGTTACTATAAAAAAATTGCTTCTTTTCATTTCAAGAACACAACAAACTTCTTGTTGTCTTTGTCTCCAGAGCAGAAATAATGTAGCTCTTTGTCAAAATTAGAGCTGGTTTAAAAGACTAAGGGCACAGTTGTAACAATTAGATACACATAAAATATAGTCTCCCATCACTTGAAAAACAAATTTTAATCTACTTCAAAGAACTGGTGCCTGCCATTAAGAAAAAACAACAACTGTCCAGTGTGTGCAGTTTTGCAGATAACGGTTTAGCTGAGATGCCATGTTAAAATCAGAACCCAAAAAAGTGTATCTTGTAGAGAGCTGTAGCGATACAGCAAAATTGTCAGAAATACCAATGCATAATAAAGTTTTAATACCGTGTAATTAACATTTGGAAGTATTTACAGATATTTTATTTCGGTCCTGCTCACTGTAACTATAAAGTTTGAGGAATCAGCCTGAGTTTTTAGAAACTACTTATTGCTTTTATGTTGGCCATATTGAACAAAAAAAAAATCTGTCTTTTTCTGACTTAAAAATCGCTAGAGTTAGTCCTTCACTTACAATCACTGGCACTGGAAAAAGTGGGACTTAGGACTATTTTTCTCACTTAAGTCGAGGATGAACTGTATTCTTTGTTTGGGTGTCATGATAAAAAAAACAACAACAACCCACAGTCCTTTCAGGTACTTGATGAGTTTTTATGGAGATTCTCTGTCCTCCAGGTCACGGTTGTCCCTAAGGTGCTTTTTCAAGAGGCACCTGGACTTTCTTGGTTTTTCCGTGAAGACATTTCGCTTCTCATCCAAGAAGCTTCTTCGGTTTGTCTTCAGAATTGAAGAAACTACTTGGATGAGAAGCAAAACATTTTCAAAGGAGTGTCGATGGAGATCCTCCATCATCCAGGTCACGGTTGTCCCTAAGGTGCTTTTTCAAGAGGCACCTGGACTTTCTTGGTTTTTCCTTTTTTTCACATTGTTGTAGATGTTGGAGTTGATTCTGTTGACCATTGGTCTGGGTGGGTTTGGGGGAGTCCATATATGCATGGAGTAGCTTCCCTCCCCTGGGTAAAGGTGGTTGCTATTATGGTTTGTTGATGGCACTGTCCTTCAGTAGTTGTTGCAGGAAATCAATGACCTTTCTCTTACAACTGCTGGTAAGATCCATCTTCAGAGTCTCACACGTATCATTGTCCTTCGGAAGAGTGTACATCTTGGTATTGTGTGCATCTTCCCTTATCAGCCGACAAGATGGTGATGATCTATCTATCTATCTATCTATCTATCTATCTATCTATCTATCTATCTATCTATCTATCTATCTATCTACATCCATCCATCCATCCATCCATCCCTCTACATCTATTTAAGCATCTAGGCCAGACATGTCAAACACAAGGCCCGGGGGCCAGATCCGGCCCGCAAAGTGGTTTCATGTGGCCCATGAAGCCATCCTGGAAACAGTGAGGGAACGGCCCCCACTGCCTTGGCCCAGAGACCCTCCTTCTGCCAGAGACCCTCAGATCTGTCCTACTCCTGCCCAGGCCCCCATAGGCACCCTTGATGCGAATGATGTAGAGCTGGCCATGCCCACCCAGTAGGCCATACGCACTCTAGCCATGCCCACCCAGTAGGCCACACCCACCCAGGCCACACCCACCCGGCCCCCTGAGGGCAACCGCAATGCTGATGCGGCCCTCAATGAAATTGAGTTTGACACCCCTGATCTAGGCATCCGTCAGTCTGTCTGTCTGTCTATCTATCTATCTATCTATCTATCTATCTATCTATCTATCTATCTATCTATCTATCTATCCCTATCCCTATCCCTATCCCTATCCCTATCCCTATCCCTATCCCCTATCCATCTATCCATCTATCTATCTATCTATCTATCTAAATATCTAAATATCTAAATATCTACATCTATCTACATCTATGCATATCTCTCTCTCTCTCCATCAATCTGTCTGTCTATCAGTCTATGCATCCGTCCGTCTGTCTGTTCTATATACCTACCTACCTCCCTCCTATATATATATTATCTGCTATGGATCAACTGTCATCTGTCTGTCATATCCTTCTCTCTCTCTCTTAGCCCAAACCTCCTTTAAAGACACAACAAATGCTGTTTGTCCAGGAAACAGTAGTGCCGCTGCTGTTCTCCAATGGGTTTTTTGTACTTTACATACATTTGTCTTATAATATATGAGATAAATTTGTCAAGCAGCGCCACCTAGAGGATGATTTCAAACATGCTTGTTTCTAAGGGCACAACTTTTTTTCAAAACAGTTACGTTCTTGGCTCTTCCAGTGCCTGCAAAAAGTCACAGCCTGCAGTATTTTTAGCTGATTTGCAAAAGAAATCTGGGAATCGAAAGAATCTTCTGCATTTTTCAGTTTCTCTGGTACATTCTTGGCAATAATCCAGAAAAGGAAATTAATTGCACGGATGTACATATGCATACATGCAGGCACGTACGGAAGGACTTGAAGCGGTTTGGTCTTTAAAACATTCCTGGAATTTTATTAATTTACGGAATGAGGGTTTTTCTATTGCTCTCCTATTTCACTTTATATCCCTGTATATACCATAAAAACCTTTTGTAATGTGAAACTACATTCTGAAGTAATGATGCAAGATTTCTCTATTGGTTTCCCTTCTGTTAGCAAACTCCAAAATTTATTAACTAGGGGGAAAAAAACTTTACTTACAGCAAACATATTAACCTAAGAATCAGAGGAACGTTGTCAAACAGATGATATATTGTGGACTTAAAAATTTCTGTATAGAAGGAAAAATACGAGTGGTATAGCCAGCTTTATTTTTCCCACAGGGAGGCAGTATAGCCACACAACAGTGTTATTTGCAGTGGTCACATGGACCTAAAATTTCCATTTTTTTATTCTGGGATATTAATTTTGTAGGACTCTTAATGCAGAACATACATTCCAATTCTGCTGCTATACATTTACATACATACTGTTCATTTTGTGACTGTCTGAAGTTACAACAGGACTGAAAAAAGTGAGTTGTGACCGTTGTTCCACACTCACAACCGTTGAAGCATCCACATGGTCATGTGATTAAAAACCAGACGGTTGGCAACTGACTCGTATTTATGACGGTTGCATAAATGTGATCCTCTTTTATTGCTTTCTGACCACAAAGTCAATAGGGAAGCCAGATTCGTGTAACAACCGTGTTATTAACATCACAACCACAGTGATTCACTTAACGAGTGTGGCAAGAAAGGTCGTAAAATGGGGCAAAACTCACTTAACCGTCTCGCTTAGCAGCAGAAATTTTCGGTTCAGTTGTCATAATGGGAGGAATACCTCCACTGGCCAAGATTCAAACTCTTTTGTCAGATAAATAATAGGTTTCTTAAAATATATTCCATAATAGATACGTTGCATCAAATGTCGTGTATCTCCCTGAATTCCTGCTCCTACCTCTTAAATAACAATAAATACCAAATATTTACAATGTATGTTGTTTTCTTTCTGGAAACTATGTGAATGTGTTTGCCTTGTTCAGAGAAGATTTTTGCACAGTATAGGGCAGGGGTAGGCAACCTTGGCTCTTTTATGACTTGTGGACTTCAACTCCCAGAATTCCTGAGCCAACATGGGGGAAACTTTGGCCCCTTCACGACTCGTGGACTTCAACTCCCAGAATTCCTGAGCCAGCATGGCTCTGCTTGGAAACCTCTCCCTTTCCCCTCAGCATGGCTGGCTCAGGAATTCTGGGAGTTGAAGTCCACGAGTCATAAAGCGGCCTAGGCCAGGGGCAGGCAACCTTGGCTCTTTTATGACTGGTGGACTTCAACTCCCAGAATTCCTGAGCCAGCACAGCTCAGCTTAGAAACCTCTCCCTTTCTCCTCAGCGTGGCTGGCTCAGGAATTCTGGGAGTTGAAGTCCACGAGTCACAAAAGGGCCAAGGTTGCCTACCCCTATAGGTAATCTCCAACTAACAGCCATTTGTTTAGTGACCATTTGAAGGTATAATGGCACTAAAAAAGGCGATTTATGACCGTTTTTCCACACGTATGACTCTTGCAGCATCTCCACGGTCGCGGGTTCAAAGTGCTGGGGAATTCTGGGAATTGAACTCCACAAGTCTCAAAGTGGCCCTTGAATCATACCGTACCCGAGAGTTGACTTTTTGCGCCTTCTCCTGAGGCAACTACCTTTCTGGATAATTGTAAAATCCAAAATACTTCCATTTTAGAAATTTTAAAGAATGTGGCGGTGTCTTGGGTACGCTATACGAGCTCTAAAGCAAGGGCTGGATGACTCAGCACATGTTTATCCATTTCTGCCTTGAGATTTCATTTTGCAACACCTGGCGTGTTTTCTTGCAAAGCTAAATACCTTGGAATGGAGCGATCATTTCTTCCCCTTTCTCTAGCATTTTGTAATCCCTGAGCTGCTGAGGGCGGGAATCTCTATCCTCCTGAGCCCGTTTCGCTTTCATAAACCGGCTCCAACCAGTGGCTTCCCCTTTTTGAAGTTTCAGATGACGGTTCACACTTTACAAGAAGAGATTTGTGTTTGGGAGCCTTCCCCAGATGGGCTGGGCTCTGGCGACAGGCACCTTAAAATACATTCTGTGCAGTTAACAAACTGGTAGTCCCTAAGGGGCTTTTGCAGGAGGCAACTGGGCTTTCTTGTTTTTCTTTGAAGACGCTTCGCTTTTCATCCAAGAAGCTTCCCCAGCTCTGACTGGATGGTGGGGAATGGCAGGATTTATACTCCTTGTTGGAGTATAAATGATGCTGGTCATTTGCATCCTTTTAGAGAGTCGTTGAGGCCACCTGGAGGTTTTATATCTGTCCTCATGGGACTTCCTTATTAGTTTTTGAAGACGTTTCCCTTCTCATCCAAGAAGCTTCCCCAGCTCTGACTGGATGGTGGGGAATGGCAGGATTTATACTCCTTGTTGGAGTATAAATGATGCTGGTCATTTGCATCCTTTTAGAGAGTCGTTGAGGCCACCTGGAGGTTTTATCTCTGTCCTCATGGGACTTCCTTATTATTCTTTGAAGACGTTTCCCTTCTCATCCAAGAAGCTTCCCCAGCTCTGACTGGATGGTGGGGAATGGCAGGATTTATGCTCCTTGTTGGAGTATAAATGATGCTGGTCATTTGCATCCTTTTAGAGAGTCGTTGAGGCCACCTGGAGGTTTTATCTCTGTCCTCATGGGACTTTCTTATTATTCTTTGAAGACGTTTCCCTTCTCATCCAAGAAGCTTCCTCAGCTCTGACTGGATGGTGGGGAATGGCAGGATTTATGCTCCTTGTTGGAGTATAAATGATGCTGGTCATTTGCATCCTTTTAGAGAGTCGTTGAGGCCACCTGGAGGTTTTATCTCTGTCCTCATGGGACTTCCTTATTATTCTTTGAAGACGTTTCCCTTCTCATCCAAGAAGCTTCCCCAGCTCTGACTGGATGGTGGGGAATGGCAGGATTTATGCTCCTTGTTGGAGTATAAATGATGCTGGTCATTTGCATCCTTTTAGAGAGTCGTTGAGGCCACCTGGAGGTTTTATCTCTGTCCTCATGGGACTTTCTTATTATTCTTTGAAGACGTTTCCCTTCTCATCCAAGAAGCTTCCCCAGCTCTGACTGGATGGTGGGGAATGGCAGGATTTATACTCCTTGTTGGAGTATAAATGATGCTGGTCATTTGCATCCTTTTAGAGAGTCGTTGAGGCCACCTGGAGGTTTTATATCTGTCCTCATGGGACTTTCTTATTATTCTTTGAAGACGTTTCCCTTCTCATCCAAGAAGCTTCCCCAGCTCTGACTGGATGGTGGGGAATGGCAGGATTTATGCTCCTTGTTGGAGTATAAATGATGCTGGTCATTTGCATCCTTTTAGAGAGTCGTTGAGGCCACCTGGAGGTTTTATCTCTGTCCTCATGGGACTTTCTTATTATTCTTTGAAGACGTTTCCCTTCTCATCCAAGAAGCTTCCCCAGCTCTGACTGGATGGTGGGGAATGGCAGGATTTATACTCCTTGTTGGAGTATAAATGATGCTGGTCATTTGCATCCTTTTAGAGAGTCATTGAGGCCACCTGGAGGTTTTATCTCTGTCCTCATGGGACTTTCTTATTATTCTTTGAAGACGTTTCCCTTCTCATCCAAGAAGCTTTCTCAGCTCTGACTGGATGGTGGGGAATGGCAGGATTTATACTCCTTGTTGGAGTATAAATGATGCTGGTCATTTGCATCCTTTTAGAGAGTCATTGAGGCCACCTGGAGGTTTTATCTCTGTCCTCATGGGACTTTCTTATTATTCTTTGAAGACGTTTCCCTTCTCATCCAAGAAGCTTCCCCAGCTCTGACTGGATGGTGGGGAATGGCAGGATTTATACTCCTTGTTGGAGTATAAATTATGCTGGTCATTTGCATACTTTTAGAGAGTCGTTGAGGCCACCTGGAGGTTTTATCTCTGTCCTCATGGGACTTTCTTATTATTCTTTGAAGACGTTTCCCTTCTCATCCAAGAAGCTTCCTCAGCTCTGACTGGATGGTGGGGAATGGCAGGATTTATGCTCCTTGCTGGAGTATAAATGATGCTGGTCATTTGCATCCTTTTAGAGAGTCGTTGAGGCCACCTGGAGGTTTTATCTCTGTCCTCATGGGACTTTCTTACTATTCTTTGAAGACGTTTCCCTTCTCATCCAAGAAGCTTCCTCAGCTCTGACTGGATGGTGGGGAATGGCAGGATTTATACTCCTTGCAGACAGCTGGTCATTTGCATCCTTTTAGAGAATCATTGAGGCCACCTGGAGGTTTATCTGTGTCCTCTCTCTAAAAGGAAGGCAAATGACCAGCGGTCTGCCAGGAGTATAAATCCTTCCATTCCCCCACCATCCTGTCAGAACTGAGGAAGCTTCTTGGATGAGAAGCGAAACATCCTCAAAGGAAAAACAAAGTTCAGTTGCCTCTTGAAAAAAGCACTTTTGGGGCAACCATGACCAGGAGGATGGAGAATCTCCATAGACATATAACAGGCTGGTAGCAGTCAATAAATATGAGCAAAACCGGGAAAATGTGGGTTGTGCTTCCAAGCATTGGGTCTTCCCCCACCAAAGCATTTACAACAGCAACTGACCCCTTCCCTTCTTTTTAATGCACAGACGGTCCTTGACTTACAACAATTCATTTAGTGACGATTCAAAGCTACAACGGTACTGGATAAAGTGACTTGGGACCATTTTTCACCCTTACGACCATTGCAGCATCCCCAGGGTCAGGTGATCAAAATTCACACGCTTGGCAACTGGCATGTACTTATGACTGTTGCAGTGTCCCGGCGTCACGTGATCACCTTTGCAAAGCAAGCCCATGGGGAAGCCTGATTGACTTTACAGCTGTGCGACTAGCTTAACAACTGCAGTAATTCACTTAGCAACCGTAGCGAGGAAGGTCGTAACACGAAACAAGATTCACTTAAGAACTGTCTCGCTTAGCAAGGGAAAAGTTGAGCTCCGTTGTGGTCATAAGTCAAGGACTACCTGTAACTGCAAATCTCCATCTTCGGGTTTTACACAACATCGTATTTTGTTGTTTTTTTTCCCCTGAAAAGCAGAAGTGCATAACAGATGCTATTTATTTCCGGTTCTCCCTGGAGAAAAGCAAAGACTGAAAAACTCGGCTTCCTTTCTCTATTTCATTTCTTGCAGGTGCCCCAGTTCTGGATAAGGTTAAAAAAAAGGAGTTGCTTTTCTTTATTATTCATCTGAATATATATTTTTCAAGACCAGCTCTGTAAATAAAGGGATTAGAAGTCCACACACGTCTTTTAAAGTTTCCAAAGTTGAGAAACTCTGCAGTTCCTATTGTTACCAGGTATATTTTTATGTTGTGCAAGACCTTTTAAGACCAAAGTAAATACAAAAGACAAACATTTTCTGCATCTGTTAATCTCTTGGGTGTGCAGGATGGATCTAATTTGGGCAGCAAAAGAGGGCGAGGTGTTTGAAGGCTGTGGCCCTCCTTATCCTACTATGTTGTGTTGCTTAAATAAACACTCCCCTCCCCCTTTTTCATTCCAGTATCTGAGTTTGTCTGGGAAAACTGGGTTTGGCCCAAGTGGAACACGCAAAGATGAAACTTGGTCTCTATCAGTGCTTATCGGAACACACTTGTTGTTGCCATAAATTCCCGTTTCTTACAGTCTATCTTTACTCGGGGTGTGTTTGTAGAATGACACCTAGTTTGGGCTTTAGTGATAGCGAGAGCAGAGAAAATGGAGAGGCACTGTTGTGAGCCCACAGCAAGACAAATTTTTCGCCCTTGGAAGCATAAACCTTCAATTTGCTTCAGAGAGATGCTATAAATTGCTGGCTAGTCCTTAGCCTGGGTAGCTTTACAACAGCTTTTTCACAATTTGCGTTCAAATTTTTTGTTACTTTATCATTGGGCATCTTGTTTAATCTCATTTAATTTTTGTATTCTTGTCTTTTAACACGTATTGCCCTGTTCACCACCCTGAGTCCTTCGGGAGAAGGGCAGTATACAAATATTATTATTATTATTATTATTATTATTATTATTATTATTATTATTATTATTATTATTATTATTATTATTATTATTATTATTATTAAAATATAAAGTACAAAGTAAAGTGAAAATAAAGCAAAAGTAAGGGAGGAATAAAGGGACAAGGAAAAAGTGTAGGGTAAAAGGGAAGAAAGAAAATGGAAGGAAAGAAAAAAGAAGGAAAGGATGGAAGGAAGAAAAGAAAGAAAAAAAGGAAGGAAGGAAAGAATAAAGAAAGACATTGTCTTCTGACTCTTTTTAGCACTATAAAATAGGGTAATAACATACAGCCTCAACTTTTGCTTTGACATATTATATATAATGATATATAATATCAATATATATCTATATCTATATATCTATATCTATATATCTATCTATATATCTATATCTATCTATCTATCTATCTATCTATCTATCTATCTATCTATCTATCTATCTATCTCTATCTATCTATCTATCTATCTATCTATCTATCTATCTATCTATCTATATATATATATATATATATATAATATTTCTGTAACAAGAAACTTGATCTAAACATCAAAACCCAAAGTCAAGGTTTCATTTTTTTTCCCACCTCAAGCACAAAATCCAGAAACGGTTTCCAAACAGAAACAAAATTGTGTTTTTTTTATTTAATCAAAGCAATCCGTTTTGCCATCTCTGCTAGCTCTTTATCAATTTTTGCAGGCATTCGTCCATTGTGGGAATTAAAATATCTTTCCATTTTTGTGCATAGGAACATTCTTGCTGCAGCAACCTATTCATAATTTCAATGTCAGGATGACCCAACTACATTTCAAGTGAATTTTATTTTTATTTTTTAAAAAAGCAACCAGTCCCTTTAGTCACTGAAATCCACTCTCCCACACAATGACAGTTCTTTCTTGGAAAAATGGCATTTCCCCCCCTCCCCAATCAAAATGAACATTATTTTCAAGAATATAGTACGGCCAGTGATATTTTGCTCTGAGGTTTTGTAGCTCCAGTTTGCATGCTTTGCCAGTTAAAGAAAGGAAAAAGACTCTCAAATCAATAGCGTGACTTTTTTGGCATGTTCATGTCGTAAATAGGCGGCCTTACAAATTTGTTTAACAACTAAGTAAATGTTTTTGGCAGCTGTTTGGCAACAGTTTGGTCTTCAATTCTTCTTAGAATTTTTTTTGACTTCCTGGTGTAGCTTGTAGACAGGGAATTCCTGTGTGGTCTCTGTTCCAAGTGGAGTCCAAGCCTGACCCTGGTTGTTATTATTATTATTATTATTTTAATAGCCAGTGTGTCTCCTGCTCTGGTGTGGAAAATCAAAATTATGGATGTTCCCACAATTCGTAGCTATTTTATGTCCTTGTCTTAGCCTTTTGTTTTTGTATTCTGCCACTTTTATGCTATTTATTGTTGTGAGCTGCCCACAATCGGTTAAGAGTTGTGTGACCTCCAAATGGAATGAATAAAGGAATAAATACATTTTTATTTTGCTCTTTGAAGATTACAGTCCTTTACAGATGTTTTACGATTGGGTATCTCCGTAGTAATGATAAGTGAACCATAAAAGCCTGTGTGGTAATAAATGGGGAGAGGGGGGGGCTTTTAATTATTGTGCTATCCTAATTATCTATCATGTGTCCTGCAAGGGACGCTGTGACAGCTGTAAAGTACATTTTTCAGTACCTTCATAACTTTGAACGGTTGCTAAACCAATGGTTATAAGTCCTGGTGTTTGCTTCCTTTTGTAAGGCCCTTTGACTTCAAATATGAAAGGCTACTTTTCACCACGCTTTCTGTTTGCAAAGGACAGGGGTGACTGATCAGACTATTTTATTTTATTTATATTTAATTTATTTTAATCTATTTATTTATAAACCACCCGACAGGATTCTTAGCAGCAGATGAGAATATTTGTAGCTGAGGGCTGAAATGGTGCTCTCTGAACTTGGGGGTTTCCTTGCAGACGTTTCATGATCCAACTAGGTAACATCAGCAGTGCTAGAAGGGAATGGGGTTTGCGAGGAGGAGGAGGACGACGACAACGACTGTGCAGTCCTTGCTGCTGTCTGAGCTTGCTTGTTTCCTTGCAGACGTTTCATGACCAGACTAGGTAATGTCATCAGTGCCAGAAGGGAGGGGGGCATTGGTGCTCTGTTTTATTTTATTTTTATTTTATTTTTATTACATTTATATCCCGCCCTTCTCCGAAGACTCAGGGCGGCTTACAAGCTTAGCAGTTTATAAATTTTTATAAATTATAAATTATAAATGTTTATAAACTAGTGGCTTGAAGTCCTGTCAGTGTTGGTGGGAATGGTCTTTGACTGGTTCCTTGAGCAGGGTGTTGTGCACTTCTGATGATTTGTCTGAGTTGGCAGTTCCTTAAATGGGGTATTGTTGGTAATGAGCAGATGAAACCTCTAAGGGATTTGCAACAGGAAATGAACACTGGAATCCAGGCTGAGCTGCCGAAGGTGAAGAAAAATTGTGCGGTGTGGGTTTTGACATGCCTGGGGATGACAACAGCGGCCCCGGAGCTTCCCTTTCCCACAGTCCTGTTGACTAACCCCAGACATCTGATACACAACCACGGTTTTGTGAATTTCCCCTCTTTGCATCACCAGCTGCGCTTGCAATATTCTGGTCTGATCTCACTCAGGTCTCTTTTAGGAAATTGTTAGTGGAAGAAAAAATAAATAAAATAAAATGAAGGAAGAAGAGAAATAAATTGCCCAGGAAAGATTTGCAGCCTCTGAGAATAAATCTGAAGATGTTTTTCCGTAATTCTACCGTAATCCGTGGAGAGGGTGGAGTATTAGCCAGCAGAATGCCTCGAAAACCCCCATAAAAAGTGGGAACTCTTCTGTGATTTTATTAATTGAGCTGGTGCTGTGTTTCCAGCACACGAGGAAATGCATATGACCTTTTAAAATTTATTTTCTAAGCTGCTTAACTCTCTACCGCGTTTTGCAAGCACGGCCAGGAAATGAGATTTAAGACGGTGTGTGTGTGGCCTGATCCCGTACGGAGAAATTGTCTTGCAAAGGCTGCTTACCAAGCTTCGGATTAAATCCTGTCATTTCATGAATGAGAATTGACATAAAATTCAGGTTAGGGACGAATCTTTTGGCCTTTTGAATAACTTACAGCAAAGTCAGGCAGGTTTATCCAGTTTAGTGCAGGTAGTCCTCAACATACTGCCACGAAGGAGGGCAACATTTTAGTTGTTAAGTGAGGTTTGCCCCATTTAAGATCTCTCTTGCCACCGTTTAAGTTAGTCACCTGGTTGTTAAGTGAATCCTGCTTCCCCATGGACTTTGCTTGTCCGAAAGCCACCAAAGGGGAATACGTGACCCTCTCGGGATGCTGCAACTGTCATAGGTACATGCCAGTTGCCAAGCCTCTGAATTTTGATCACGTGACCCTGTCTGAGAAAAATGGCCATAAGTCGCCATTGTAACTTTGAGCGGTCACTAAAGTTACTCTTCTAAGTCGAGGACTTCCCGTAATGCAGAAATGCAGTATCACCCCCTTTTCTGTTGTTGCACCTGACAGAACTCTGCTAGTCTTGAAAAAGTTAAGCCCAGTTGGACCTACGACTGGTTGAAGGGCCGAGCAACAGAAGCCCTGAGGAACCCGCACTCCTCCTAAGTAGTTGGAAATACAGTTAGGAAGAAGGAGGCAGTAGAAAAACTAGTTAGCTCTTGTCCTACTCCTACCCCACACCTCCAAAAAATCCATCAAACATTGCAGGTGTCGGCGAAGTCATCCAGGAATCAAACTTGGACTTGAAGGAGAATTTACGCCTCTGCCTCTTCCGAACTGAATCACAGAAAAGAAGAGCAGAGCTGGAAGGGACCATGGAGGTCTTCTAGTCCAACCCCTGCTCAAACAGGAGATCCTATACCATTTCAGACAAATGGCTGTCCAGTCTCTTCTTAAGAACTTCCAGTGTTGGAGTGTTCGCAACTTCTGGAGGCAGGTTGTTCCACCGGTTAATTGTTCTCGCTGTTGGGAAATTCCTCCTTAGTTCCCGGTTGCTGCTTCTCACCTTGATGAGTTTCCATCCGTTGTTTCTGGTCTGGCCTTCAGGTGCTTTGGAGAACAGGCTGAAACACCCCCCCCCCACTCTTCTTTGCGGCAGCCCCTCAAATATTTGAAGGCTGCTATCTGGATTGTTGAGATAAGACTAGGAGAGCTGCCTTCCCATCCAGGATCTTAAGGGAGACGTTCCTCCGCTGAAAGCTTTCTTTGAAATAATAATAATAATCAGTGCTTTTTTTTTGTAAAAGAAAAAGGTGCCGGAACTCACACATGTCATACAACCCGCCTTGCCTACCCTACAAGGTTCCATCCAAAAAAGGTGCCGGAACTCCGTTCTGAGCGTTCTATGAGAAAAAAAGCCCTGATGACGACGATGATAATAATAATAATAATAATAATAATAATAATAATAATAATAATAATAATAATAATAATAATAATACACAGTTAGCAGGCACCTTGCTCAGATCTCTGCCAGCTTTTGTGTACAAGTAGTCCTTAAATTGTGACCCCAGCTTTTGTGCAGATTGGATTGCAACCGCTTCCTGAGCCCATCAGGCTGAGCTTTAGGGGGAAGCTGAGGAAAGCAGAGACGGGAGAAACAAATGAGTAATTCAGAAAGACTCAGAAATGCCGGCCAGCGAGATGATAATCTCTTTCAGTGCTTTACACAACAGAGCAACATGTGATCCCAGCCTCTCTGACGTCACTGCTTGCTTTCTCCCCCTCCACTCCCTCCCCCCTTGAGCATAACCAGACCGTCTTACGCTGCTGGATCTATTCTTGCATTTAAGATCCCTGGAAGCACGGATTGATTTAGCAACAGCAAACTACCGGTAGTAGCAGCGGCATCCCTGCTAATCCTCTCTGCTCCCTGACCGTGCCAGAATATAGACCATGGCACTTAAATACGATCCGAAGGCCCGTGAAAAGAAATTCTTTGCCAAAAAAACATGAAAATGTTTTGGGATCTGGAGCAGCATCTGAAGAGGTAATGGTGGAGGGGGTTGAACATCGTATTTGTATAGTTGCTTTTTTTTTTTTTAAACACAGGTGAGCTATATCTTCGGGCTGCTTTTCCAAGGCTGGGTTGAAAAGACGGCTCTCTTGACGTGAGCTTCAAGGAAATAAAACAAAGCAAATCATTTGCGTCTAAAGGGTGTCCTGTTAAATTTGTAGATCCAGTCGGTTCCCGGGAGTGAACCTGGAGAGATCAAGCGCAGGCTAAATCTGACTGTCCAGAGCCTAGCTTTTCCCTCGTAACATTGGCAAGTGGAATTTCTGTTGTCACAACTGAGCATTAATCTTGATTCTCCTTATTGTCGGAGTAATTGCCCACTGTACGTGCATTTTCTATTTTTGCCTCTCTTGGTGGCACCAGCGGTTGTCAAATTGATGCAGCCCTGGGTGTTTTGAGGTCTCTGGAATGCCAGTCACCTTTCTTGGAAATCTACTATTTTAGATCGGGGAGCATTCACGCCCAGTACAGGGGGTCCTCAAATTACGAGCCACAATTCAGCCCAAAATTTCCGTTGCTAAGCGAGATGGTCGCTAAGGGAGATTTGCCCCATGTTACGACCTTTCTTGCCACGGTTGTTAAGTGAATCGCTGCCGTTGTGAAGTTAGTCACACGGTCGTTAAGCGAATCCGGCTTCCCCCGTTGACTTCGCTGGTCAGAAGGTCGCAAGAGGGGATCACGTGACCCCAAGACACTGCAACCATCATAAGTACACGCCAGTTTCCAAATGTCTGAATTTTGATCACATGACCCACGGGGATGCTGCAACGGTCTAAGTGTGAAAAACGGCCATAAGTCACTTTTTTTCACTGCCGTTGTAACTTCAAACGGTCAGTAAATGAACTGTTGTTAGTCAGGGACTCCCTAGAGGTGATTCCTCCAACCCGCGTCTTTACGTTTCCCTTTCTTCTCTCCTTTCCGCCCTGGAAAATGGAGTGGATCTTGATTTAGCCATGATTTGTTCTGTACTGTGAAATTGGCTGGATTGGTGGTCCTGCTCAGCTTGATGCAGACGGCTCTAGCCAAAGCAGTAGCAGAAGTTAAGTTTTTTCTGGGAAAAGTAGGCTTAGGAGTTGTAGTATACTCCTGCAGTGGAAGGGAGATTAATTTAGGAAGCTGTATTTGAAAACCTGAGATCTGTTACGCAGTAGAGTGTTACATGTAGAGTCTCTTGGTTAAAGGTTACTGTCCATGGTAGAAGGAGCTGCAAGACGCAACTTCTGTACAGCCCGTGCGTAGGACTAACCATCCTTCTGCAAGGAATTGGTGACTGTTGCTCAGGAAGAGGAGGATTGTGGGTAGAGACCAAATTGCTTGTACTGTTACACCGCTTTTTCAGAAAACATAGACAATACGCTTGATACTTGGCAAATGTAGCTGCGAGGCATCTTTGGTGCCCTCTGAGCTTGGTTGTTTTCTTGCAGACGTTTCGTGACCCAACTAGGTAACATCATCAGTGCTAGAAGGGAGGGGGGTTGTAGAGAGGAGGAGGAGGAGGAGGAGAAGATGAGGAAAGACCGAAGGGAGGGGGGAGGAGGAGGAGGAGGACTGTGGGGTCCTTGGTGCTCTCTGAACTTGGTTGTTTTCTTGCAGACGTTTCGTGACCCAACTAGGTAACATCATCAGTGCTAGAAGGGAGGGGGGTTGTAGAGAGGAGGAGGAGGAGGAGGAGAAGATGAGGAAAGACCGAAGGGAGGGGGGAGGAGGAGGAGGAGGAGGACTGTGGGGTCCTTGGTGCTCTCTGAACTTGGTTGTTTTCTTGCAGACGTTTCGTGACCCAACTAGGTAACATCATCAGTGCTAGAAGGAAGGGGTTGTAGAGAGGAGGAGGAGTAGGAGATGATGAGGGAAGACCGAAGGAAGGGGGAGGAGGAGGAGGACTGTGGGGTCCTTGGTGCTCTCTGAGCTTGGTTGTTTTCTTGCAGACCTTTTGTGACCCAACTAGGTAACATCATCAGTCCTGTTGATGTAGCTGCTTTTGCTACAGGCGCTGCATTGTTGAGCTTAATATGTAGGGATGTCTGTAGAGAGGAAAAAAAACACAGGGATAAGTAGGAACAAAAGCGTGCAATTGTTTGAAAAGGGTTGGTGTAACCACATTGGGTTGCAGTTGTGTTTAAGAAAATAAAGGGATGGGACTGCTTCCCAAAAAAAGCGCTCGGGAAGAATGGAAAAACTTGATGGGAAGTGCAGAACATCAGAACAGATTTAGGAAGCGAAGGAGGTGATGGAGAGGATGAGTTTGAAACCGATTTAAAAACATATACATTACGCAAAATGCAGAAAAATAGTAAGCCAAAGGACCTGAGGGTGTGAAACAAGAAATTGGTTTTTGAGATATTAATTTCAAATCTATGCCCCTCATTGCCTTGTACAGTGTATACACAGCATCCATTCCAAAATGTTCACATTCTCAGCCAATGAAACAGCACTGACTTCATGCAAATATTCATGTTCTCCATCAGCATGGCCTCTCATGCTATCTTATTATATATTTATATTCTGTATTCATTTATCCATAAGTGCATTCCACAAATCAAGGAGACGTATTGCTTGCTTGGCGTGACCCATAAACATTACTTTATTTCCGTCATCATCCATTCATTCCATATTACTATATTTAGGAACTATCCTTCAAGTCAATAGTCATGAAAAGCAGCCCCATTATTCAAGCCCAACCACTTTGTCACTCAAAATCAACAAAATAGGCAGTCAGCTTTCTTCCTTAACATTCATGTATTTTTTTAAAAAAAAATTGCTTAGGTTTAAAGAGTTCTGTCTCAGATTATATTTTTTCAAGCAGCATATTAAAACCCTAAATACTAAATGAAATTCATTTAGCACGGTTTGTTTTTTTTTGAAAAATCTGTTTTCTTAAATCTTGGTAGCTGAGAAGAAAACTGCTTGTCCACACAATGCCCTCACAACAGCATAGTTGGCCAATTGTTGGTCTAGCGCTGGGGTCTTCAAACTTGGCAACCTTAAGACTTGTGGACTTCAGCTCCCAGAATTCCTCAGCCAGCCCACGGGGAACTGGAAACATCTTTGCACATCATCTAACCATCATTGAAACCTAGAAGACATCCTTGCTAGTGATGGCTGGATGATTTTAGAAGATGCTAGGGTTAGGGTTGTTTCATCTCTCTAGGCTTAGGAAAAAAATAAGAAGGCAATTCTATTCTTTAACAAGGCGAGCCACTGATTAGATTTTTATCTATTTTTTTTATCCCACCTTTATTACTTGATCAGTAACTCAAGGTGGTGAACATACTCCTTTGGATATACAGTAATAATCCATATTTTTACATAAGATGGGTGGCAAATAAATTGGTATAGATAGATAGATAGATGATAGATAGATAGATAGATAGATAGATAGATAGATAGATAGATAGATAGATAGATAGATAGAGATGGATGGGATAGATAGAGATGGATGGGATAGATGATAGATAGATAGATAGATAGATAGATAGATAGATAGATAGATAGATAGATAGATAGATAGATAGATAGAATGATAGATGATAGATAGAATGAAAGGATGATTGAATGAAGAGAAGGAAGGAAAGAAAGAAGGCATTGACTATTGACTCTTTAGTGCAGTAGAATAAGGTACATATAACCTCAACTTTTTGCTTTCACATAAATATATTGGCCATTTCTATAAGAAAAAAGAAAGAAAGAAAGGAGAAGGCATTGACTATTGACTTTAGTGGTGTAGAATTAATTTAATTTAATTTATTGAGATTTTTATACCGCCCTTCTCCCAAAGGGACTCAGGGCGGTTCACAGGGCATAAATATAAACACCAATACAAACATTAAAAAATAATTAAATTAATGCCCAAGTTAAAACCAGAATACTAAAACAAACCAATAAAAAACCCAAGTACCCCCATCAGGCCAGACCCGCTAGTTCAAATAAATGGGTCTTCAACCCGCGACGGAAGGATCGGAGGTCTGATGCCATCCGGAGCTCGACCGGCAGTTGATTCCATAACGCCGGAGCACCCACAGAGAAGGCCCTCCCCCTGGGGGCCACCAGTCGACATTCCTTGACAGGAGGCACCCTGAGGAGGCCCTCTCTGTGGGCGCGCACAGGGCGGAGGGGAGTCGACGCCGGCAGCAGGTGGTCCTCGAGGTATCGCGGACCCATGCCATGTAGGGACTTAAAGATCATAACCAAAACCTTGAACCTTACCCGGAAGACAACTGGCAACCAATGCAGCTCACGGAGCAAAGGTGTAACATGGGAGTACCGGGAAACTCCCAAGACAACTCTCGCGGCCGCATTCTGTACCAGTTGGAGCCTCCGAGCAGTCTTCAAGGGAAGTCCCATGTAGAGAGCGTTACAGTAGTCTAGGCGAGAGGTCACGAGCGCATGAGTGACCGTACACAAGGCCTCCCGATCCAGATAGGGCCGCAACTGGCGCACCAGGCGAACCTGGGCAAAAGCCCCCCTAGTCACGGCCACTATGTGATCCTCCAAAGTGAGTCGTGAATCTAGGAGGACTCCCAAGTTGCGAGCCCTATCCACAGGGGGTAAAAGCTCACCCCCCATAGAAAGAGGTGGAACATCCCAGGTGTCTCGGGAAGCCGGAATGTACAGCCACTCAGTCTTGTCAGGGTTGAGTTGAAGTCTGTTCCTCCCCATCCAGACCCGAACCGCCTCCAGGCAACGGGACATCACAGCGAGGGCATCACTGGGGTGGTTTGGGGTCGAAATAAAAAGTTGGGTATCATCAGCATATTGATGATACCCAACTCCAAAACCACGAATGATCTCACCCAGCGGCTTCATATAGATGTTGAACAGGAGAGGCGAGAGGACCGACCCCTGAGGAACTCCACAAGCGAGAGTCCTAGGGGTCGACCTCTGCCCCCCTGCCAACACCGACTGCGAGCGTCCCAGGAGATAGGAGGAGAACCACTGAAAAACCGTGCCTCCCACTCCCAATCCCCTGAGACGCTGCAGCAGGATACCATGGTCGATGGTATCAAAAGCCGCCGAGAGGTCTAATAGGACTAGGACAGAGGAATACCCCCTATCCCGAGCCCTCCAGAGATCATTCACCAGAGCGACCAATGCCGTCTCCGTGCTGTGCCCGGGCCTGAAACCCGATTGGTAAGGGTCCAGATAATCCGCTTCATCCAGGACCAGAGGGAGCTGATGCGCCACCACACTCTCAACAACCTTCGCAAGAAAGCGAAGGTTGGAGACTGGACGGAAGTTGTTCAATACAGCTGGGTCCAAGGCAGGCTTCTTGAGGAGAGGTCTCACCACCGCCTCCTTCAAGACGGTGGGGAAATAACCCTCACTCAAAGAAGCAGATATAACCGCCTGGAGCCAGCCTCGTGTCCTCTCCCTAGCTGCGTAAACCAGCCAAGAAGGGCACGGGTCCAATAAGCATGTGGTGGAACTCAGCTTCCCCATAATCCTGTCCACTTCATCAGGGGTCACAGAATCGAACTCCTCCCAGATAACATTGACAAGACCGCCCGTGTCCTGATCGTCAGACTCTGCCCAGCTGGAGTCCAAACCGGTCCGAATCCGAGCGATTTTATCCAACAGATGTTGACCAAACTCCTCGGCACGACCCTGCAAGGGATCCTCCCTCACCTCCTGATTAAGAAGGGAGCGAGTCACCCTAAACAAGGCGGCCGGGCGATTGTCTGCGGACGCGATGAGGGTAGAGAAGTAATTACACCTCGCCTCCCTCATCGCAGCGAGGTAAGACCTAATATAGGTTCTTAACCGCAATCGGTCGGGTTCAGATCGGCTGGACCTCCAGCAGCTCTCTAGGCCCCGTTTCCGCCGCTTCATCTCCCGGAGCTCCGCGGAGAACCATGGAGCTCGCTGGGATCTGCGCCGGGTCAGGGGCCGCAAGGGTACAACCCGGTCGAGTGCCTCAGTGGCTGCCCTTTCCCAGGCTTCCACTAAGGCATCCGCCGAGCTGTGAGCAATGGAGGCAGGTGGAGACCCCAGCGCCGCTTGGAATCTCTCAGGATCCATTAGGCGTCTGGGGCGGTACCATCTAGTTGGCTCCGTACCTCCACGGCGAGGGGTGGCAAAATGGAAGACCAGCCGCAGGAGGTGATGATCGGTCCATGACAGGGGCATAGTAAGTGGAAAGCCCCCACCAAGATCATCCAACCACCGTCCAGATAAGAAAATCAGGTCAAGGGTGTGGCCTCCCTCATGAGTTGGCTCAGAAATTACCTGCGTCAGGTCCATGGCCGTCATGGAAGCCATGAACTCCCGAGCAAGCTCAGATGAACCTCCCAGGGATGGTAGGTTGACGTCTCCCAAAACTATAAGTTTGGGGAACTCAACCACCAACCCTGAGAGGACATCGAGCAGCTCGGGCAGGGCTGCCGCTACGCGACTAGGCGAAATGTACACGAGCAGCAAGCCCAACTGCGCCCCAGAGCCAAATCTCATAAAGAGAGACTCACACCCGACTATCTGAGGAACGGTGGTCTCCCGCGGACATAAGGTCTCCCTAACGATCACCGCCACTCCCCCACCCCTACCCTGAGCTCGAGGCTGGTGTAGCACCCGGAAGCCTGGTGGGCAAAGATCAACCAAAGGGACCCCACCCTCTGGCCCCAACCAAGTCTCCGTGATGAGGTACATACAACCTCAACTTTTTGCTTTGGCATAAATATATTAGCCATTTCTGAAATAAAGAAAGAAAGAAAGAAAGAGAGAAAGAAAGAAAGAAAGAAAGAAAGAAAGAAAGAAAAAAGTTTTTTGGATAGCTGCTTGTGAACAGTCCTTTTCCACCAGGTCCCAAATATTTCATTTCAGTTCCCTTGTGAATGATGTTGAAGCTGATGACATTATAACTAGAATACTTTAAAAAAAAAGTATATGTTCGAGCCGTAGGCAATTACATTTCTTGCTGTTTCCTCTAAGAAAGGCATCAGCCAGATGTGCTTTGGATTGACATTCATGTGACATAATTTAACTTCTTGCAAAGGATAAGATTTCCCCCCACACACACAAGGCAGAAGACCCAGCTGTGCAGTTTAAGCTCTGGAGATGAAATAACAAGCAGAAGAATCTTGTGCGTTTGTGGCAATAAACACCGAAGAAACAGCCTTGAAATGTGTTGATGCTTCCCCAATTTTCCTTTCTGAATCCTTCAAGACACGAAACGTGGGAAAATTGCAGAGCGTTGTTGGAAAAAAAAACCTGATGACCTTTTGCAGTAAATGTGGCAAGGAACACAAACAACCCGTTTCTATTGTGACGGGAAAATATATATATAAAGGTTGGGTCAGTTTCTGTAGGAAAAAGGGGAAGTGACAGCGAAGTTTGTTGTTTTCTTGTGGGTTTCTCCTAACTCCGAACTGTGTCATAACTGCACAGCTAAAAAAAAAAAAAGTTAAAAGCCACTCAGGGCAAAAATTGATGTGAGTTTTGACGCTTAATGTCCCACTTTTGTCCTTACGAATTCCATGTTGGAATTGGTCCAGAAGGAGGGAACTTTATTCTTAAGATGTTTTGAATTATCCTGGCATTAAACCAAGGACTGAATGAAGCAGTTTGCAACTGTAGCACTGCCTTTTTGAACATTTTTGAACATTTGAAGTGTGTTTGCTATTATTTTCTTAGGGAAATTTTGCTCTTTTTTAGCGCAAGCTGGCCTGGAAATACCTTGATGGCTGGATAAAACGGGCATTTTAATTTTGAAGGGATGGGAAAAAAGTTTTGGGGAACAGGGAGAGTGAAATCCAATCAGGTAGTCCTTGACTTACGGCTGCAATTCAGCCCAAAATTTCCATTGCTAAGCGAGACATTGGTTAAGTGAGTTTTGCCTCCTCTTACGACCTTCCTTGCCACCGTTGTTAAGTGAATCACTGCAGCTGTTAAATTAGTCACACGGTTGTTAAGTGAATCTGGTTTCCCCATTGACTTTGCTTGTCTAAAAAGATCATGTGACCCCCCCCCCCGGGACACTGCAACCGTCATAAATACGAGTCAGTTGCCAAGTGTCTGAATTTTGATCACGTGATCCACGGGGATGCTGCGACGGTCGTAAGTGTGAAAAAGAGCCCCGGGGGAAAAAAAAATGACTTGCGACTGTTTCAGCCCTTGAAACGGTTGCAGCCTCCCCGTGGTCACGTGACTAATGTTTGGTTGCTTGGCAACCGGCACTTATTTATGTGACGAACCCCCCCCCCTTGGTGAACCTCTGATGAGCAAAGTCAGTGGGGAAACCAAATTCGCCGAAACGCCTTCCCAACTTCGCAGCTGCAGCGAACCACGTTAACGACCTTGGCAAGAGAGGTCGCAAAATGGGGCAAAACTCGACAACTGCCTTAGCTTAGCCACGGAAATGTTGAGCTCAGTCGTGGTTGCAAGTTGAGAACTACACCTATAGTAGCAACCAAAGCCCGATTTCCAAGCCCCCCCTCTCTATCCTAAAGACCCCCCCCCAGCTTTTCCAGAAGCCCCCCCTCCCCACCCCGGCTGCGGGGGGGAGGGGGGAAGGAGTCGCGGCGAGGCCGTTTCTGCCTTTCCTCCAGCGGCCATTAGAGGGCGCCCTCGGAGCGGCTAAGCAACCAGCAGTTAGTGCAGGGGTAGGCAACCTCGGCTCTTTTAGGACTCATGGACTTCAACTCCCAGAATTCCTGAGCCAGCCAAGCTGGCTCAGGAATTCTGGGAGTTGAAGTCCATGAGTCCTAAAAGAGCCGAGGTTGCCTACCCCTGGGTTAGTGCAATGCAGCCTTGCAAAGCGGGGTGGGGGGGGGGAAAGGGGAGAAGAAAGCCCCCTCCCCGTTTCTCCCCCCCACCCCGCCCCGCCGAGCTCCTCCGCGTCCTTTCGCTTTCTTTCCCACGCGCGGAGCAATCCCCCGTCGCGCCTGGCTCCACGGCTGGAGCGGACTTGAAAGCGGGAGGGGGCCAGTTTGGAAGATGCCCCTTATCGGACTGGGGGGGGCAGCTCCCCCTCCCTTCCTGGCTCCCTTGAAGGTTTGGGGTTCTTCTTCTTCTTCTCCTCCTTCTCCTTCTTCTTTCTTCTTCTTCTTTTTCTTCTTCTTCTTTTGGGGAGAAGCCCGGAGACGCCAAGCCCGGCTGGCTCCCCTCGGATCCCTTTCGCGCGGCGCGCTTCCCCGCACGGGGAGGGGAGGGGGAGCGAGGGGGCGGGGCGAGGGCGGGCCCGGGGAGGCGTGTCCGGGGCCCCGACGGGCCAATGAGCGCCGCGCCTGCCTTGCCAATGCATCGGGCGAGCGGGCGAGAGGCCCCGCCAGGCTCCGGGCAGCCGGCGAAGCGGCGGGCGGCGGGCGGGCCCTTTGGCGCATTGTCGGCGCGCTCCTTCTTCCCCCGCGGGGATCGCCATCCCGGCCCCTGCTGCCGCAGCCGGCCGGCCGGCCGGGGGCGATGGATCTCGGCGTCTACCAGCTGCGGCACTTCTCCATCTCCTTCCTCTCCTCCTTGCTGGGCACCGACAGCGCCGCGCTCAGCCTCGACAGTAGGTAAAGGCAGCAGCAGCAGCAGCCCAAAGCCCGGCGGGCGAGCGAGCGAGCAGGCCGGACGGAGCCTGACAGCCGGAGGAGGAGGAGGAGGGGGCTTCCCGAGCCGCGCGCCCGCGCCCCTCTCGGCCGCTGCTAACCTGGCCTTCTTCCTTCCTTCCTTCCTTCCTTCCTTCCTTCCTTCCTTCCTTCCTTCCTTCCTTCCTTTCTCTCTCCCTCCCTCCCTTCCTTTCTTTCTTTCTGTCTCTCTTTCCCTCCCTCCCTCCCTCCCTCCCTCCCTCCCTTCCTTCCTTTCTCTCTCTCTCTCCCTCCCTTCCTCCCTTCCTTCCTTTCTTTCTCTCTCTCTCTTTCCCTTCCTTCCTTCCTTTCTCTCTCTCTTTCCCTCCCTCCCTCCCTCCCTTCCTTTCTCTCTCTCTCTTCCTCCCTTCCTTTCTTTCTTTCTTTCTCTCTCTCTCTTTTCCTTCCTTCCTTCCTTCCTTCCTTCCTTCCTTCCTTCCTTCCTTCCTTCCTTCCTCCCTTCCCCGTTTGTGTCTTGCAGCTCCTCCGGGGCCAGCGTGGTCGCCATCGACAACAAAATCGAGCAAGCCATGGTAGGTGGGGGGGGCGGGGAGGATGGGTGGGTGGACGGGGGACTGGCTGGCTGGCTGGGATTAGCCGATGGGAAGCGGGAGGGTCCAGGGGTCACCCTCCTCCCTCCCTCCCTCCCTGGTGCTGCAGAGCCGGCGCCCCCCTTCCCGAAGGAGGAGACGGACCGGGGTCGCTTCGTCCGGCGGACGGGGGGGGGGAAGAAACCTCGCCGTCCTGTTTGCATCGGCCCCCCCAAAGCAGGTGGGGGGTCAGCGGCAAGGATCATGGGGAGAGCGGGGGGGGGGGGAAGAAAGCGGAGAAAAAGAGCCTTTAATTCTCTTAGGGGGCGAGGAGGAGGAGGAGGGCGCTCTTGTCATCTGCAGATTGATTGATCTCCCCCTCCCCGTTGTTATTATTTTCCCTCCCCCCCTTTTTTTTTTTTGCTCCCCGTCTCCAAAATTGTTTTGCGCTTTTGTTGCCGGAATGCTGCAAGGAGCCCCCATCTCCCGGGATCTTCCTCCTCCCCCCCTCCTTTTTCTTCCCCCCACTCCTCCTCCTCCTCCTCCTCCTCTGTTGCTAGGCAAAGTTGAAGTGTAACCCCCAGCTATAAATAGGGCGGCCCCGCTGATTGGCGGAAGGATCAGCTAGGGAGGCGGTCTTCCTCGCCCGGCCTGACGTCAGAGGGGGATGGTGGGGAGGGAAATGCGGCAAGCGACCTTATCTCCCCCCCCTCTTTTCCTTCCTCCCACCAGACAGACTGAGCTGCAGCCCAGGAGGTGGGCATGGGGGGGGCGCGCATGGGGCGCCCTGGAGAGGAGGGGCAGGGAAGCAATCGGGGCCCAGAGCCCCCCCAAAAAAAACTAGGAAAGGCTTCCCTTCCCCCCCCAAAAAAAGCCAGCTGCAGCCACCACCATCGTAAAGCCCTAGAGCAGCATCCTTGATGCTCTGAGCCCGGAGGAAAAAGCAGTGATGCAACAACCCCGGAGTGTTTCAGGCGGGGCCTGTTGTGTCTGATCCAAAATTAAGGCTGGATCTTCCCAGTCAGCTGGACTGCTTTGCTCCGGAAGGAAAGGCCCAAAAGACACTCAAGAGATCAGGTTATCGCCCTCCTTCCCCCCCCCCCATTATTCTTAATCCAGGACATCCCCTCCCCCCCCCAAAGGCTGGACAATTTAGCCTTGTAGTCCCGCTGCCAAACGGGAACCCCGTTCTGGGAACCCATCTAATACCCGTGAAACTGGAGTGGCGCTGAGGTCCGCAAGAGGAGCGAAGCCCGTCCCTCCCGTCCCGCCAAATTTGCCAGGGAAAAGTCGCCCTCCACCCTGCCTAACTAAGTGTCCTTGTGGGGACAGCTTTGCGTTAACCTTCAGCGGAAGGGAAGTTCAGCATTTAAAACCTTGAGGATGATTTGTGTTGTGTTGCAAGCCCAAGGCTCCTCCAGTCAACGGTTGGGATCTTTTAAATGGGTAAGAGCTTGGGGATGTTAATGGTTAAGTTGGATACACGAAGAATATTCCCAGTATACATCATCTTCCCCCAAGGGCTGGAGTTGGTGTTCTCTGATCGAGTCGGTTTCCCGGAGTTTTGCAAACGAAAAGGTTTTAAAATGAGCATCTGAGTGGGAAAGTGTTAAAATGAGAATTGGCTGTTGGGCCTAAGATAAAGGGATTGCAAAAAAAAATCTGAATCCTTTATCTGGGTCCAAATCTGGGTGTGTGATGTCTGTGGAGATTCTCAGTCATCCAGGTCTGGGTTTGTGATGTTTTTCTGTGTATTTTAATTCCTTGCAACCTGCTTCAGGCTGCTTAGGTGTAAACACCAATAAAAGGGAATATTTGCATCATCAGTGCAAGAAGGGAGTGGGGTTTATGGAGAGGAGAAGGAGGAGGACTGTGGGGTCCTTGGTGCTGTCTGAGCTTGGTGGTTTCCTTGCAGATGTTTAAGGCCCCATCTTGGGAACCTCATCAGTGTCTAACCTAACCCATCATCAATGAACTGATGATGCTACCTAGTTTGGGTCATGAAACGTCTGCAAGAAAACCACCAAGCTCTGAGAGCAACAGGAACCCTTCATTTGTGTAGAGCAGAGGTCTTAAAACTTGGCCCTTTTATGACATGGACTTCAACTACCCAGAATTCCTCAGCCAGGCACGTGTGCCTGGCTGAGGAATTCTGGGTAGTTGAAGTCCACAAGTCATAAAAGGGCCCAGTTTGAAGACCCCTGGTTTAGTGCAAGGATATCCATCCTTGGCAACTTTTAAGGCCTGTGCTGGCTGAGGAATTCTGGGTAGTTGAAGTCCACAAGTCATAAAATTTAATTTAATTTTAATTTAATTTAATAATATTTATATACCGCCCTTCTCCCCTGAGGACTCAGGGCGGTTCACAGGGCAGAATAAAATACTACATACAAACGTTAAAACAAGATTAAATAATTGCCCATATTAAAACAGTTGGAATAAAATTCTAAAACAACAATTTAAAATTAAAACAAAAAATTAAAAAACCCCACCAATCCCCATCAGGCTAGGCCGGCTTGTACAAACAGAAACGTCTTGAGGTCGCGGCGAAAGGAGCGAATAAAAGGGCCCAGTTTGAAGACCCCTGGTTTAGTGCAAGGATATCCATCCTTGGCAACTTTTAAGGCCTGTGCTGGCTGAGGAATTCTGGGAGTTGAAGTCCACAAGTCATAAAAGGGCCCAGTTTGAAGACCCCTGGTTTAGTGCAAGGATATCCATCCTTGGCAACTTTTAAGGCCTGTGCTGGCTGAGGAATTCTGGGTAGTTGAAGTCCACAAGTCATAAAAGGGCCAAGTTTGAAGACCCCTGGTGTAGAGAGAGGTGGAATGGGTCAATCTCGAGGGTGGCATTCAAGCAGAGGGGCCCTTTGGATGTAGACCGTCCCCATTCTTGACAGGCCTTGCCAGCATCTCCCACTGTTGGTGCAACTCTTTTTTTTCTTCCCCCTTCTGCTTCTGTTTTCCAGGATCTGGTGAAGAGCCACTTGATGTACGCCGTGCGAGAGGAAGTTGAGGTGCTGAAAGAGCAGATCAAAGAACTCATTGAGAAAAACAACCAGCTGGAGCAGGAGAATAACTTGTTGAAAACTTTAGCCAGTCCAGAACAGCTGGCTCAGTTCCAGGCACAATTGCCGGCCAGCTCTTCTCCGGCGGCGTCTTCACAAACGCCAGGGACGACTCTACAGCCTTCCCAGCCTGCGCCTCCAAGCTCCGGACCCTCGGCGTAGTAGTCCAGCCGGCACCCCCTTTCAAGATTTCGGCACCCTTGGACTCTGCTGAGGCTGGACTGCAGGAATCCAGCAGTCTCTGCATGCTGTTCCCCCCACCTCACCCCGACCCACCCCAGTTATGAAAACTCTTCCGCAGTATTAAGCTGTTCAGGGGGCAGCAGGAGAGGATTGAAATGTTTCTTTTAGAGTTTGTTTTTTTTTTTAAAAAATTGGGGGTGGGAGGGAGGGTCTTGACACCCTTCAGGGAATTAGCACCAATGCACTGGGCGACTTGGGCAGCTTCTGCAGCGGCTGGTTACAAAAATAACGTACGTGTGCCTGAAGCTTATTTTTTTTCCCTCTAAACCTTCCGTGTAGTGCCGTGATGAATGCAAGCGCTTTTGGGCCTGGAAATGTGAAGGCCTTGGCTGGGAAAGTGGGGATGAAGCCCCCCCCCCTTCTCTAGCTTTCCATCCGGAAGCCAAAGGAATAAGACAGGGGAAGAAGGAAATGTGGGGAAACAGGGACGGTAAAAGGGGGAAGGGGCTTTTGGAGCCTGCAGTCTTAAAAAAAAAGAAAAAGAAAAAGCAGATGTGCACTCATTTTCTCTAGCCAAGGAAAGTGCAAAAACAAAAGAAAAAAAATCGCCTATTTTCTAGGAGAGGAATCGGTAGGTTAAAAAATATATATATATATATGCTGTGACATAGGATGGTCTGATGAAGGTTTGTTTGCTTAATGTATATTTGTGTATTTAGTGTATAATTACTTTGTAAAATAGGAACTGTAACTATTCCATTCAGTTGTACAGAGTGAATTTAAGAGTGAACTGAACCAGTTTGGATAAGTGATTTTTTTTTTGCTTCGTTTTTTTTAAGTTTTATTCTGGTTTTTGTTTTTTTTTGGACACTACATGGATTCAATTTTGCACCTGTTACGAGCTCTCTGGAAATCATCTGGTGCTGTTTATGTCAGTTCTAAAAGTTGCCTTGGAAAAATGAATATATTGAAGTCAAAGGCTGTCCTTTGCAGTTCCCGTGTGGATGTGGGAAGGCCGGGGGGGGGGGGGGAAGAACAGGGATGAGCTCACCAAAGCAAAATCTTAAAATTTAATTCCTCCACATTTTGGATGGGGCATACGATCTGTGTAATAGGATGCATATGTTCTTGTGCATGTTCTGGGAGATTTCATTGGGAGGAAAATGGTAAAATACCAGTATATTTAACGATTGCACTTGTCAACTTCTAATAAAGCATACCATGTTGATATAGAAGCTGTGATTTGAGGGGACTCTTGCCTGCCATGAGTTCAGCCAAAACCTAGATACAACCAGGCCTTTTGGTTTTGCAAAACCTATTTTTTTTTTGTTAAAAAAAATGGCTAGAGAGTTTTTTAACAGCCAAATATTAAAATTGTGTTCCTACCGCAAAATGACTTATGCAAAAAAAAAAAAAATTCAAAGTGGTGATTTCAACCAGAAGGGAAAATGGAAAACCTTGGTTTGGCTAATCTGATGCTTTGACATGGGGTAGAAAAGGCAATTTGGTCCTTCGAAAGAGGTGGTGCACAACTAAAGTGATAATTGTCACAATAACCAGCCCTTTTAGCTAAATCTGGCCGACATGGCGTCGTAACGTTCTTAAGGCATCCTCCTTCCAGTCGCCATTAAATGGATTGGACGTCAGGCAATGCTGAGCGTTACTCGAAATACTTCACATGGGTTATTGTTTGAATTATCCTTCACTAATCCCGCAAGATGGGGTACCAGCAACTCTTTATTTTGCATCCCAGAGAAATTACGAGAGAGGATTGCAGCAGGGGTCTTGTAGAGACTCGGTTACACAGACAAAAACTATGGCTGGGCCGCTATCACGTTTATAAGCAAGCATGGCTTGTGGTTTGTCACCATTGCAGATGTAACTTGAGAATTTTCACTTTGGAATTAAAGGAACAAAACAAAACCATGGATCCCTTTTTAAAGTTCACTTGGTCGACGGCTTCCTTCCATACTCTTCCCAGCAGAGAAAAGAACATGAAACTTAGCTAACTAGATTAGGGACAGTTTGGGAACTTTTTACCAGTCAGGCCCAACTTAGAGGCTCATTTGTTTTGCTTGTCACTTAAAACAAACTTGTGGCTCCCTGTGATGTGCAGACTTCCTTCTCTCTGAATTGCAGTTCCAGATTGTTTACCAGATGTTAAACAGGATCTCTTCTCAGAAATGCAGCTGGCCCTCTTGTTTGCTTTCACCCGTTTTCCCACTGAAAATCTGAGCCACTCACCTTACTGGTCTTTGTGCGATAGGAAATGGTCCGTGTGTAGCGTTGGAGAAATGGTACAGGGCCTGACAAATCACAAATGGCTTTAGGGACATCAAGAATTACAGGATTCTACAGTTGTGGGAGGGACTTAGAGCACAGAACATCAGAGATGGAAGGGGCCTTGGAGGTCATCTAGTCCAACCCCCTGCTGAGGCAGGGGATCCTGTACCATTTCAGACAAAAGGCTGTCTGGTCTCCTCTTAAAACCCTCCAGGGTTGGAGCACCCACAACTTCTGGAGGGAAACTGTTCCCCTGGTTGGTTGATCTCCCTGTCAGGAAACTTCTTAGTTCCACCTAGGTCTTCCCTAAGATGAGACTTGTGTCTCTATGAGATGGCTGTCCAGTAATTTGTGCCTTCAAGTTCATGTTGACTCCTGGAAACAATCTTTCAGCAAGTGAAAACTGGATTTCGAAAGTGGTTTGGGTGACGTCTTCAAATGAAAACAAGAAAGTCCAGTTGCCTTGTGAAAAAGCATATTTGGGACGAACGCAGGATTAGATCTCCAGATCCTCCATTTTTGGCCAGTGTCTTAATAACTACCATATCTGGCTATTAGTCCAGGGAAAAAGCGTGTTGCCTCTCTGGGATTTGGTTCCTTTGTCAAAAAATGCTTCTACTGCTTAGTAATATAGTTTAACAAAACTCCACCTTGGCCGCCTTCTACCTTAAACCAACCACCGAAGATAATTAACTGCAATCTTGATTATCTTCGGTGGAGCTTCCTTTGAGGCATTTGAACCGTGATCAGTTGGTTTTTCTTTCTGCTAAATTTATCCTGCTCCTTCAGTAGTTCTTCATAAACTTGCTAGTCCCAAACCACACACTTTGAAAGAGAGGAAAAAAGGCAATTTGCAGGGATGCAGGACAGAACCAGCTGAAATTAAAGTGTTTCCTGTGTAAAGACTTTAACTCTGGTAATTATAGCAATGTTAGTGTTTTTTTCCCCTGCCCTCGAGCACTCCCCCCCCCTTTTCCAATTGTATTTCAGATACATACAGTTTCCTGGGATGTCTTGCTCCAGGGTGACTGTAGCCAAGACTAGTATGCGTTTATTCTGCATCTTCTTCCAACGGTGACATTAAATTTTATATTTATATTTTGCACTTTTTAAAGGCCAATCGATAGTAGCTCTTCCTGTAGAAAATTACAGAAGACCGTGGATTTTTCATCTGGACAGGGTAGGGTGGAATAAAGATAAATTATGCTTATTTTGCACGTCGATCGTATTCTATATATATATATATATATATATTGACCTAAATCTAGGAGATGATACTTATATCCTGGAATTTTTGTCTTGATGGTGTTAGTGTTGTAGTTACAATTTCTGTGTTGGGGCGTTTGGATCCATTATATGATTCCTGCTTCCTGGGATTTATTTATTTAGCGTATGGCTGGTCACACACAGAATTAAAAGCACTTCATATTTACAAGTTAGAACAGTTAAAACAATTTTTTTTAAAAAAAGCCATTATAAAACCTAAGAGGAAAACAGAAATAACATTTCAGAGTTTAATGTCGAGTTTGGAGATCCAGTCAGTAGCTGCCGTTGTTACGCAGAGGAAGTCCTTAAAATCTCCTGGGTATCTTCCATTAGTGCATTCCCTCACTGTATGTTGGATAGTCTGTTGGGGAGCCCCGCAATCACATTGTGCTGAGGGTGTCTTTCCCCATTTATACAGAGAATCGGCACACACCCCATGAGTCGTTCTAATTCTATTGTATGTCACCCATATAAGAGCCTTGGTGGAGCAGTGGGCTAATGCCTCCCTAAGTAACACCAGCTGCCTGCAATTAGTGCAGGTTCGAGTCCCACCAGGCTCAAGGTTGACTCAGCCTTCCATCCTTCCCAGGTAGGTAAAATGAGGACCCAGATTGTTGGGAGCAATTAAGCTGACTTTGTAATAATGCCGCTTGGGGTGTGTGTGTCTGTGAAAGCCCTAATAAGCAGGCATATACATAGAATGAAGGCTACTGCTAACCTTGTAAGCCGCCCTGAGTCTTTGGAGAAGGGCGGGATATAAATGGAATTAAAATAAATAAATATGTGTCGGGGTAGATTAAATCCTGGAGGTATACTATTATGTTTATGTTTTTGTTTTATTTAATTTATATACCGCCCTTCTCCCTGGGGACTCAGGGCGGTTCACAGGGCATATAAATAAAAATACAATACTATACAAAAGTTAAAACAAAGATTAAATCAGTGCCCAATTAAAAAACAATAATGCAATCTAAAATGACGATTTAAAACCCAGCTCCCCCATCAGGCCAGACCGGCCAATTCAAACAAATGGGTCTTCAGACCACGACGGAAAGTTCGGAGGTCCGATGCCGTCCGGAGCTCCACCGGCAGTTGGTTCCACAAAGCCGGGGCACCCACAGAGAAGGCTCTCCCCCTGGGGGCCGCCAGTCGGCATTCCCTGACCGGAGGCACCCTGAGGTGGCCCTCTCTGTGGGAACGCACAGGGCGGAGGGGAGTTGAAGCCGGCAGCAGGTGGTCCCCGAGGTACCCCGGACCCATGCCATGTAGGGACTTAAAGATCATAACTAAGACCTTGAATATGCTCAGAAATATCTTGGGAGCTATAGATAACTCCATGCTTCCATCCACTTTTGTATAGTGCTCTGACGTTCAGCCAGCAGCTTAAGCGCTGTGAGGAGTGATGGATTTCTTGACTTTAATCAACATCTTAAGAGATCAGAGGTATAGGCATGAATGGGTAGAGAGGAGTTTAGCAGGATCTTACTATACTCCCGAATGAGAGCTTCTTGTCGTCGTAAGTGTGGGGGAGCTATGTGGCTAAGAACTGGTAGCCAGTGAATAGGTGTAGATTTTATGCACCCAGTAATTAATCTCATCGTATGGTTGAGTTGAACATCAACAAGTCTTGTATGTGAGCTGTTTATCCATATAGGTGCGCAGTATTCCGCTACAGAGTAGCAAAGCCCAAGGGCTGCGCATCGAAGAGTTGGAGCTGAAGCTCCCCAAGGTGTTCCGCACAGTTTTTGCAGAATGTTGTTTCTGCTGTTAACCTTGGCAGCCATATTCTGAATATGTTTTTTTAAAAGACAGGGTCCTGTCTAGGGTGACCCCCAGATATTTTGGAGTTGCTTCATATGGGAGCAATTTGTTATTTAGGTATACATTGAGTTCTCTTTTTGCCAGTTTATTATTAAGGTGGAAACATGATGTGACTGTCTTACTTACGCTTGGGATTAACCTCCTTTGGTGGAAGTATGTGCTCAGAGTTGTAAGGTCGGCTGTAAGTACACCTTCTGTAATTTCGATGTCCTTGTGGCTATGTGCTAATGCCAAGTCATCAGCCTAAGAGAACTTTGTTGATAGCGTGGGTGGTATATCGGAAATATGTAAGTTGAATAAGAATGGGGCCAATACAGACCCCTGAGGGAGTCCATTATTCAGATGTCTTTGCTTACTAATTTTATCGCCCATGATGACTTGAAAGGTCCTTGCTGAGAGCATGTTATTTATTAGGCGGCCCTTGGTCCTACAAGGGACAGCGTGGCATTGAACTAGGAACTTGGATGAAGTCCTGGCCATGATCTGTTATTGCCATGAAAAAAAGATTTTTTTAAAATTCTGCTACTCTAGTGGCGTTGGCTTCTGCAGTCAAAGGTCAATTTATGATTGATTTTTTATGAGATGGGTTGGAATTCTTCAAGCTGAAGAGACTTGAGACAAGCATGGGATTATAACTGTTTGTGGGAAATGCTGCTAGTTTCCATTTTCTGAGCTAAAAAGGCATGCAGTGTAAAAAGTCAGCTTCCAAAAGCATTGTACAATTGGTTCACCATTTACTTGAAACAGATTTTTGAGGTGGAGGAGGAGGAGGAGGAGAAATAAATAAGATGGTAATAAATATTGCATAAGATCTTGTTACATTTTTAGGGTAAAACATCAAACTCTAGAGATGAGAAAATGTACCTAGGAGATTTTTGGCCGGAAGAAATATAACTCTCTGAATTGCCTACTGCGTTTGGAGGTTGTGAAGGATTACTTCGGTCATGGTTAAGGTTAAGGCAGTGGCCTAGAAACCAGGAGACTGTGAATTCTAGTCCTGCCTTAGGAAAGAAAGCTGGTTGGCTGACCAAGAGCCAGTTCCTCTCAGCCCAGCCCACCTCACAGGGTTGTTCTGTGGAAAATAGGAGGAGGATTAAGTATGTTCACTGCTTTAAGTTATAAAAACAACAAAGGGGGGGTATAAATATATAATACAAACTATTACATCAGTTGTTTTATTTATTGGTATCACGCTTTTATTATTTCAAGGCAGTGAACATATTCAACTCAACTTCCTGCTTCTGTTTTCCCCAGAACAACAACCCAGTGAGGTCGGCTGGGCTGCGAGAGAGCAACCGGCCCAAAGACACCCAGCCGGCTTTCTTGTCTAAGGTGGGACTAGAATTCCCAGTCTCCCGGTGATTGGTCCAAAACCATCCAGCCGGCTTTCTTGTCTAAGGTGGGACTAGAATTCCCAGTCTCCCGGTGATTGGTCCAAAACCATCCAGCCGGCTTTCTTGTCTAAGGTGGGACTAGAATTCCCAGTCTCCCGGTGATTGGTCCAAAACCATCCAGCCGGCTTTCTTGTCTAAGGTGGGACTAGAATTCCCAGTCTCCAGGTGATTGGTCCAAAGCCATCCAGCCGGCTTTCTTGTCTAAGGTGGGACTAGAATTCCCAGTCTCCCGGTGATTGGTCCAAAACCATCCAGCCGGCTTTCTTGTCTAAGGTGGGACTAGAATTCCCAGTCTCCCGGTGATTGGTCCAAAACCATCCAGCCGGCTTTCTTGTCTAAGGTGGGACTAGAATTCCCAGTCTCCAGGTGATTGGTCCAAAGCCATCCAGCCGGCTTTCTTGTCTAAGGTGGGACTAGAATTCCCAGTCTCCCGGTGATTGGTCCAAAGCCACCCAGCCGGCTTTCTTGTCTAAGGTGGGACTAGAATTCCCAGTCTCCTTTCTAGCCTGGCGCCTTAACCACTCGACCAAACTGACTCTCTTGTTACCTCTTCAAACTATTGCAGAAATTGCTGTTTCTTGTACAGAAGAAGAGAGCAGGGCTGAAAATTATTTTTAAAAGCCCCCAAAATATAATCAGAGAACACATTTCTGTTTTTTTTTTTTTTACATTTGTCTGGCCAAAGAATCAACCACCCCCGCAGGGCGCAGAGATGTTTGACACTCTCTAGCTTGTTTTTGTCAGGATTAACTGAAACGTATACCTGAGGACATTGCTGGAAAGATGCAAAGGCTCTCTTGGTTTCCCTACAAGGCTAGTAAGGGTGAGGCAGTGGACAACCTCTTGAGATCTTCTCCAAGGAGTTTAGAGAAGGACCCACAAATTTATGGAGAACTTACAAATCACTTCGTGTTTTTTTAATAGCCAAGAGGAATCAATGCATCATTATACCTTTCAATATCTTAGGACATATTTAAAGTTCTTCAAACCTTCTCTGGCTGTAATAAGAACAGGTGGTATTATTAGATGGATCCCGGCTTAATTCGAACAAGATACCTAATCTGAACGTGTAGCTGACTAGTAATTTGTAGAAAATTGTTTCCAGAATACTTTTAATTACCATGTGTAAGATTGCAGGAATAACGCCCTTAGAAATGTAATGTTTGTCCTCTTAATTCCATAGCATGAATAAAGATTGAGTTGTGCCTTTTTCTTTCAACAAGACAAGGAATATATAATCATAGGAGAGTCAAATCTGGGTGGTTGTTTTTTTGGTGATTTGAGGGACATACATTTGGGATATTGGGTTTTTAAACACTGGAAGTTCAACTCCACCCACAGAAATACTGTCCATTCCCTGCTGCAAGAAGTTTAAAAAGTAAAGAAATGAGAAGCGAACAAAGGCTTGAGTGAGATAGTTGCAAAGGAAATATTCTAGGATAGGATTTGTGAAAATTATTTGCAACGCCTGGAAAAAGGATCGGGCAATATCAAGCTCGCCAATATTTTGGCATTTCCCATTTGCTGTTGACCGATGCTGCAAACAAGCAGGCAGTTGTAACCCAAACAATTTATGTGTGGCTTATACATTGGTACTTTCGTTAATTGCAAAGTGCAACCGTAGAAAATTCATTGCTTGTAAACCTCGATTTCAGAAGACTCTGTCCAAATAGGGTTTATGCAAGAAGCAAGTTCAAAACCCAGAATTTTACTTTGTCAATTTAACTACCCTAAAGTTACTGCAGCATCCACAGCTTAAGGTCCAGTCAAAGAAAAGGAGTTGGGGGTGGTCCCTAAATCAACATTTAAAAAACAAAACAGGAGGAGATGACGTAAATCACTGAAGATGAGCGAGTTCACTTTCCTTCTTCAACCTCTAGGAGGTCATTTTGACCTATGAGATTATCATTATCATCGTGACCTACTATGAGATTAATAGCTGAAGAAAAACACAAGTCCGGTTGCCTCATGTAAAAAAACAAAAAAAAAAAGCCAAAACACCTTAGGACATTAGTAGCTGAGATTTGGGGAAAATAAAAATGGCACATTGCCTTCTGCTTTGGTATTTTAAATCCTTTTGAATTTAACGGCCCGCTTTCACCTCGAGAGCTGTTTAAAAGTGGGCCCTGCTGGAAAAAAAGGATGCTGAGGATCTAACCAGAGCGCGTAAACTCCAAAGAGACGGAAGGTAAGAACTCTCTGCAAACATGGGAATTGGCAGCGAGAACAAAGGGCCCTGTTTTAAGAGAGTAAACATTTCCAGGCTGCTTGTAGTAGAAACCTTGGAAGCTCATGGGAACGTAACCGCCAAGATGCTAATGATGTCTTTTCTCCTGATTTCTTTCACCCAACTCACTTCGTCCAACTTTTTTCTCTTTTGGAGCCCATCCTAGTTGGAACGGATGGGGTTCTCAAAACCTCAGAGTCAGATCTATGTAAAGCTGACGGAGGGCTTCTGCCAAGGGGCTAGAAGATAAATTTCTTCCAGGGCTTCAAGCATCGATGATGGTTCCCAAAGTCTATTGTGAAACCCTCTTTTGTAGGCTGTAAACTATTCCAGTCATGGTAAAGCACCAGATTTAGTTCTCCAAATTACGATGTGTGGTGTCCTCAAAGAAGTTATGAATGAAACTAAGAAGAAGTGAGGTACCTGACCTTGAAGGATGGAGTTTTAGCAATGCTTGTATGGCCTAGCACAGAGGTCCCCAACCTTTTGGGCACCAGGGACTGGTTCCGTGGAGAAAGGCTTTTGCAACAAAGACAAAAAAAAACACAAACATTTACAATATACAGAAAACGAAGAAATCAAATAATTGAAAACCATTTCAAAAATTTCAAATTATATCTACTTCTAAACTAACAATTATATTCCACTCATTAAGTCTCTTATAACCACCCAACTCCAAAGCTTATTCATTAACAAAAACTTATTTCATTTCATTTTTGACCAACCTCCAAGCCACCCTCATTTCTTTAATCTTTTATCCATCCAGATATACCATTTATTCCATGATAGAAATGCTGGTGTCTCTTCTTTACCCTTCAACTTCTTGGTCGATGTGTCTGCTTCTACACAATCAAGTATTCTCCTAATTATAACTTCATTTGGTGGGGTATGATTTGCCTTCCAAAATTGAGCATACCCTATCCTTGCCACCATTAATATATGTAAAACCAAATACCATATTCCCTTCTTAATATTTCCAGGCCTGGAGCTAAGCAGATACGTCTTCGTTTTCTGTATATTGTAAATGTTTTTTTTTTGTCTTTGTTGGTGTATGGTGTGTTTTTAACACGAAATGTAAATAAAGATTTATTTGGGAAAGGCTTTTGCACGGACCAGAGGTGTGTGTGATTTTGTGTGCTGCTTGCATCCCACGGATGGGGCTTTGCTTGTTTGTGTGGACCGGTTTCTGGCATGCCGCAGCCCAGTACTGGTCCATGGACCAGGGTTTGGGGACCCCTGACCTAGCATACACAAGTGGTCCTTGACTTATAACCGTCTAATGATTGTTCCAAGTTAACAACAGCACTGAAAAAGTGATGTGACCCTTATTTACACAACCGTTGCAGCATCCCCATGATCAAAATTTGGACGCTTGGCAACTGACTCGTATTTATGACGGTTGCAGAATCCCGGGGTCACATGATCCACTTTTGCAACCTTCTGACAAGCAAAGTCAATGGGGGACGCCAGATTCACTTAACAACTGGGTTACTGACTTAACAACTGAAGTGATTCTTTTAACAACGGTGGCACAAAAGGTCGTAAAATTGGGGCAAAATTCAACCATCTTGCTTAGCAATGGAAACTAGGGGCTCAGCTGTGGTGAAAAGTCACCTGTACTCCTGCAAACCTTGTGGGAACAGGACGAGACACCCATCTTCCAACTGGAAGTTGGGGAAGAGCAAAGATTTAGTAGCAAATTTACTGTCTCCGTGGCAGTTTCTGACTTTGCAAGCTAAGCAAGGTTGGGCCTGGCCAGTACTTGGAAGGGGTGCAAAACTAAAGGCTAGATTTGGATAATATAATTTTTTTTTAAAACCATCTTGGGAAATGGAAGACAAAATAGCCGAAAAAGGCAAAGGCGATCCAATTTTGTAATCCTGCCAGAAAAACTGCATGGAAGTGGTCACCCAGGGGTCAAGCTGAACTCGAGGACATTTTGACTTCTAATAAATTTATGAAGCCAGGAGAGTTGTGGACTCCAGGCTGCATCGTCAGGGCGCTGAATGTAAACTGGACTTGTAAGTATATAAACAATTGAGACTGGACGACTTTTGCTGGCAAAAGCCAAAGAGCAATGAAATGAAGAAAACACATGCCAATCATCTTGTTCCTGGGGGCCATTAATAAAAGCCACCAGAGCTGGAGGAAGGAAGAGGCTACTGATCATAAAAAACCACAAAATAAATAAATAAAACAATAGTGAAGCATAGAAAGCTTCTTCCTGCTTCTTTTAAGATTTAACGGTTTTCAACCTGTAACTATTTTAAACTCCCTTGCTTTTTTTTATTTGTGGGGTGCTAATAGCATGGGATCTATGCCTAATTCATCCATTCTTTGCAACTGCACACTTGTGTAAACTCATGCCAGCTATTCATTCATCAAGAAACCAAATGACGGGTCCTTGGTGCTCTCCGAGCTGGGTGGTTTTCTTGCAGACGTTTCATGACCCAAATGGGTAACATCTTCAGTGCTAGAGAGGAGGAGAAGGAGGAGGAGGGATAGGAAGGAAGGAAGGAAGGAAGGAAGGAAGGAAGGAAGGAAGGACAGACTGTGGGGTCCTTGATGCTCTCTGAGCTTAGTGAGTTTTCTTGCAGACATTTCATGACCCAACTAAGTAACACCATCAGTGCTAGAAGGGAGGAGGAGGAGGAGGAGGAGGAGGAGGAAGAAGAGAAGAAGGAGGAGGAGGAAGAGGAGGAGGCTTATGGGGTCCCTGGTGCTCTCTGAGCTTGGTTGTTTTTTTGCAGACATTTCATCACCCAACTAGGTAACATCATCAGTGCTAAGAGGGAGAGAGGGAGGGAGGGAGGGAGGGAGGGAGGAAGGAAGGAAGGAAGGAAGAAAGAAAGAAAGAAAGAAAGAAAGAAAGAAAGAAAGAAAGAAAGACTGTGGGGTCCTTGGTGCTCTCTGAGCTTGGTTGTTTTTTTGCAGACATTTCATCACCCAACTAGGTAACATCATCAGTGCTAGTAAGGAATGGGTTTTGCTCAGGGACCCCTCATTCCAACCTTGAGCTACAAATACTCTCCTTTATCAAACACACCAAAGATCTGTTGGTAAGAACAGAGAGCTATAGGCATGGCTGGTCACTGCAAGGTTGGTAAATTCATTGCCTATTGTGATACCAACCGTGCCTCCGCCTAAATCTTACCTGGCACTAATGTACTTCTTCACTTTGCATTCTTTAAGCGTTTTCAAGCTACGCTGATCTCACCTTCCGACTAGCAGTGGCAGGGGAAAGTATTGTTACAGTCTGGTTTTCTGCTCAAGGGTGCCTTTAGGGTGGAGAATATTTACATGAAAAATTTAAAAAGACTACAACAAATAACCCCCAGAGCACCAGTCTAAAATAAAAGTACAAAAACGGCTGCTGTAATTCTTTAAAAGCCTATAAAATGTTTTTGTCTGTGGATTGTGGCGAGAGCTTCTCGTATAAACAGTTTCCTGGCTTCTTAGAAACAAATGTTAAGTTTTGGGGAAAAAAGAAGGATGAGAAACAGGGGATCCAGTTGGTTTGTAAGTAGTCTGTTAGCTGAATATCTTCATGGAGCTTTCTCAACAATTGTATCTAGTTTAGAACAAGTCCAGCAATGAGCAAGCTCTCCGTGCATCTCTTCTGCGTGGTCTCCCATGTTCAGAAAAGTTACATCCCCAGAGTTGCCTTTAGCTACGTAACTCTGAATCTTATTTGTGTCTGTTTGGGCCTCAGTTTCACCCCACCTGGAAGGATAACTAAATTCAAGAGAGCTCATCCCAACGTGGTTCCTTTCTGCCGGTTCCCCATTGTTAAACCGAAAATGCGGAATGGTAATAAACACGCTAAGTAAGCACCACGACTAAACAAAAAGCCACAGATTATAATAAATAACAAACATGTCCTTAATAAATAAATAATGATTTAACACCATCAAACAATAGCAGAGTCACCTGGGCGAGACAGGCGGCCTAGACATTTAATAAGAAATAAAATAAAAAATAAATAAATAAACATTTACCTTTCCTAAGCCCTTGGGAAGGACTTCGTAAGCGGATAAAGATGCCAAACCCAGCCTGAACATCTGGCCAATTGTGCAGGCAGATGTAACAACAACACTGGCATTGACAAAATCCCCATCAGTCAATTGCAAGAGTCAGCGTAACTTGGAACCGCTGAGATTCCACAATGGTGCTTTTAACCCCATCGAACCACATCTGTCTGTACCATAGGTGGACAAACATGCCAGAACATCTGGTCGACTGTGCAGCCAACCCTAATAATAATAATAAATAAACACCACTAAGATATCATAAGGTGGTTAGAACGAGGGAGAACGTCAATCTTTCCACATAACCAAATTTCATTATTTCACACAAATTTCATTCTTTCATTCTTTCAAGATACAGTTGACAGTTTATTAAAAGTGAGTCATGAGATCAATAACTCCCAACTGAAATCCTAAAGGTGCTTTTTTCAAGAGGCAGCTGGACTTTCTTGTTTTTCTTTAAGACGTTTCGCTTCTGATCCAAGAAGCTTCTTCAGCTCTGACTGGATGATGGGGAGAATGGAAGGATTTATACTCCTTGCAGACAGCTGGTCATTTGCATCCTTTTGGAGAGTCGTTGAGGCCGCTTGGAGGTTTACCTCAGGGTCACCTGAGTGGTGCAAATGGGTGGGGAGCCTTCTTGGAACTGCTGAAAGGACGGCGTTGTAGATTGTCCTTTGGGACAATCATAAACTTGGATGATTGAGAATCTCCGCAGACAGTTGGTAATCATATCAAGGACTAGAAGGATTGATCCAATTCCTCACCGAAGTCAAAAAATTTCTAAATTCATTGATTGAGCCAAAAAGCAGGAGAGAGAGAGATACATAC